>NW_026542600.1:56811938-56868172 GCF_028750875.1 Macrosteles quadrilineatus
GAGCAGATGTTCAATTGTCATTGTTGCCAAAATAGGAAACTAATATTGGATCACCCTTTACATGGCATAAACATCTACAATACTATAGACTAGATCCTCTATAGTATACCTAAAGGCTAGGTCCTCAGAGCTACTACAACTGATGTGCAATTTGGAACAAACCCTAGGTATATATTGATAGGAAATAACAAAGTTTAATGTCCATTCAGCACATCAGGAAAACCCAACTCAGCACACCTATATAGATATACTTTTTTGTTGGTATCTCAATTTTGTCCGGAACCCCAAAATGGGGTATTATGGGGGAGGCTCAAAAGTTTTACATGTAAGCCTCTAAGTGAAACATAATTTTAAAGGCCATCAGTTAAAAAGAATATCGTCGAAAACTAGAGGTCTGTATCTCAACTGATTGCAGAATGGCAGCCATTTTTTTTCATCACCCTGAGAGACCCCACCTAAAAATATACATCAATATCCCCTATTGGTGTTTTAATGGGTTTTACTGTACCAGCTATTCATAGTAAAACTATTCATAGTATTACCGTGACAAGAAACTTAATAGTATATTTTCATTACTAGGGCGTAAAGTGACTCTTGTCGGCCTGAGCTCAAGTTTTGGAAAATGAGTGAGGATGAAAATACACTTTTTGGCAGTGTGATGAACTATATTTTTTGTCATATTGCAACATTATTTAACGAACTAAGTTAGATAAACAAAAATAATTTTCAAGTAAAGATAACCTCTAAAAAAGACTTTCAACTTGTTTTCAATTTTGCTAATGCAAACAAGCAGCTGTTTAAACAATTGATTCAATCATTTTGCCTTTTACTGTTGTGTTTGTGTTCATATATCGATATGTCAAACTATTGACAAGAATGCAACATATGCTACGACCGATTAAATAATTTGATACATAATTTTGATACATGTGATTGCTTACAATCAAAATTTACAACAGCTGTATTTTACTCCCTAGGGAATAATAAGGCTTTTTACTACCTAGGGAGTAAAAGAGCTACTTTAGCCCGCACTGCATGCATAAAATATGAGGCAAAAGTACTTTTTAGTCAGTATTACACTTAAGCAGGTATTATGGAGGTAGCTAAGAAAATTTTAAATTGAAGCTCCATAAGAGTTGCAGCATCTCATTTTAATGGCCATCTGTTAAAAACAACATCTGAAAAAACTAGAGGTCCCTATCTCAACCCATTACAAAATGGCAGGGGGTTTTTAGTTTTCAGATTTTACATTTAACATTTTTGGTTTCCTGGCAAAATTAATTTTAATACCAACTACACTTTTACATACACTTTTACGTACACTTTTAATTTTTATGGAGGTGTTAACAAATTAGCTTTCCTGGTATAACTTGATTATTGTTGGTAGGGGATATTGACATTTTTAAGTGGGGTCTCGGAGGTTGATGAAAACTAAAATATTCTGCCAGTGGGTTGAGATAGGGACCTGTTAGTTTTCGCTGATACTCTTTTTCACTTATGGTCTACGTGTCACTTGATGGGGCTTTTATTTAAAAGTTTTGAGCTGCTCCCAAAATACTCCATTTTGAGGTTCTGGGCAAAAATATTCATTCAGATCAAAAAGTACTTTTTAGTTTCGTGTTACAGTAATATTGAGTTTGTTTTACCTGGGAGAGGGCACACAAATAGCAATATACATGTTGCGGTGAAGCCAGCTTTAGCAGAACACTAGAGGGGCACGCGGAGCCATAGAGTGGCAAAAAGCAGCAGCTATAACATGGGAGAGATAGAGAAAAAAATCAACGTGTGCTTAAAACACCTGTGTTATTCACCGATGGCATTCTTAAAGTAAATTAAATTCCTATCAAATGGGTAAATAATTTCTATAAGAACTATTACCTATTTAAAATTTATTATTGAAGATCAAAGTTAAATGAATTGTTTTGGACTTTGAACATATGGTTACTTTAACTACGATTTTGAAATAAATATGATGTATCTATACAAATAATAAATCTATTTGTGTTCCCTAAGAGTTTCTCAAAATAAAAGTAGTATATTTATTTACCAATATTTGATAAGAGTATTAAAAGAACCGTATTACCTTTTAGCGAATTTCCCTATAGGGAAGTAGCTATTACCGTAGGTGGCACGGTAAGACCTAGGCCCGAGACCGATTTACTTTTTCATTTTGATGTCCCCAGAGGCCAAAAACACTGTTCGTTCAAATTTTATATATGTATATATATATATAGATTTATATATATATATATATATATATATATACGTCCGTGAACGCGATAACTTGAGTAATTTTTGTCCGATTTTGATGAAATTTGGTTTAAAGGTGTAAAGCGGGATAAACTTGAATGAGTTCGCGAACCAGCACGATTGGACCATGGGAACGGGGCTTTACGGGGGGTTTTATGGGGTAAAAATTGGTTTTTCTCACTTTTGACCCTCAAAACACAAAATTTCCCAATTTCTCTTTAGACCTTTTTAAAGAGCTTAAAAAAACAAATAATTTAGTATATAAAAGTATTTTTGTTCGATTATTAGTAACGGAGAAAATTTAAAAAATTGTAAATTCAAAATTCCCATGTTATTCTTATGGAGAATATTGTCAAATGTTGTAGTTTGCTTGTTTATGAATATATTTTGATCAAACTTGGCAAATTTATTTATTTTGTACTAAGCTATCAATATTATACTCAAAAACACACTTAAGTTAGTTTCCTTGTAGCAGCAAACCTAGGTACTCGTTAAACCTAATGTTATTAAAATATATTTAACTGAAAATCAATTCAGACGAATGGAAATTCGCTTAGTCAGCAGGTTTGCTGCGGCGGGGGTATTTTAATTTTTTTTAGTTTTTAAAACAAACTTATTAAATTTAAGTTTTAAATCCAAAATGCACTTTGGATGGTGAAAAAATATTAAATTAGCATTCCTAAATATTTTCTAAAATTGTTAATACCATTTTTTGCTAGTGTTAAGGCATTTTTGTGTCTAGGCAGGTAATTTGAAATAACCAAAGTCAAGAAAAAATTCAAAGCGGCGTTCGCTTTTATTACACTCACAGCCGTTCCATTTAAATTTTGGACTTAAAAAGTAAAACATTTTTCTTTGTCATTACATTTTCAATTGTTTATATTTATATCATATTAAGCCATATTTTTAGACCTTGATGTTAAGCAATATAAAATATAAAATATCTTTGCGGCACGCGGTCAGGCTGGCTTCAACGAAACTCGAGCGTGTCCCCTCCTTAATGTTTAATCCTCCTAGAGTACAACCGATTAAAACGTTAATAGGCTGATGAAAAAAATGGATGACTTTCTGTTATCAGTTGAGATTGAGAACTCTAGTTATTGCCTCTATTCTTTGTAACTATTGACCTTTAAATAAAATAAACCTTTAAAATGATAGGACTTTTCATTTACAAATTTTAGCTGCCCCCAAAATATCACATTTTGGGGTTTCAAACAAATAAGTGTACTTTTATGCCATATAGAGTTGTGCAAAGTTTGGTTTTCCTGGTAAATCCCATTACAAAAACTGAATAGGGAGTGTCAATACTTTTGTCCAACCCTGTATATGAAATAGACAGTGTCATTTTTACTTTCTACCCCAAAACATGGTACATGAAGAAAGTGTTCTTTTCACCAACATTTTTTTGGTGGAAAATGGTAATATACGATTTTGGATTCCACTAAACACACAAAAGTAATGTGCGAAGTGGTGTTTGCGTGTGTAGAGCCACAGACTACACCTGCCGTCCAATTTTGATGAGATTTGGTATCTTTTTACTACTCAAGGTATCAAAAGGTTTTCTAAAAAAAATTTGAAATTCTGATTTTTTCAATGGTGATTTTACCATAAAATGACAGAAATATCAGATTTTCACAAAAATGGCTAGAATAATTTTGCTAACAATTTTAATGTGTTATTCCTTTTAACTCTAAACAACATATACATCCCGTGGTGCTGTAAAAAATTATGGTTCAAAAGTTTATTACAAATTTTGTGATTTTCTTTATAAAAAATCAATTTTTGTGATTTAAAACATAAAATAATATAGTTACTTCCCCGTCATCCATTATAATAAATTGTTGAAAAGCTAATGGGAGAAAGTATGTGTCAGTTTGCTGATAGGCCTACCGTTCATTTTTATTTTGTTAGTAGTTGACTTTTATTGCTATTTACAATTAATATTACTTTTAACGTTTTTAACTTACAATTTCTTTCCAATTTTACCGTTACTATTATTATTTTTCAGTGGTTTTTGAATTTGTTTTAGTATACAGTTGATATAACGATCTACAGTGATGTATTGGACTGAAAGTTTGTCTTTTGATAATAAATAAAGGACAATCCCTAGACTTAGGAAACACCAGTATTTTACCACCACCATACCAGACTGATATCAAGTATTCAAATCTAAAAACTGTTACTCACTAAATATTTTGGAAACAAAATGCCACATAAGAAATTGCTTGTGAAAATACTTTGGTTTATCTGCAAAGAATAACAAAGGAGAATTTGGACTTGCAAATTATTTTATTTAAAGCAACAGATTTTAAAGCAAAAACATTTTTTTTACACTTAAAATAGTATATTTTATAAAGCATCTTCACAATATAAGTCACATAAAAATATATTTATATATATGTGTGTATAAAAATATGTCAAAAGTTAGCGTTAACTGCTCTAAAAGTTGTTTTGGTCCTAGGTCTATTCTGTACCTTGAACTAAAGCTGGAGTCATCTAAACTGTATTATGATCTTGTACACCGAAACAGTTAGAAATTGTTAATCGATTGCTCAACATTCGCAAACATCAAAGTTTTTAAACATCAGAAACAAAAAGAATAATAGCACTTGCTTCAAAATACAAACTCAACCAGCTACACAGAAGGCTAGAATTGAGACATAACAATAATAACAATAACAACAGTTTTTAAAAACTTGAAAATCTAGGAAAATATGACTATACATTAGTGTAACCAGACAGAATACCAAATGAGAAATTAGCACTGTTAGGCATAAGCCTTGAACACTTACTTTACTCTGTACAGTATATACAAATTAACTATGAAGACCGTCCAGTCAGTAAAACACGTTTCGTTCTAGCATGGAACTAAATGTGATTAGAACAGTAATCTTGGTGTCAAAGTGTTTCACCACTCCACATCTATCTGTAACATGTGTGCTGCATCTATTGAGCTTTGTATAGAAAGTTTTATTAAATTAAATGCTGTAACTAAAAACCTTAAATAAAATCTTAAACGAAATCTTAAATAAAAAAGTTTGTTATAAGGATTTTGCAGCAAAAAAAAAAAAAAACTTGTTGTGAAAACTAATGTAGAGAAAGAAATAAAGATTCTTCAAGCCAGTAGAAGCTAGAGTGTATTAGTTCTAATATTTGTTAAATCAACGTTGTACCACAAAATGTGATGCTAGTTGTGTATTCAATTAACTGGTAAACAAATTAAACAACTAAACATGTGAAAATTAATATTTTTTTATTACAGGACATTCTATAGCGGATTTTTGGTCACTGCCAAATTTTATAGTAAATATATTGCATTAAGGTATAAGACCGTGGTCAAAATCGCAGTGAATTTCTACACAGAGGGTAAAAATCTTGTGCATCAGCATGATAAATTCACTAATTTTAATGTCAACCATATAGTTAAGAGTCTACATTTTAGTGGGTGATAAGATCTGATTTTGTTACTTTTAAACTTCAATATGTTTGTTATTTTCTGGACAGTCCTCGTATAATAGTGCAATATCACTTGGTTTATTCAGTAACTTTAAAATAAATACTCTTAGATTAACATATTTATATATAAAATACAAGAGAGTGGAATGATTGGTAGATCATATTAAAGAGTTTTAAGGTTGAATGTACTGGGTACAGCCACACCTGAAAAATGCAATACCATCAGGTTAACACCAGATATTGCAACCCTTGCATTCACTATTCCTCTTTCTAATAGGATCTACCAATAAATTGCCCGTTTACAATTTACACATAACATAATGGAATAGTAGAGAAGGCAATGTTAAAGGCTTCAGTCCTCTTCAAATAGTGTGCAAGCTTCTTGTAGTTTGGCAGCAATCTGAAACAATTTATGTAAGATTGTATAAATACATGAAACATAAATATACTTGCCGACTATTCTTAACATTTTTGTTGGTGAGACTAATAATTCGATAGAATTGAGACCTAGAATAGTAGTGGATGAAGTAAAGAGTATGGCATTGTTGTCAGATTTGAACTAGCTTGCTTGGCTGCAATGGGACCTCAATGGAGACCTTAATTTATTGACTACTTTTGTATCAACAACTTATTTAAAAAGTATTCAACACAAGAAATCCTTCGACAGAGTAAAGCGATCTTCTTACCAGAAATCCCAATAGCCTTTTTCTAATGAGTTAGGATTTTCAGTTACTTTCAAATACTCAGGCAAATGTTAAATAATTTCAGTTGAATTCTTTGGTGGTAATCCATTGAATACCATTTATATATTTACTAATTTTGCTAACTCCTCGTATTAAAAACACAATCCGTGCTAGGTACAAAATATTAATAATTGAAAAAAATAATAATAATAATTTGACAAGGCAGGATCACAACATTTAAATAGTACAAAAATATATGGGAAAACCTTCTTCTATTTACATTTATCATTTATTTTTACAGTTTTTATTTAATTTTTATTTTTAAATAACTTTAGTTGTATCTGGCTTAGTCTCCTATTATGGTCCTGATAACCAGTGTGACAGGTCAAAATAAATTGCCATAGTAGCATTGTTTATATATATTTACCGCGTTATAAGTGTTTACAGTATAAATGTAAATATATCGGATTGTGTTGGGAGACATATTTTGTTTAATTCCTATTTTATTCCAAAAACGCGTTCTATTAGCAACTGGAATAAATCTGTGATGAAATTTAAATATGATTATATGAAGTTAAGTATGAAAAACTATTGATTATTTACTCAACTGGTACCATGTCATTTACTATGGAGAAACGGTGCTTAGATCATACCTTGAAACAACCTCCTGACAGTTTGCACCTGTACGAAGATCTGTCACAATTGTTCTACATTAAATTTACCAGTGTTAAATTTTGAATTAAACATTAACAAATTAGGCTGGACATTGTTAATACAGTAGAACCTCTTTAATCCGAACCCCCGTAATCCGAACGTCCACTAATCCGAACCCCTCATTGCTCTACTCTACACACAGTACAGCAGTTCTTTATTCAGGGTGTCTACTACATTCTGGATAAAAAATTCATGGACAATTCCCGTACATTTAAGGACACTTTGCCGTAACCTTTGTCGGTGTCATTAGGCCTACCGAATAATTTTCCTGATTTGTCAAACTGTATTAATCTTGTTATTAACTGTAGTTGTACCAGAGAGAACAGTAAATAATAACAATAGATAAGAGTTAAAAATTTCAAAATAGAAATTTATTGAAAGTAAACAAGTATAGGCCTACCTATACTTTAGGTAAAGCTTTTATAGTGTAACAGAGAAACGCAATCATTGTCTCCTGCGACAGCGACAAATATCTCCATCGGTCACGTAAACTTCATAACATAGCTTATCCGATCCAGGCGGATTAATTTGGCATGATTCGCCCTGGCACAACGTTAGGCTCTTGACTACTTTTGAAAAAAAAATCTTTAATGCATATTGTTACTCAGTTCTTAGTACAAAATCAAGGTATGGTAAGCGGCTACCAATAAGCAATGAGCACAGAGTAAGATTATTGTATTTTCATTTGCAAAGTTAATATAGACACATAGCAATCATTAGTTGTTTATCTAGGCTCAATTACATTTTCTTAATATATTTTACAGCTCTTTCAAGAATCAAAATACCCAGGCCTAGACCTAATTATTTAGGAGGGCCTATATAAACTGGGTACCAAACAATGAGGTTATAATAGCAGCAAAGTCACTATCATCATTCTAGTTCATAAGATTTAGATTGCTTAAAGCATACAACTCAATAAATAAATATATGGGAAACAAAAAACATTGAAACCTGAATAGCCAACAATATAAGACAAAGATACAGAAAATGCAATGACATAATTTGAAACCAAGCAGGCCTACATAGTGATAAAACATTAATGCAAACAACATTGCTTGTGGTTTTGTCAATTAAAAGATCAAATATCCATAAAAAAGGGGTTAACTTACAAAATAAAACTGTAGATTATTTACATGTTTAATATGAAACCATAAACAGTTTTATGGCACTAGGCAATGGCCGCGGCAAATTGAATCTTTAAGCCAAAGTACAAGTAAGAAGTGAAATTTAACAGCCATTATAAAGCTATTATTTTCACGATAAAACAGGTTTGGGATCTCATAATAATTACCCTAGTAATAAAAAAAGAAGTTGTAAAGGAATAAAAGTGATACAACTTTTATGAGCTATAACTGAGTCAACAGTTCTTGGAAGTACTTGACTTGACACTTGATTGTCGTGATAAAATATTAATGGGTTTGAAATTGCTAATGGGATTTTTATTGCATAATAACTCTAGTAATAAATTATGAAAATGTAAACAAACATCTGATAAACCTTTTATGTGCTCCTAACTGGCATTTAAGGATAATTCCGTACATTTCATGGCCAATAAAAAATTAAGTACAATTCCCGGTTTTCCCCGATTTCCCGGTTGGTAGACACCCTGTTTATTCTATACTCTATTTAATTTACAGTACTGTTTATTCACCATGTTTACTACTGTATTAAATGAACACTGTATTTTACTTTATAAAACATTTTTTTTACTTCCAAAATAATGTTGATCAATTTTAGCCATGTTTAAGCTATTGTTATGTAAAAAAAACAATATGTTCTGTAATCCGAATTATTCAATAGTCCGAACTACCCCTGGTCCCAATTAGTTTGGATTAAAGAGGTTCTACTGTATAGAGAAAAATATATTTTATTGGATGGAATACTATGAAATAATAAATTGCCAAATGTTATACAAAACACTAAAACCTTCATGATGGAGCGGTCTCTGGATCGTCCGAATCAACTAATATAGGCTTACATTATTTGTATGCTGTCAAAACTATCCTTGATGGTAGAACGACGACTACAGCTGTTTTGTGCTTTTATAGTAGCACATCTTCAGGTCGAGAATGTCTTGCTAATAATCCCTGATGTGTAGTTTGTAAAAAAATATAAATGAAACGGGAAATACATAACGAATACAACACACACGACAATACATTTAAATAACTGGTGGACCAGACACTGAATTGATTACAAGAGCCTGTGGAAGGTAAATCGCGACTGTCACGTTTCGGCAGCGTTGACCCCTACCCTTGTGCTATCCTTATCTCGTCTTTTTCTTGCCTGCTTGTTGGTGATATGAATGGCAGTCTGGCTGACCAGTTATTTAAATGTATTGTCATGTATGATGTATTCGTTATGTATTTCCCGTTTTGTTTGTATTTTTTGACGAACTCCACATAAGGGATTATTAGCAAGACATTCTCAACTTGAAGATGTTCTACTTTAAAAGCACGAAACAGCTGTAGTAGTCGCACTATCATCAAGGATTGTTTTGACAGCAAACATGTAATCTAAGCCTATATTAGTACTAAAACCTTGATTATCTCAGAGTGAACTAACTGACAAATTGCCCTGGGTGTAAAATTTACAAATAATTATCTGTATAAGAAAAGTTTCTTTTTTTAAACCATTAGTTTTCAAAACCCAACTCCTATTTGTATTGAAACAGCTGTAGTAGTCGCACTATCATCAAGGATTGTTTTGACAGCAAACATGTAATCTAAGCCTATATTAGTACTAAAACCTTGATTATCTCAGAGTGAATTAACTGACAAATTGCCCTGGGAGTAAAATTTACAAATAATTATCTGTATAAGAAAAGTTTCTTTTTTTAAACCATTAGTTTTCAAAACCCAACTCCTATTTGTATTAATTTTAAAATAATGCAGTTTATAATAAATAAAAAGTAGATAAATCATTGTAGATGTAAAAAAATGCATTACTAACAAGCATTATACTCTACTTAAACTAAATGAAATAGGTTAGATTGCAAAGGGTTTTTTTCTTCTTGAGAATTAAGGAGACAAAGGGCAGGATAAGCAGACAAGGGAGATGTTCAGGATTTTGCCACAATCCCGGCTTCTACCTTCTTTAATAACGTTTCATATCACTGTCGTTTTAGTTGTTATAAATTCTTTATGTAAGCAAGTATGATAACTGGAGTTATATAGAACTAGGATTTTTTTAAAGTCAACTGCGGAGGTAAACAAATACCTTTTGGTAAAATGCGGCTTGTTCAAAGAGAAAATTCTTGGTGGCTCTCTTGATTTGAAGTGACCTCTCACTGTGGAAATGATTGATCTCTGCCAGAAGTGCGTAAGAGACTACGTCAGTTCGTTGAACCACTTGTTGATATTGTGACTGCTCCATCTTATGCTCCAAAGTCTGACGTTCACAATCTTTGCGTTTCTGAATAGCGTTCTGTACAAAAAACAGAGGGATGAGTTGTGCAAAGTACATCGCTGTGAAATGCTTTTAGGTTATTTACTCAAGTAAGTACATCGGTTATAAATTATACAGTTTTGAATAACTGTATTATTATAACTGTATTATTATAGCTATCAGCTGGTGGAAATTGGATAGTTGATGAACAAACTAAATGCATTTTTTTTATGGACTAAATAATTTATTTTAAAAGTAAGCCTTTTTGTTTATTACCAAACTAAACTTTCTATTACTGCTCATAAAGAATTATTTTAAGTTGATTAAATACTCAAACATTAACTTGATACAGTTTCCCAAAAGTTTTAAATGCTGAATTCCAATGCCTCTTACATTTTTCAATTCACATGGCCTGTGTAATAAACAAAAAAAGGTTAGCCTGTACAGTATAGAATGCATTGGACGAGTAGAAACTGAACCAACAACTTACCAAGTGTTAGTTATAGCATAATTTTGATATATAATTAGTTTTTCTTTTATATATGAATCACATTCTAATATAATTAGTTTTTTTAAATGTATGAATCAGATTCTAATTTCATCTCAAATGTTTGAAAAATAAATTCAGTTGGAAAATGTTGAACAATTTTATACTCTCACAATAAAAAAAATATTGGCATATTCTTACAATTACTTAAAATATCCAATCACCCCCTAACTAGTTACCGATTCTAGCTAACATGATGAAATGTTTATGGAGAGGTTAGGCCCATGTTATACGAGCGACAATGACGTCACGCACATGTCATGGGAACGAGGACACACAAGTTTCAGTATCAGGTTAAATGTGAATTTAACAAATTCAAGGGAGAATATGCATCACTGGCGTGTACCCCTGTTATAAACAGCGCTGATAGTCCTTCCCAGCACTCGATTTGTAAAAAATGAGATGCTGGAGCTGTGAACTATTTAATGTGTTTAGTACCTAATTATGGCAATATTTTTATCTTTCCGAAAGAGAGGTACTAGAACTCTGTTCCGCCGCAAATCGAACACTGGTTCTTGCGTCATTCACTTATTTCCATGATGGACACCATCCAGTTGAGTTGTTTAGGTATTGTTGCAGATTTTGGAAACAGTTCTAGCTATACAGTTTTAGAATGTATAATAGCAATTAATACTTTCTCATTCCAAATACTTACCTTTCAGTTTCCAATAAAATGTGTATTTTTATTACACTCTAACAGAACCTAAGCACAATGGTCAATCCATGCCAAATAGTCCAGTACTGGTTGCTTGGCCATCAAAGAAAAAATTATAATTTTATGTTTAATACACTAAAACACATAGGCCTACTACGATTGTGCGTCAGTTGTGTATAACCTGGTTCTGTGTTTTGTCCGCCGCAGTGCTAGCGCAGCAGATTGTGCTAGCACTGCTCGTCGCCGGGCTAATGCAGACTCGCTGACAACAATACCGCTTGTATAACCTGCACTATGCATGTACCTATGAACTGACAGTATCGCATAACAAATTTACTGAAGCATTAGTGCTTGTATAAAGAGAATCTTAATCTAAATAAATCTTTGTTAGACCTTGTGAACAGACAGGATGTCTGGGAAGGAGGCCAAGATTCCCTTGTAGATATGTAGTGTATCTCCTAGAGGTTCCCAGTCGTGTTTGGGTTGCTCTTCAAACAACTGTGCAATGCTATGGTACGTTTCACCTACGTATCTGATGGCATCGGGCAATCCCTTGGCATCATGAGGGACACGAGCTGAAAACAATACCTAAAATCATCTTCTTTCTAAAAACGATTTTCCCACACAGTATTAAGCGGATGGTTTCTGTACTCTTTTTAGACTAGAAAGGCATAGTTAAAGAAAAGGGTTTGATAAATTTTGCTGAAGTGCTTTAAATAAAGCTACCAGCCCAAACAAAATCAACTCTGGAACCGCAACAATGCCATAAGCTGGTAACAAAGCTACCTCCCACATGTGTAATAGACCGGCCCACCGCAAACGTAAATATTTATTATTTCATTGCTTTAAATAATTTTCATTAACACGTTGACTGCAGCATACATTCAACCAGGCGCTCGCCAATGGCAGCGAGGCCAGGGCAAAGCCCCGGCGTGCCACCGAAACAGCAAACGCAATTGGCATTCAAATATTTAAATCTGACGAATAACAATAGAATAGCAGTGATTGTGCTGCTTTACCCCGAGAGTGGACATAGTTCACTGAAACACCCAAAGGTAGCAGCACTGCATGAATCAGTAGCCAGTGTCTTTGTAATTTGGCTTGAAGGGAGAAAATCCCCAAAACCGGGACAAAAGCATTAGCAGACGGGATTTTACGGGAAATTTTAGTAACAACCTACACCAAAATAAAGCTCACATTCTAAGCTACAGGCTGGCAACGAGTATAACGTTCCTTAGAAATGACTGAGCTCATACTGAACCTGAATGAATAGTAGCTGAATTGGTAGTGGGAGTGGTGCGACTACATTTATAGATGTAAGCCGATAGGAGCGCCTGTGACGCGGCTACATCAACAGATGTAGCCAGCACTCAACGTGTTAACAACTGCCATTGTGTAGAGTATTGTGTTAATTTATGATAGAGAATATTATGAAATTCCACAAGAAATAGTAGTTAAGTGTAAAGAAATAATATTGAATCTGCTGCCTGGTAATTGAGGAATGAACAATGAACTGCCACCAATGCTTTCCTTAGACACTGTGTATTCCAGCGAGTTACACTACAAATTGTAACTCTAAGGACATAATAACTAGGTTAAGTCTTGACACAATAATTTACTCAAAGTACACGTGAATAAAGATTGTTTGATTGATTTATATTTTGTTCCAATATTTAAATTTTATTTTAGGTTATAAGGGTTAAAACTTAAATGAAATTGAACTTAAAACTGACCAATGAAAAAGTAAACGGCTGAGTCAGGGAGTAAGCTCTCGAACTAAAGCATCAAATTTCCAAACCAAAGTGGTTAGTTAGATGGTAGATAACGTAGCAAGATATACTGACCATTTCCTTCTTCCATATGAAGCGAAGTCGCCAAGTTACAGAAGGATTCTCCTATTTTGTGAAACTCTCTCTGGTAGGGACCTTGGTGTTTCTTAGTCTGGTCTACTGAGCAAGCCATTAGGTTCTTCACTGACAGGTCTAAACTGTGGATGAACTTTGAGCAGTTCTCAGTTTCCTGATCACTGAAAAAGCAAAGACTTATCATACTACGAGTTAACTTGTATTGCTGATTACTCATAATTGATAAACAATTCTTACACATGATATAGTCGGACGTAGAAAACAGGATATTGATTACAATTACGTCATTAATTTTATCACTTATCATCATGTTTCTTAGTTTTTATTTTTTGACGTTTGGAAAGTTAAATTTGCAAGTTTTGCAAAATATGGACCAATAGCTGTTAGGTTATCTCAGCAATATAGACTATTGTATTTTTCTTATTTCTCAGTCAAACATGCAAAGTTTGGTTAGAAATTCCACAATATACTTGTATTCCAATTGCCAACTCAATTAACTGAGGACATACAAATCAAATCATTCAAAAAAAATCATTCATTAAAAATGAATTCATATCATAAAGACAAAGTGCAATCAGTTTTTCTGAAAGTTTCTTTTTAAAATTATTTAAGTTCAAAGACTGGTCTGTGAAATAAAAGGACAATTTGTTGTAGACTTGTATACATTGATAATAAGGCCTATTGTGAAACAAAGCTTATCTGTGGCTTGGAATTTTCAAAAGTTGTTTGTGTCTAGATTCATAATTATGAGCTTTTTTTTACAGTTTTCAAATAAATAAAGGTTTTTTTTAATGTAAAGTGCCAAGTGTAAAATATAAAGAGCAGGAAGGGTCAAAAGTTTGATTTTTTTAAAACTGGATCTACATGATTTTCTTGAGCTGATGCCAGCAATGACTCTGATGGCCTTTTTTTGTTGTTTAAAGATATATTTGCTAGAAGGTGAATTTGCCCAGCACAACAAACTGTAAGACATAATTGATAAGAAATAACCATGGTATACTAACATCACTGTCATCGCAAATTCTTCTTATAATTCGGAGATTAAATATAGCTTTATCTAGTTTAGCATATAAATGGTCACAGTGGTTATTCCATTTTAAATGATCTTGAACTGTAAGTCCCAGAAAATCTACTGATTTACAGACAGGAAGGTCAATGTTGGTGTTGGGAACTGCAAAAATTAATTCTTTGGACCTGTTTGAGGAGGCCGAAAATTCTAATATTTTAGTCATGGCATGATTTAAGCTTAGACCGTTCTTGCTCAACCAGAAACTGATGTTTTGAACAGAGGAAGAGATATTAAGTGCCAATTCATTTTTGTCTTTACCTTTGACTATTGCTGTTGTGTCATCTGCAAATAAAATTAAATCTGAATTTACATTTGAAAACAAATCGTTGACATAAACTATGAACAAGAATGGCCCTAACTTTGAGCCTTGAGGAACTCCCAAGTGTACTTTATTCAAATCAGAAAAAAAAAAACGAGTTTCCATTCAAGGTATAAATCATTACTTTTTGAAACCTATTTTGGAGATAGTTGCCAAACCACAGGACAACCTCCCTACTCATACCATAACATTCCAGCTTTTTCAACAAAACATCATATCTAAGAACCGGAGCGCACTATCCCGACTACGGCCACGACCACGACCAAATGCCCGACCAGTCGTTGTCGTTCACCAAGTGACCAGAGCAGGACCCGACCAAGGCAACGAATGTTTTACAAACTTCAGTGAATATGGACGTTGAAGAAGTAGCTGCTGGGGTGCATTTGTATCGTAGGTACGTTTAAGCAGAAGAAGAAACGATACTGGGTACATAAAATGTTAATTGTCAGGTCTACAAAAAGGCAGTTTGCAACATTTCATGAAGAGCTATATCAATATGAAGACAGGTTTTTTAATTACACAAGAATGTCTGATAAAAGCTTTGATGACTTACATAGACACTTCATAGAGACAGTGTATAGGAAGTGAAGAAAAACAGTGTATATGAGTGGTGTACTGGTCGGGTCGGAGGCAAGTCGGGAGTAGTGCGCGTCGTCCCATTACATTGTGTGCTATTTTTGGCTGCAACGACCAGCGGGTCGGGCCCAACCAAACTGGAAAACTTTGGTCGTGCCACCAGGGTCCAACCAGTCGACCAGTGCGCACTGTTCCATTTATTCCTATTATAAAACTGGTGGTATCCGACCAGTCGGAGTTGTGGTCGTGGTCGGGATTGTGCGCGCTGGCCCTAACATTGTCTAAAGCCTTGGACAAATTCTAGATACACTAACAGAAATACTAATCTTTAATGGATCTAGGGATTCGACTAGTTTCATTTCCAAGATTTGGACTTTCTAAGATTGAATTAATTAAACATAGATTGGACCTATTATCGCTATTATCTCTCAAACACAAGCTATTTATTTGCAAAAAGACCCAACCTCTTTCCTTTTAGGCACAAATACATCTAAAGGTGGATTCTGAATCGTTTGGTTATGACATTTTATAGGAAAACCATTTTAGTAAGAATTGAACACAAGCCTCAGAGACTAAAGACCCACAGTTTAATCCTACATGATTTGCATCTTAGAAGTTACTTCCGGCAAAGTGATTTTTGTAAATTATTTTGCTAGATCAGTAGAGCAATGCTGGAAAGTAGCTTACCTTATTCATTCCAAGAACATGATTATGTATTTCTACAAATGATGGTCTGATCCGGATATCGGACTACCGGATCCGCCGGATCTGTGCTAGAACCGACCAGCGAACACAGAATAAAAATAGAAGGGCCACTCGAGACGAAAGCTATCGCCACTTTTATAGCCGACACTACATTTATTTATTTACATATTTACATTTATTTTTTATTTAGCCGGTGGCGTCTGCTGCGGATGAGTCACTGTAGTGGTGCGCGCTCACCTCGCCCATTCCAATCAGTCAGCCAGTATTGCATCGCACACTCGCACACCATATTCGTTGGCATAGTCGCACACACCCTGCTTGTTATATGTTCTACGTCTTGCCTCAAAACAGGAGAGCACTGTTTTAAAATGGAATCTGAGCATAGCCATATACTTATTTTAATAAAATCTGTTTGTAAAAGATACTTCACTGTAAGATTGCACCGCCATTCAAAGCTTTACCATGATTCTTTGCATGTAACAAAAATTAGAAATCACCTTCGCAAAAACATAAGATTTTTAGGTCAATGAGACCGTCAGCTTATATAAGCTGTTATGTATTTTCTTTATTTAGTTTTTAAAATATCTACACTCGCTCTGTAATTTTGCAAAAATCTTACAATATTGTGTTAATAAAATATTGGTTGTTAAATAGATACAGTTACGACCGTATCTATTTATTACTCTGACGTATTGTTTATTAATATCTAAAATAAAGGAAACTAAAAGAAGAGAGGTGTTAATCGGTATAATAGTAAGGCTGAAAGTTTGTGTATAAAGGTAATATATTTTTCAAGCTTCTAAAATATGCTACGCAATACAGTAATAAACCATTATTTAAAAATAAATACAAGTCGGTAACGACAAAAACTTTGTATTTTCATGATCTCATGTTTATGCATGAAGTTGCAATACTCAATTTACGATTCACGTGCCTGTATCACATGGAAATTTATGTTTATTTAGTTTATGTTTATTATTATACTTTTTATTTTATTTATGTATATTTAGTTTGTATTTATTTATGCAAGGACCTGGTTGCAGTGGCAGCGCTCATCACCTGGTCCTCGCCGCACCGCAGGACGGATTTTACTCCCTCTTCAACTTAATTTATTTTGATTACCAAAGATCGTAAAATTCCCCAAAAAATATATGTTGAGGTTTAACTCATGCTCTCAAACTTTTCCACATACAAAACTTTCCAGGCCTGAGTAATTTTTTCATGACACGATTTAAAAATTACTGCAAACAGTCAACTTCAATTAGGTATTAAAGATTACATTGAAGTTAAAATTAATACTTTTAACTACACCATTAGCATCCACAATTAATATAGTTTAATTGTGTTGAGTTTCAAATTTTTATCTTATCTAAGTATGTCAAAAAGCAGTGTTAATGAAAAGCACACACCACAAAATTCTCCGTTTCTGAGCGCTAATTTCAACTTCATGCCGCCACAAAGATGGCGGAACTGGCGACAATCCTAGTAATGGTTGTATAATAGGGCATGTCCCTTCTATTTTTATTCTATGTTCGCTGGAACCGACGCCCGATCGAATTAAAAAAAATCTGGATCTTGGGCTGGTTATTTTTTATGAACATACAATCTTATTAAAGTACAATTAATTCATACATAAGAACCGGTTTTTGTCATAGTGATGCTAACCAGTAAAATTAATGGTTAAATAATTAAAATAAATCCATATACAAGACTAATCTGTGTCCACAAGACTATAAAAACAAATCATATAAATCTTTATTCAAAACATACAAATTGTACATGAATGCGTGATTGTTATTTTTGAGTCTGATAATAAAACTAACATATACAAGAATATTTACTGCAATTTCACTTAATATTGAACGTACTTTCAATTATTTACACAATTTTATGTATTCCATTATTTAGACGATAAATTTAATATTCCAGTAACTTACGCATTAACGCCAGATAAATTACCGCCCCCTTACTTTTAAAAGCGTTTAGATGTCCTTTGCATACTTCCTCCATAATAATGCACCATGCACCATGAAACTGATCAAAAGGAACAAAGTTGGAATAAATTAAATAACATAATTAAATAAACTATTTGGCGCTCGCTATGGAATTTTGGTTGGGTGGCGCTATGGAAGCCAATCGATTTACGATATTCGATAGTAGTTCTTTTCAGACTACGTCGATCGATACTTAACCGTATGCCTACCATATCGTTGTGAACCCAGCGCTATCCCTGGATGCCGGCTGAGTTGCCGAGTACGCACGCACCAAAATGTACGAGATCGGCGCGCGCCTAGCGGCGTCATAACGAAACGTTCTTTACTTTCTGGATAGCCCTCGTATTTTGTTGTTATTTTGTCACCATCACCAGCATTGCAACAAGACATGTTAATTTTTTTGAAATTTTAAATTAATTTTGTAATTTAAAAATAATTTAATTTAATTTTTTAATTTAATTTTTGTAATTTTTGCTTATTTTTGAGCCTATTTTAATTTATGAAGGCACATCTACAGGAAAATATCTTTCTAACAGTATGCGTAGTCTTTCCCTGCGATGCACACGAGCTGAGAAAAAAGGTTTTAAAGAAACATGCTTGCCTATTAATATAGGATTACATAAATTTTCAACATACTCGTCTGGGGGTAAATGACGACAGTCTAACAAAATTCGAAATATGTATATAGATTAACCCTGAGAGCTAAAATGTAAAAGCATCAAACCTTCTTTAAAACCCCTCTGAGCGACAGTCTTTTTGGAGATATACGGTAGTTTAGTTGTCATAAACACAATATACATTGATTCCATAAACAGTGGTTTACAAGATAGGTTGACAATGTATACAAACTTCAACAAAAAAAATTTAAAACAAACTATCTTTTAAGTTTTAAGTTATGTTTTTAAAAGTTCTTCTAAATTATAAAATTCATGGTCAATCAGAAATCTTTTATGTTGTTTTTTGAATTTGTTAAAATTTTCCTCATTAAATCCATATCCATATACATACAAGACTATCTATGTCCATACAGGGTAAATAAAAAGTTAAGAACCCCCCCCCCCCCATTTAATCTTTGTCTAAATAAATATACAGAGTTACAGAGTTACCCTTTTGGTGGTCGTGCAAACTTAGCACAAAGTTTCATTTTATGATTTTCAAAAATTTTCTGTAAATATTAAATTTTTTACTTAAACCCACCCTTATGACAGTACACATCTGGATCCGGATCAGAATTTTTCAAGATCCGGATTCGGTGCCGACATTTACTTGGATCCGCCCATCACTAATTTCTACCTTTCTGAAAATTATTGTAAGTCTTGAGTTAAGCTTTGGTTAAGCAGATGAACTCTACAGGTAAGAGTTGTAATTTCACTAAAGATAGTACTGTTTCATATATTGTGAAACATGTAAAATATTTTTATAACCAACTAAAAACATGCTACTTTTGGTTAAATCACTCATATAATTGGTGTTAACATTGAATATAATTTGTTAACACTTTACTGAGGTTTTTGGCATATCTTTGGTATGGCATTTGATGCTGGAAGTAATCTCCTTGTGCCTGCACTTGCGGTTTGAAAACAAATTTAAGATAAATCCCCTATCTAATAATGTTGGGAATTGTAAATTACACCAACTTGGACCGTAAATCTTTTCCAAGGATTCGGTTTTATACTTGACATTTTCTGGATCAAGTAGTTACTTTGATTTTGACTATAATGCAGTCAATCACTAGAACTTACAGCTGGTACATGTTGATAGGTTTTTCAGGAGCCTGAAGTGCTAAGAAGTAGTTGGCGCCAACCAGCTCATCTTTCTCAGCTTTCCTCTTTCCAGGTTTCCACTTCTTCTCATCCGTACAAGTGATGAAGTGTTCCCAGACAGCACACCTTGAGAGGATTGGATGCCGACATACACAGTCCACAAATGCTTGCAGCTGGTTTTTGCGGCGCTCGATAAACTGTCCCTCGTAACGACCTTCAAAAATCAAGAGGATAGGCTATATCACTATATCATTATTATTAAATCAGGGCGTAACTTAAGTGTATTTTTGAAATACACCTGCTGCAGCAAACCTGCAGACTAAGTGGATTTATTTGCCTGATTGGATTTTCACTCAATTATTTCCTGAAAATGGAACATTTATCCCCTGTTTGACATAATGTTGAAATCAAATCAAATCAAAATATCCTTTATTCATTTAAGTACAATTGTACAGGAATAGAGTCAGATCTTACAAAATAAAATGTTTTACATTTAAGAACTAATAATAAGACAGAATATTTATTTTATTTGTTCTCCCAAAACTCTTCAAGAGAATAAGGGGCAATTTTAATCAAATACTGTTTCAGACAATTTTTAAACTTTTTTGTATCATTTTCAGTTAGAAGTATTTTTGGAAGATGGGACATAAATTTATTTCCTGTGAATTTTGTTTTCTTTTTATAAAATTCTAGATTGTGTCTATCAATTTGAGATTGAGAACTAGTGTTATAATTATGACTAATTTTGTTTGATACCTGAGTTTTTGTAATATTTTTTGCATAAATAATAGTTTCCAAGATATATAGTCCATGAACAGTTAGTATTCCAAGATCGGTAAAAATATGTTTTACCGAATCTTTCCTTTTCAAATTAAACATTGCCCTAATTGCCCTTTTCTGGTACGATAAAATCCGTTTTAAGTTTTTTGATGTACAGGGTGGGGCAGAGTGGACTCCCTAGTTTCAATCAGTCGCTGAAGAGCATGCGTGCGAGTTAGCTGAGTGGGAGAGGTTTCATGTGGCGGGGGAAAAGACGCCATTGTTAGTAGTCACCATGCCGTAAACTGGCGAGCATCATGGTTTTGTAGTCGAAACGTTCTTTAAAAATAAGGATAGTGTGGTGGCGACCCAGCGTGCATTTCGTAGACGGTTTGGTTTGAATTGTCATGATAGTGTTCCCGATGCTAAAACCTTAAGGAAATGGATTACAAGTGTACGGGCGACCGAATCTGCAACTGAGGTTTACAAAGTTCGACCAAGGACCTTGGTAGCAATTGTTGATGTTATCACTGGAATAATGCCAGATATGCTGCGTAGAGTTTTTGAAAATTTCATTGAACGGCTGAATATGTGCATCGCTTGTCAAGGTCTTCACCTGGACGATATCATTTTTAAAATTTAATGAAAAATAAATGGCATTGTATTTAGATTTCAGAAATAAAAAGCTTTTGTAATAATCTTGTATGGTTTTTATACAGTTAACCAAACAAATCAGGGAGTCCACTCTGCCCCACCCTGTTGCTCCATATATACTGATTCCATAAGCTAAATTAGAATGAACTAAGGCATAATATATTGATATTAATGTTTTTAAGCTGCAAACTTTATACATTTGTCTTAAAGGAGATACTCCTGAAGACATTTTTTTGATAACATGATCAACATGTTTGTCTCAGGCTAGATTTTTATCAATTATTAAACCTAGAAATTTTGTATGTTCTACCTGTTGTAATTTATAATCTTCTAAGATTATGTCTGGATTTAATTTGTTTTTGTTTTGTTTTGTAGAAAATGATACAAAATTAGATTTTTCAGGGTTTAAAAGAAGGTTTTTGCTATCTAAGAATTTTTTTATGATGGAGAGACTGACCAATGATGATGCCTCAATACTTTCTTTTGAATTTCCACAAATGGTAATATTAGTATCGTCAGCATACAAACAGGCCGCCCCGCCCACAGGCATCAAGTCCGGCAGACCCCTCAAGTATATTAGGAACAAGAGGGGCCCCAACACTGACCCCTGCGGAACTCCATGGCGGACCCCCTGCATCTGTGAATTAAACTTTTGGATGTAATTATATTTACTTGAGAAATCTGATTTATAATGTTCTATCTCAACATATTGTTGCCTAAGAAATAGGTAGGATCTAAACCAATTTAATTCTTTGTCATGAATACCTAATTTTGATAAAGTGTCGATAAGATTTTCATGCGATACACTATCAAATGCCCTTGTTAAATCAAGAAAAATGCCAATTACTTTTTCTCTCTTATCCACTGCATTTATTATACTTTCAATAAATTCAATAACTGCAGTGACTGTCGATTTGCCTGCTTGAAATCCATGTTGTTCTGAATCCATTAAGTTATGTTCATTTAAAAAATCCATCAATTGTATAAAAACAACTTTTTCTAAGATTTTTGAAAAAACTGGAAGAAGTGAAATTGGTCGGTAACAGGAAACATCGTTTGGTTCCCCTTTTTTGAAAACTGGAATAATTTTGGCTATTTTGAGTTTATTAGGAAAAATGCCTGAAATGAGAGAAGAATTTACTATGTTTAAATTTAATTAATTAATTTAATTAAATGAAGAATTTAAATGTTATCCACTGTTAACATTAGGTTTAACTGGAACTTAGGTTTGCCGCTGCAGGGAAAGTAATACAGTTCTTCAGTGAAATTTTAATAGCTTAGTCCTACTAAATAAAAAATGTTGATGAAAATATATCCATAAACATGTACAACAGTATTCATTCTCCATAAAAATTACTTTGGAAATTTAGAATTTAGTTTTTTTAATTTTTTAAAGTAATCATTAGGCGTACAATTCTTCAATATACCTACTTAATATTTTTCTTTTTAATTATACAAAATTGTTTACGAGTAAAATGCAAAATTTTTATGTTTTGAGGGTCGAACATGGGAAAACCGAAATTTTTACTCCATAAAACCGGATCAAGCTCTGTTTTCTATGTCCAATCACACTAGTTTAATCCGGTTTGAAGAAACGTAGGTTTACACGTTTGTACACAATTTCATCAATATTGGATGAGTTTCAATTGATTTATCAGGCTAACGAACAAATATATAGAGGTAGGTAAAAGCATGAATAATTCACCTTAAATGTTTAATGGGTTAAACAAGGAAAACTAAACTCTGTACAAGGCATAAAAATATAAAATATAAAAAAAATATATAAGGCATAAAAATACAAATTTTTATTTAAAAATAATGCTCTATCAGAGATACCAAATGCATTCATTGTTGTACCAAGACTGACGATGATTAATTTTCTGTGATAAAATTTTATCAATGCAAGATTTTGTGAAATGAATAATTCTTTTTGGAGAGGAGCAAATTATTGCTCCAACCATATTGTTCCAAAATAAAAATTAACCCTTAACTTTTGCTGTGGATGGCTGCAAGATTCCAGAACATGAACATTAAAGTCAGCTGCTATACAGGGACAACCTGTATATACATTTTTAGTACATGTATCTTTAATAAGATGTTTTAATAAGCCTTCCAACTTTCTAATTAGGTCCGTAGTTCTGTATAAATAGAAACATAATATTTAAAGTAACAATTTTAATACAAGAAGTTTCAAAAACAGAATCTTCGTTTAAGGCACATAAATGTACTTAACTGACAAGACTCAATATTATATGACTATTAGTATCAGTTATAATGCCATCTTAAGATTTTAGTGAGCACTACTAATGAAAATATAAAACCTTATACTTTATATGGACCCTTGAATTATATGAAAACATATTAACTAAAGGGATACTCCTTGTTCTAAAAAGTACAAAAGTGAAAAAAAACCCTATGACTGATTTTGTACAAACAAGAAGACCAAGGGGTATTAGATAAAATAATGATAAACGGTTAACTAGGAAACTATTGTCTATGACTTGGGGAAAAAAGAGGTGTTTTCTTATACAGGGTGTCCCGTAAGTACACAGCCAAACTCCGGGAAATGGTTCTATGGGTCAAAATAAGGAGAAAATCGATAATAACATTTTTTCCAAATCGCTTCGTTAACCAGATATTTGCCATTTTACAAAAATTACAAAAGAATGGCTGATTTTATGAAGAAATAACAAGAAAACTTTTATTTGGCATTTTTAATTCCCTATCAAACGATACCAAGTTAAAAAAAGATTGAATAATAAATAGCTGAAATATTACGACTTTTAGTTGTAAAATGGGGTAGAAAAAGGCTAAGCTGGTCAGGTTTGCCCCATTTTAAAACTAAAAATCTTAATATTTCAGCTATTTATTATTTGATCTTTTTGAACTTGGTATGGTTTGATAGGGAATTAAAATGCCAAATAAAAGTGTTCTTGTCATTTTTTAATAAAAGCAGCCATTTTCTAAAAATTTAAGTAAAAAAATTAAAGTGGCCGCCATTTTGAAATTTTGAGATGAATCAAGTGAACTTTTTTTATAATTTGGGTCTCTATTACCTTAACATTCATCTCAAGTTTCAAAATTATCGGTTTAAAAACTTTAAAGATAAAAATGTTCCAGTGTTGGGGAAGCTACTTTTAAAATGTAGCTACAACTACTGCTACATTTCCAAAAAAGTAGCTTAGCTACAGCTACAGCTACAGTTCCGAAAAAGTAGCTAGCTACAACTACAGCTACAATGAAATGTAGCTATAGCTACAATTTTATAGGGATGGTCAAGTCTCGAAATTTCGGGAAATTTTCGGGAAATTTTCTATCTCGTTACACGAGACGAGATTACTTTTTGGCCGAGATTTTTATCGAGACGAGAATAAAAAAAAAAAAAAAAAAAAAAAAAATTAAAAACGCCTGCAGAAAGTCAATGCAATACCCGCAATACAGGAGCGTGTTGTAGTTGCGTTTCCTTTTCGAAGGCGTTATTATTTAATTAATTCTTTTAATGTAAATATTACTTTAATTCTTTTAATATAAATATTACTTTCATTATTTTAATAATATTACTTTAATAACATTTGAGAAGTTTTGTTAAGTGTAAGCAGTATGAGGAATGTTTTATTACTATAAAAAAAGTCAAAACAAGTAACTATTTTATAAAAATTAATATTGCTTTTATTTTATGATTTATTTTATTTTAGGATAAGTTGAACTCTATCCTAACTGATATCACCATGTTTCCTAATCGTAGGCATTTTTAATAAGTTAGGCGTGATTAATAAAAAAATGTTATGCTGATGTTATTTAATGAAAGATTGTAAATATTCTTGCCTATTATCATTATTTTAGTATTTAAACAGTCATCTAACAATGTTACAAAATAAGTAAAAATTTCGAACGTGCATTTCTCGTTGTGTATGAGAAGAGAAATCTCGTCTCGATCTCGTCTCAAAATTTTATGAGAAATAAAAAATCTCGTCTCGTCTCGTCTCGAACTAAAAATCCAATCTCGTCCATCCCTACGAATTTTAGCTACTTTTCCTAAGACTAGGGGTGTGCGAATAGTGATTTTCAACCTCGAGCCGAGCCAAGCCGAGCTTTTTCAAAAATTTTTGAGCTCGAGCTTTTTTGAGCCGAGCTTTTTCGAGCCGAGCTTTTTCTAGCGTCACCTTATCTAAATTATTGAACTTTTTTTCTTAAAAAAGTGCATAATAATAATGTTCAGTCAATTTTTAAATAAACACAATGTTATTTTAATATTTTTAAAAACATTGAAAATTGTCAAGACATCAAATCTATACTATTATATAAAAATCTAATGGTGTCTGTCTGTATGTGTGTTACTAATAGGTGCAAAAACTCCTGAACTAACTGGGCTTAAATTTTACAAAAATATAGCTACCATACCAAGGACCATTATAGGACTATTCACATTTTCATACTGACCATAGGCTTTGCCCCTTTGGCTTTAAAAGTTCTGAGGTGAAGATTTTAAAAGTAAATATTGATCGGTCCCCATGGCTGCGATGAGAACACTAACAATGTTTGTTTACATTTGGTTTGACATTTAAATGTAAACAAGAAGAACTGCTAAATTGCATATTTCACAATTTCAGACAGCTGATACAAAGAAATGAAATATAATATTTTCCATAACTATGAGGTAGGTTTATTTTAATCTAAAGTTTTATCATGAATTATTTATTGTTTATTCTAAAACTATGTCAATGATTATAGAAAAAAAGATTCTATAACCGTTGCTGTATCAACTCCGGCTCTGCTTTGGATTTTTTAAAGCGTCTAAGTTATGAAAATAATATTATTGATATGTTTTCATGGAAACAGTATGAAAATTACAATGTATAGATGTTTTGTATGAATTTGGAGGCTACTTTAAATAAATTTGAACTGCTAAACATGTGTTAGATTAACTTAACATAACTTGCACATCACGTTGTTTTTTATATGTATATTTAGGTAAGTTAAGTTATTGTGTTTTGCTAAACCCATGCTTAAATTAAACTAAAGAATATCATCGATAACTGTCAATAATCTGTTGTATGTGTGTAACTATATTTAATTATCAAATGGTAATACAAAATACTCTTATTTTATCTTAACATAGCTTTCACTTCACATTTAAAGGGTGTCCCAAAAAACAGCGACAATTTTAAAATGTTATTACTCAGCTGTTATAAAGGCTGGAGAGTTAATTGATGCGTTAAATGAATCTTTATTTGATGCCATTTAGTGTATAATCACTATGGATCATCAACGGTTACCGCAACATTGTGCCTTTCTTTGTCCTAGATACTTTTAATTTTAACTTCTTAACATCAATTTCGTGTTCATTTCAACGTTGGCCGTATAATGGTGCAACCCCACACGGAAAAACTACACAAAGATGGGTAAGCAATTTCCTGAACACGGCTTCTGCACTCAAAGTCAAACCTAGTGGGAGACCTCGAACTGATCGAACGCCGGAAAACATTGGAAATGGTTCGCAAAAGTGTGCTGCGTGTCCTAAATTGCGTCGAGCGTCCTAAGTCATCCGTTTGCAGAACATTGCATTTAAATTTAAATTTGCATAGGTTTAATTTTGAGTACAGAAGCCGTGCTCAGGAAATTGCTTACCCATCTTTGAGTACCTAGTTTTTTTTTTGTTTGGGGTGTCACCATTACTCCCAACATTGAAGTGAACACAAAACTGAGTAGAAATGGTGGACACATTACTTGAAAAAATTCTCTATGGCAAAAGGAAGATGTTGAGGTAACCATTGATGATCCATGGTAACTATACACCAAATGGCATCAAATAAACATTCATTTGCCACAACAACGAACTCTCCATCTGTTATAACAGCTGAGTAATAACATTTTAAAATTGTCCCTGTTTTTTTGGGTCACCCCGTACTTTATTTGATAAATTTATTATTTGTGTTTTGCATTCAATACCACTGATTAAATTAAACAAAGGAAAATATCATAAAACTAAGCAGTACACACAGTGTTCTTTTGTTTTTAAAATCAATGAAATATCTGTTACTATGTTTACTTAATGGTAAGTGGGAAAATGTAAAGGCAATGTACAATGGAACTGATTAAAATAACTGGTTTGTATATTAAGTTGTATGTTTATATTTTTGTAGAGTAGAATCAGAAATGCAATGAAACATATACATTTTTAATATTTTTGCTATTACATTTTTTAGTCCTTGATGCCTTGATAATCATATTAGTTTTCTCTGCTGTCTTTAATGCTAAATTATTTGTTTAACATTTTTTATAGTATAGATATAGTTTCTTTAATATTTCAAAAGACCGTATTGATAAGGCACAGCAATATTTCTAAAGTTGATAACAGCTGACTTAGTTTTGCTAATGATTTATTGTGAGAGAAGAAACTGAAAATGGAAGCATTTGTGATTTATTATGAAAAAGAGTGAAATTAAAAAAAAAACATTTAAATTTAATAATTAGTATTTTTGCAACTTCAAAATTGGAATTTAAAATGTCAATAATAAATAAAAAGATAATATGTAACTAAGGGAGATGAAGGTAAATCATGTATGTCAAAGTTTTATTCAAAGATTTGGCCAGTTTTTCTCATATCAGCCAACACAAGATTCAAAATTAATTAAAACCAAAATGGTGGTATCCACTACTTACCAGATTTAAAAGTCATAACTTAAACGTTTCTATTAAGGCCATAAAAGTTGAATTTTGTTCCTAAAAGCGTTGGCGGATGTGTAACTATTATATGCAACAGAAGTAAAGATTAAAATGTTTCTATTTTGTGTCCTCATCCCGTTGCAAAGCACGGGTACAACAGCTAGTAGTAGATAATCACGATAAGAACTGAACCGAACTAAATTAAGATGCAAGAAATAAAAGGATAATTGAAGGACTGACGAGATATGCAGTGCAGACTGAGACAATCAGATTGTCTTTCATAACAGAACAGCAACGCGACCTTAAATGACGACAAAACAACTAGCAAGTCGATTACATTATTATGTATATTGTAACTACAGTACTATGAATATTTAATTATATTTTGTATAAATAAATACAAAATAAATTTAAAAACACGTGATTATTCTTGTTGTTTTCCATGCACAAAATATTTTAGTTTTATCAATCGTATTAATCATAAAAGAACATAGTTGGTTTGGATCCAAAAAGGTGGAGAGACAAGTAAAAAGTAAACTTATATATTAAAAAAGATATAATTTACATATGGAGGAAATAGACCATAACACTAAAATTAATAGAATAACACACAAAGTAAACAAGAAATGAAATAAAGAACTCTATGAATTAACACTGTCACTCAATTTTGTTATCTAGAAGGATCGGCGAACTAATCAATAAATAGCCAAAACCAGTTTCCTCCCCTTCTTGCAGTCTCACCACCACCCCTCCCCCCTAAACCGGGAGGCCCAACACTTTGTCCTTGAAACACCCACGTCCTTTGTACCCCTATGAAACAATAAACCCTTACACCCGTGTTGCTGTTTTGACAACAGGTTTATGAATGCAATCACTATTTTTAATTTTCCAGAATTAACTATCAATTATTATTATTTACAAGTTACAAATAGGAAACTACATCACATTATGGTATTCAATGACCCATGTATTATTATCAAAAATTAATAATTTATTACTTATTTTGATAATAAAAAACATTCACTACAGCACGCACCACTTATTGATACATATAATCATCAAGGTAACTGTTACTTTATACAAAATAAAAAAGGTACAAAATTGTGTGGCCAGTCAAACTTTATAAACAAACATTTTTTTATTCTATAAAATACATATGGTAAATAGGGGTTGGTTTAAAGGAAATAAAATACAAAACAGATAATTAATTATTTTGATAAACATTAGAAAGGTTATAGGATTGATTGAACTAAAATAACTGCAGGGAAACTTATAAGTAGAAAAGTCTTCAACCACAATCTGTTTAATCAGTACATTTTTAGAGAGAGAGAGAGAGAAAGAGAGATAGCAGATAGGGGCGTTTGATAAGGAATCTGAAAAAGTAAACAAACAAGGAACAACGACATGACGATACTCGTTTACAGCCTTATTGTGTCGCCCACTACATTTGCACACGTGACCACTTTTTGTTTCTTCCTTACTTTTTGTTTCTTCCTTATCTTCCATCCGTCCCAAAATAGAATTCCTGAAATTTTTTGTTGATTTAATCTCCCCTCCCACACAAGGCGCAGTCGCAGTGCTCAGTGCGCACTGTAGGTTGTCACGGCACCCGTGTGTCGTCATAGCGACAAGCCAATCACGCACTCGCACTGTGTTGTATATTACCATTGACTTTATATCTGCACATATTACGATACGAATTGCTGTTAGAAAGACAACGCGATAGGTGGTCGTTTGTCTCTTTCCTATCTCCTCAAAATTACGATCGATAATCATTGCGTCTTGACTGAGCTGAGGTTCGTGCTTATCAAACCTCGAATGTGTGAACAACGTAGAATTGTGATAACATTGTTTTCAATTATGACCCAAATTAAGTGTTTTGACTTAGTATTAAAAGCTCGGCTCGAACTTCGAGCTTTTTCAAAATGCCTCGAGCCGAGCCGAATAATGAAAAGCTCGAAGATTCGAGTACTCACACACCCCTACCTAAGACATGACTTTTATTCCACGCACATTAGGTAAATGTAAATTAATTGCAATTACATAAACCTAACATTACAAAAACACGACAAAAATAAGTTAGTTGGGTGTTCCATCATATTTAGTACTTATTTTTAAATATTGCATTATTTTTAAGCATCTTAAATTAAGTTCAAAGGACATAAAACCAAACTATATTTTAAAAGCCCATTTTATTTCTTTAATATAAATTCTTTATCAACTATTAAAAACAATAAAACTGTAAAACGATTATTTAAAAATACTTTTTTGTGTTACAGAGCCTACTGAAATTGGAGTTCATTGACTTTCTTTATTTTTAATGTTAAAAACTACATTGCTATCACTTTTAACCATAGTGATATGTTACTAGTTCTATGAATAACACTTTTCAATGTCAAGAAATCGTCCTTTGTCACTATGCATAGGTCAAATTGTGCTTCAACAAACGTTGGTGCAGAAAACAGTATTCAGCAACTTATCCTGAAATAGGCTTTTTAATTTAAACATGTTGAAAATTGTAAAGTAAAAATAACATTTAGGCCTATTTGGCTTTGTAACTTGTTGGCTAATTCCTATTAATTGAACTCTGTATTCGTATTAATCCAATAGCATAGCCTAGGAATAGTCCTTGACAAGAGCTGTGTTAGCAGGAGCAAACTATGCTATTTTTTCTTTGTAAGTTTCATGTTATATGGAGATTTTTTCGTTACAATTATTATGTAGTCCAGGCATATCTTAAATCTCATAAGGTAATTTCCTCTTCGTTAATTTAGTAAACCTTTGAAAAATTCGTAATGCAACCAAGGAAGGGCTTGTGATCATGAACCACCATAAACAGCTGAAGCAAAGGTTGATAGAGCTTTCTCATTACTTTAAGGTTTACGGATGGTTTCCATTAAAACCCAAGTTGAAACCATCGATTAATAAAGAAACTAAATAACTAAATAAATTAAACTGATAACTATATAATTTCTCCGTCAATCCCTTGCAAGCATTCAATAGCTTCTCTAGTCACCGGTAACGTTTAAATGTCATCTGCATCTAGCGAATTTATTTTATCTGACAGTAATCATAGAGTTGCAAATGAAGGAAATGAGAGCCAAAAATGTGGATAACACTCAGATGAAACGACTGCGACCAGCTGTATAAAGCCAAGAAAGTAGGCCTAATTTTCTTGAAAATCTCAGTTTGATAGAGGTTGTTTCACGTAGGGTTGTGATAAAAATCACTATCTCAATCAATGTTAATGTAGCGAGAAAAGTAGCTAAAATTCCGCTACAACTACTTTGAAAGTGTAGCTAGCTACAGCTAAAACTACAAAATCTTAAAAGTAGCGTTGCTACAGCTAACGCTACAAAAAAAGTAGCGCGCTACTGTAGCGTCGCTACTTGTAGCGCACTACTTCCCAACACTGGAAAAAAACTAAATGGCAAATATCTGGTTAACGAAGCGATTTTGTAAAAAATTTTATTCTTGATTTTGTCTTTATCTTGACCCATAGAACCATTTCCCGGAGTTTGGCTGTTTACTTACGGGACACCCTGTATATCCTTGCTGAAAAAAAATAAGAGACCAAATACTTACCCGAAATCTGCTTATCTGGTAATGGTGGTATTGGAATTAAACTGAACTTCTCTTCCAGCCTTTCGTGTAACCAATCAAAATGCTTGTATCTTCTAGATACTTGAATATTATTGAACTGTAACATTAATAACTCCGATATAGACTCATGCAATTAATTAATTTATTAATTGTTACACATGTTTCATTTCAGGATTGAATAAAATGGCGGAAAATGTTGTACACATATTTATATTTCAAGAATATTTTCCTCAGTTGTAAACCATTTGAACTTCGCAGATTGTTCAGTGAATTAATTGTGCCTATTTTTATTAGATTCTTTTGTCATTGTGTGAAGAAAGAAATTATTAAAAACTTTTTTCGGTGAATACATTCAGAGAAAAGTAACAAAGCACCGGTTTTGGGGTACAGCTAAATAAAAACAACAAGCCCGTCCAGCCAACACCCACTCTTAAGCCTCGTTCTCACAACACATGGTTTGTTGAATCTCCTTGTGACCTTGATCAGTGCCTTGTATTTTTACGCATCATGATCTAGCTTGTCAGTGGTTCGTGCAGCTATTCGAGGTGGTGCTTCAAGGCCTGGGCTGCTCCAGAAGTCAGAAATCTCATAACCATCGGCCAATTTTTGATCATATTAGACTTCCTATTGTTGGAACAACTCGGGGAGTTGAAACAAAAGTACAGAATATGTTGGATACGTTTCAGAATCATACTTTCTATGTGCAGTACTACCATCAATCATCAATAAAATTCAATATGTATTGAGCAGAGTTAGATGAATAGGTTGTGACGTGTTACTGTGGCTATGAGCAAAGTGTGCGAGTCATATTTAGATATCTGTCTGAATCATACAGATTCATACAAGAGGGAAATTACTGTATCATCACAATCAAATCCCAAACTAAATTGAACTATAAAACATTGGTTACAGAAAGCTAACAATTTATATATTAATTTGCCTGTAACTTTTGAATGGTTTGTTCGATTAATGAAATGAAAATCTAAGACAGTTGTATAAAAAATCTACATAGGCCTATGGTATTAACAATAATATTAATATTACTGTACTTAGATTTACAGTTCAAAGAAAAAAATCTTCAAATGGGTTGATCAACTACTTACCGTTGGAGTTAGCTGGTAAGCTATAAAGCTTTTGAGACCTTTGAATTTACTATCTTTCTTGGGAGACGCCACCATTACTTGGTACGGGTCTTGGATTGGATTCCACATCACAACTCCTTGCTCAACCTCGAGGATGTGGACTTTGTCTGACTCTGGGACGTTTAGTTTTACTGTCCCTAGGATGTAGTTTTCTCCTCCAGATTTGACAAACACGGAAAATCTATTTAAGTTTCTTTTTGGTAATGTTGATTTACCTGTGAACAGATTTAAAACAGTATATGATACTTGGAACACCAGATATTATAAGTGAATTGCCAAATTGAATATGAAAGATGTTGATGTTAATAGATAAAAGTAAAAACATCATGAGACTCAAAAAGACAATCCATAAAAATAACAGCAAAACTTTCAATATCAGAGGAGACCAATTCCTTGGAGTACAGAACCGTATCCGAACATCTGCTGCACCACAGGCATTAAATAATACATATTTTTTTTTGTTGAAATTTGCATTATATAGCACTAAAACAATTAGAAACTACACCACATAATAGGATGATCCAAAATAATAGGAAACAGACCCAGTTTGGATTACTAAACTGTTCAGAATAGCAAGAAATGCAGTAAAATGTCATACAAAAGGTCATTAAAATGATTAAACACAAGTATTCGTGCAATTCACTAAAAGAAACAACTGACTTTACAAACTAATGTTAGTTTGTACAATAAACCATTACATCAATTACATCATTGCATACATATTATTGCTCCGGTGATTACGGCTATATCGTGATCGTCTTCCACCATTGAGGAAATATGAGTGATTATCTACCACGATCACATTCATGTATACGACAAGCTTGTAAGAGAACCTCCAAAACACCGTTAATCAATGGTATTTGGTCATAGGCTACTGGCGATTATTCAAAATTACCCAGTTTTATACAAAAATCACAATTTGCTGACTTTTTCCTTCTCATCAAAATTCTAGTACAATTTCCAGCTTTTTGTTCAGCTGCACATCCTGGTTAGAATTTCAGTGCACATAGCTTTGTTAAAAATTGAAATACAATAACCTTTTTTCTCCAACAGGTGGTTCTTATTAGTTGTGGTTAGCGTTCTGGTGTACATAGTGTCTGCACCCTTTAGACTCAATATATTATGTGTAAGTAAGTACAGGGGGTTGGATAACAAGGTAGGTCGGATAACTGAAGGTCGGTCGGGTAATCGAGACTATTGATCACTATAAATAATTGAGGTATCTTTTGGATCTTACTTAACGACATGTCATCACCAACACTCCCAGACTTGGCAGGTAACATGGGGGGTCGGTCCTGTAGGGGGACAGGAGGTGGGCCCCCTCCCCCTTCTGAATCATCATCCCACTCATCCTCCCAATAGTCCATCACCTCATAGTTCTGAAAAACACCATGATTAATTATAAATCTGTAAAGGAATGTGGAAAAGCCACAAAAGTAAATTGAAAATAATCTCCTTATTGAGTGGAAGTATTTATTATTCATATGAACTGTTATTATAATTTTTTTAATACATTTGTCTTTTATGTAACTGTGTAATTGAGACGGTTAATTTTTTTTATATTCCAATGGGCAAGACCATCGCATAATTGATTCATGTAATTACAAGCTTTGCTTAAGTGAATGTGCTTATGTGCCTAATTTAATTTTAATTATATTTCGAATTTCATTATAGCCTACTTGAAAGTTATATTTAAATTCTGATATACATAATCTCTACTTTCTCTGGTAAAACATATGCTTTAAAACCAAAGAGCTCGGTTTAATTTTGCAATACTTTGTTCTTATTTCAATGGTCTAGTTGTTTATTTTATATTTTGTTTGATATTCAATGTGGTTGTTATTTTATATTTTGCTATTAACTAAGAACAAAGTTGTTCTGTAAAACTATGTATAGGCTACTGAGAAACGTTGGAACAATTAGGGAATTTTTATTTATTTATGTTATTCACACGTTTTGAATAATACTGTGACAAAAATTATGGGGGTTTAAAAATTCTATACTACTAAATATAACATTATACTTTTCTTTTGAGGTACTGCTATAGTAGTGTACGCAATGATCGCGTGGAGATGATAGTCTTAACGACACAAGTAGAAAATTACTTAATTACTAAAAATCACTACTCATAACTTCCAAGAGGGGTTTTGTTTTTTATTATAACCTCTCATTGCCACTGATTGTAATGCAACGACTTATTGTCCCAACAGCTCACTCATTGTTTAATCAATTAAATTGGTCTCAACACCTGATAAGTTGACGTTCGAAGTATTAAAATTTGACTTTTTTTCTCTCAAGCTTTGAACTCACTGGTCCGTAACTCGTGTTGTAAAGTAAAACAAAAATGCTGTTATTTTAATAAACAATACTGTTAAGTAAATCTTTTCAATTCTAAGAAATGAACTGATACAGCTAGTCAAAAAACAGTTGTCTCAGGTAAAATATTTTTATTCAATGAAAAAGGTAGTTTAAATTGAAATTTTTAAAATATCTCTGAAAATAACTCGTGTCACTTTCTTTCTCATGTATATCATATGATTCAATGAATTTGAAAAAGGCTAAAAAAGTTACTTGTGGCTGTGTATCCATTGATTACGATAGATGACGAGCTCCAGAGCTTTATCACTCCATTATCAAATAAAAACATGTAAAATACTCACACAAGATGTCAGGAAACGTCTGATTAAAAAATTAAACATCATGAAAATAGTGAGGTAGATGTAGATGACAAATATATCTGGCCAAAGCATTAAAAGCCCTGGCTCAAAACGCAGAAGATTGAAAACCGACTGACTGGCCTATGGCTACTTAATGATGTTACAAAAAGAGAAAGAGATAGAGATTGATATTCACAGTATGAAAGAGGGATTGTTATTCTCTGTAGTTTAGCTGTTCAGATATTTAATTGCTCCAACACTAGCCATAAATAAATACATAATCTGACATAACTAATGAACGATTGGTGATGGCACCCTCTTTATTTAGCATTCCCACTTACTGTGATTGGATTGATGCCAATTAAAATGCGAAGTTGAGAATGAGAAAGTTGAGTTTCATGATTTAGTCTCAGTTCACATTTATCAGTCCAAGTACTGTGTTTACATCTTCAATATTTATAAAACAATTTGATGTGGAATTAGAGACAGGTTACAAGAGACAAAATGGTAGTTAGCTGTGTGTATTGTTATAGGTGTTCTGCAGTGAAACAGGATTTAAATCAGCCGTGCAGATTTTGTCGTACAGACCAATTAACATGGAGCTACTAATTACAACATTACTAAGGTGAGAATTAATATACTTGTTGATTGTGATAATACACTTCACAACATTACCTGACTTTCTGTAGAGGCCTGGTTTCCCCAATCATCAGCAAAAGTTTCTGGGAGTGGTGGAGGAGGCATGGCGGGAGGAACACTTGATTTTACCTCCTAAAAAGTGTTCAAACACCATTATTACCTGTTAAGGTTTTCAGTTAAAAGATAAAGCTAGATAAATTGGACTTAAGCATTCTGTGAAATGAATAAAAAAAGACTTGAAAAAAAGTTATTCCCCATATTATGCTGAATAAGAAAATGAAAATATATAACAGTAAAGTAAGACCCCTAGTATCCGGCTTCAATTTTACCTGTCCTCGGTTTATCCAGCCAATTCTAGGAAGCCAATATCGAAATATTTATCTCATGGCTTACAGACACGCAGTTGCTAGCACTAATCTTCGCGATTTGTAAAATTTATCTGTTTGCTGGCATTTTACTGTGTGACTACTCAGTTGAGCTAGTGCTAGTAAGCCTGACCTCTGGACAGTTGGTTGCTTAATTATAGGGTGGTTAGTACAGTGATTTGATAATTCAACACACTATTTTATGGTCTAATGATCTTCATGGCCAATTTATTGAGAGACATTTTTACTTCCATAATTAATACCAGTTTTATGCTATTTGAAATCCAGTGTGTCCACAAGACCAAAACAAATATCTTGCATAAAGAGTCAAGAAAATCAGCTTCTGAGATCAATTTATTTTGCATTCATCAATTCAAACATTTAATATGGCATAGAAATCTGGGGTGGTGCATATTTTACCACATTAAAACCAATAATCATGTTTAAATGGCTCTTTAAACCTTGCTATTTTTTATTATACTGTGCTAGAGTAATACATTACTCTATAAAACAATTAACAATTAATTTATTACAATCAATTAAGGTTTGTTTTTTGTCAAAAGCGGTATAACAAATAAATAGGCATCACTCAGTGAAAAAATCCCGTTTCATCCCGCATATGGTCTAAAAATTCTGTTTTTGTTATCAAAATCCAGTGTTTGGAACCATCTACTGATATTTAAACATTTTGACAGAATGTGCTGTGAAACTGCAAACATGTGTATTTTTCTAAAAATTAATCACAAAAAAACTCAAAAACAGTACTTTTGAGTACATTTATTAATTAAACATTATTTATTAGTATATGATATAATTTTTATAATAGCTTCAGGGAAGTATTTAAGTATCTGCCGCCTCTAGGCAATGAAGTTTGCCCCCCCTCCACAACTTGTCAGCGCACTCCCCGACCTCACTAATATCACCCCAATGGCCAATACATACCCTGTCAGCTGATTTTGTAGAAAAATAATCGGCAATATCGCATGCTGCATCAACAAATTTAATAACTTTTTTTAGCCCTTTTAAGGGAAATTTTTTGTGTGCAGTTTTTATGCAAAACTTGATTCTGACTTGGATACACGGAATGCAACGTTTTTAATCCATTATTATCCATTATTTATCAATTACAGTCACGTTTTGTGGCGTGAAATGGCATACAAAACAGTCTGTATGCAAGGGTTCTTATAACGCTTTTCATTGAACACTTTTAGTCAGATCCACTTGAGAGATGTGCTATTGGCTTTGAAATAAAAACAAATATGTTTACTACCTACCACTATGACACAACTGCACACAAGTATTATATTTTACAATTAAGGTTAGATAATTTTGCGTGAGTCTTCATCAGAGGTAGCCATATTGGATTTTAGTCCCGTAAGAGCAATGTTAATCTTGTAACAGAATTTCTAAAAAACGTGTTGTGATAAAATAATGATTTAGGTGTTAAAACTAAGGTTTAGTGGTCTTCTAGGGAGTGAAGATTTTAGTTTTGCCATTTTCCCTCCACTTAATAAGTTAATAGTCATTAACTTAATCAAGCCTTTAATTAAATAATTTTAGAAAAGACAAAAACAAATATTCTAAATATCATTTCCTTAACTCTATGTTATAAACCTAATTATAAATTTTCATAACTATATCTATATAAATAACACCGGCATACTGCTTCAAATGATGGTATATTCTGTCAAATTTAACATTGCTATTATGGGACTAAAATCCAATATGGCTATCACTGATGAACACTCTTAATAAAGATCGTCATTCGTCGCTTTCTTCTTCACTTGAATATTGAAGTTGAACACTCTCATCTCTCCAGAGTCAGCAGACAGCCAGACACAGAGAAGCGCTGCAAGCGGCAGACAATGGTACTAACTTGTCTGTCACCCAGTGAAAAAAATTAGGATCAGTCTCTCTCTGGTCAAATCTTTCTACCTTCCAGCTAGCCCTGCCGCTGCGTAGTGCGTATGAAGTAAACAGGGGGAAGTGTTTTCTTAGTTCACCACTTTGCAGCGGCAGGCGACCCGCTCCCACGGCACGCGTGTCCGTCAGGCCAATAAGACCAGCGAGCAAGGAATACTATTCGTTGCTCGCTGAATAGGACAGCATGGAAAACTCAGCACAGCTGTGTAATAAACTATTGACTTTTGTTTGACTTTAATGCGTTCTGAAATCATTTTATACTTATTTCAAATGGCTGTTTCGCCGTTCCCAAAATAATTTGCTAAAACGTTTGTTTTTTTTTTAGATTAAAAGCTTATTTTTTTATTTTTTAACCCATAAAATTTTGCCTAGTCCGCCTATTTGGAAATATGTCTCTGAATAGCTTGGTTTATCCAGTCAGGGGCTTGGTGGCAGCATATGAGGGATTCTACTGGTTATACATTAATCACATAATACCAGCTAAGTAAAAGAGATAATGTTTACATATACTTATTCTCACAACTCACAAGTAGTACACACTCCTGGCTCAGTATACGATTTTAAATTAAATTTCCTAAATGTTAAGTTTTTTGTTTTTAGTTCAAAGTTTCCGTGAAACCATTAGGAGAGTTTTGAATTTTCCACCAGTTGTTTCTGGTAGAATGGTAAGTAGAATAATGCAATTGTACAATCCACAATTTCAAAGGTTTAAATATATTTTTTAACTTCTTGTCTAACGTGTCACTAAGGAACTGTAATCGTTGAATTATTTAAGTAGTAACTGTCATATTAAAATAATTTTATTTTATATAGCCTACTGTAGTAAAAAAAAAGATTTAACTTAGTTTGTCACAGACAGATGTAAATCAGTTGATAAGCCATGACTAATCAGCCAAATCTAATCTTACAAATATACAAGGCACTTCCAAATAAACATCTCTGGCGTGAGGAAGCAATTGAATGGCCTTCTGGTGTCAATGTTTACATTCAAAGTCAAGATTTGTATTTGAAGTGTTTGTTAAATAAATAGTACTTTGTAGCTTGTTCTGTAATTTGTGTGTGCAGATAGTAATTTATTTAATCGGACCAAATTTTTTTCAAAGTTTTCAAGTAGGCTATAAAGCTGTGTTAAAACTAAAAATTTACAGTTTCTTGAGTTATAAACTCTTTAGATTTTTGAAAATGTTTAGTGTCGAGTAAATCAATAGTTATTTAGTCAGTTAATAAAATTGGCTAAATCATCACTACATTGGCTAGGAGACACAAAAGACCCTTTTGACCAAATTAAGGGTGTCCAGCATCCCATGAAATTAAATTGAAGGACTTTCTCTGGTTCAAAATTCAAATTTCCCGGGTCAAACTGTGTTGCACCAAAAAATCCAACTTTTCTGTCCCTACTAGGTGAAATATTAAAAACCATTTAAATTGGCCTGTAAAAATCCAACAATTAGAAAATTCAGTAGTACATACAGATTTATTATACATAATTTTTAAGACGATTATACATTGACTAACTATTTGATCTTGGTTTTTTTACCTATTGCTGTGACCACATACAAGGTGTGGCTAGAAAAAAAAAACGGACTGATGCTGAAAAAAAATGTATTAACAATTATTTACAATTTGATGTTATCTCTTTCAATGTACTCTCCTCCTTGGTCTCTACACCGCTCCATGCGAATTTTCCACTGTTCATAGCAATGCTGCAGATCATTTTCAGTAAGTCCATACATTACTTCCGTCGCTTTTTCTTTTACTGCTTCAACACTCTCAAATCTAGTTCCTTTCAAAGCTGACTTGACTTTAGGGAAAAGAAAGAAGTCACAGGGGGCCAAATCAGGTGAGTAGGGTGGATGGTCTAAGATGGGAATGTTGTGATTGGCTAAAAACGTCTTCACTGACAACGCATTGTGAGCTGGGGCATTGTCTTGGTGCAGGATCCATGACTTTGTTTTCCACAAATGGTTCCGTTTTCTCCGTACTCGCTCACGTAGGGTAGTCAGGACACTAATGTAGTAATGCTGATTCACTGTTTGTCCCTCTGGTACCCAATCAATGTGCACAATCCCTTTGATATAAAAAAAAAAAAACAATCATCATTGCCTTGAATTTCGATTTTGACATTCGTGCTTTTTTGTCGTGGAGAAGCAGGAGATTTCCAATGTATTGATTGGCGTTTGGTTTCGGGATCGTAAGTAAAAAACCACGATTCATCACAAGTAATAACATTTTGTAAGAAGGTGGGATCACTTTCAATGTTTTCTAGGATGTCAGAACAAATCATTCTTCGGCGTTCTTTCTGTTCAATTGTGAGACACTTTGGAACCATTTTTGAACACACTTTGTTCATGTTGAAACTTTCATGAAGAATCTGCCTAACACTTTCCTTGTCAATTCCTGTCAACTCAGACATTGCTCTGATTGTTAAACGGCGATCTTGTCGAACAAGTTTACCGATTTTTTCAATGTTTGCATCAGTTTATGCTGACAATGGTCTGCCAGTACGAGTGTCATCACTTGTGTCTTTGCGGCCATCTTTAAATCGCCTAAACCACTCAAACACTTGTATTCGCGATAAACAATCATCGCCGTACACTTGTTGTAACATTACAAACGTTTCACTTGCAGATTTTCCAAGTTTGAAAAGAAATTTGATGTTAACACGCTGTTCTTTTTGTATACTCAACATTTTTCCGACGCACAGACAAAACGACAACTACTTAGAACAGACGCCACGAGCAGACTGAGTAAAGAAGGCAGATGAAACTCGAGTAGTAGGCGGGGCGAGAGTCACGTGACAGGCCACGCGACTTTCAGCCTTATTGCATTCGTTTTATTGTTGCACCGGGACTAGTCCAGTTTTTTTCTAGCCACACCTCGTACGTTAGTAGCCTAATGCTAAAACTCAGGAATTACCAATCTCGAATCGTTGAATCCAAATCCTAAAAATTGAGTCTCTAATCTTTAGTCAAAGTTCAAGTTTTAAAATCACTATTCATAATGTACTGTAAAAATCAATTCTTACATCTTTGTTTGTCTTTAATCGTTTCTAAAATTTCAATCGATTCTCAAAATTGTTATCGGCAGAATAGCTGCACATCAAAATCATCTTTGCAATGTGGAACAATTTGTAATGATATTGTCAACACCTATCTCTTGCAATCGTGGCAACATTAGTAATGATTCCTCGAGATCGCTGTAATGTTTGTGATTATTTACCAGCATTCCAAAAGCATACCTGAATCCCCAGCAACCATATCAACATCTTCAATATTCTTCTTCGCCAAGCCATTGACCATTCTTCCATCCAGAGAGAAGTGGATGTCGGGAGGGAATTCTCTTCCACAGGGTGACCTTAAACGGTTCAAAGGCAAGAAGTGGGACAGGGGCTGGAATTCACGGAGTGCAGAATGGGCCCACTGGGGCCCATGACTTATGTCTGCCCAAGGGAACACATCTAAGTATGTTCCAGGTTGAGATAACTGTGATCATGGAGTTTACCAGGGAGAACGTGAAGCAGATCTTCAGGGACATGAATATTTCTATTTTCACAGTCAAACAGTCATCGAGGCTGCGGTCAAGGCACTCGACTCCTGCGAGTTCTAGTCCAAGGTGGTCGGGGACTGCCTCGCAACAGTATCTGCCCAGGGCAGGTGCAACACAGTTAACGCATTGAGGGGTACCTGGATGCTCCGGGATAGAAGGGAACGAGGTGGCTGACAAGTTGGTGAATGTGGCGTTAGCCTCAGACTTTGTGGGACAACAGCCTTTCTTTGGAATCTCTAGTGGATATGCATGTCAGTCAGTTGTGGCTCAGGAACAAAGGAGAAGATGGGTTACGCTTCAGCACCACATATCCTATGGGTGACAATCTCAGCATCACAGAGACCACGAGAGAGGGTCACGAGTGTTGCGACGATCGTAGGAGATAGTGGCAGTATTGCCGAAAATGTAAGATTTACATTGGTTCCTTGAATCACAGTAGATGGTAATCGGTTTAGTATATGCTAGGGTCTATTATATGAAAATATTTTCATCTCAGTAGGACTTTGTGAGCCGGAAAAAATCTTTTTGAGGGCCATAGGTTGGAGACCACTGCTCTACACTACTTTACCATCAAACACAATAGATGTTAGGCCTATCATAACCTGTTATGGTTACAGCCTAGGTTAGAGATACTAATCTATGACTAAATTCAGACCAGGCCATTTATTAATCTTAATATTAATTTATTAAGCACTTGAAAGAGTTTTTGTCTTTTGAGTCCTGCTACAAATATTTTAAAAACAATATTTAAAGTACCTCCACATAGGCTGCTGGAAAAAGTCCTGTCTGGCCTTTCTGGTTGACCCCTTCCCACCATCCTTCCCCTACATCCTTTCTGGTTACCGTCAGGATCTCTCCCGTAACGATTGATAGTTCTGCTGATCCAGGCTCCCCATTGAAGTCATAAAGTGCCTGAACCTATAGAAACAACGATGATAACACATTTTAACAATATTTCAACACAGATGATTTCAAACTACAGTACATCATACTGTAGCGGTTCTCAACCTGGGGGGGGGGGGGTGGAAGGATTTCAGGGGGGCTTGAATGCTACTACAAAAATGAAAAATAAAGCAAGAATAATATCAAAAGTTAATTTGGGATTGTAGGCATTTAAAAACTTGAAATGTAGCCTGAATATAATACTTTATCGAAAATAGAGTAGAAATAATAAAATACACAGAATGCTCCAATAAAATAATATGAGCCTAATATGGTGGATAGGAAATGAGGGACGAGAAAAAAATTCAGGATTCTAAGGGGGGCGTAAAGCAAAAGAGGTTGAGAACCCCTGTTATACTGGATGACTACTAGGACATTTTCTATATAGGCTACTGTATCAAGAACTAGGCCTATATCAAACTTACTACTAAAATTTAACTTAAACCTCATAAATTTCAAATTCATAAGCAACTGCATTGATATTCAATATTGACTTCATGACAAAAGATTTAAATGCGAACATATTTAAGCATAAAAATTCATAAAACTCTCATAATATTCCAACAACATTTTGGTGAAGATATAACGTAAAATTCTGATACAAATAAATTGGGTGTGCCTTGCATTTTTAAGTGACGTTGATCACTGTTACCTAGGTGATTTATTTATACACTATAAGAGTTGAGCTGAGGGGAAATGATGAAAAACTTAAGTTTGAAATAACTTTGATGTTTTTTTCCAATTCTCTCGACTTCCATTAAAAAGAGCTTTAAGAAAGGTTTTTACAACGACTGCATAGTACCATGTACAAACCATTCCACATTTAAGTTTACCGTGCAGTACATGTTTGTTAGGAGATAGGTAAATGTCCTATCACAGATTTTTTTACTGCTGTACGGTATCAGATTTACCATGCAGTACATGTTTGTTACAGTAGGAGATAGGAGATGGATTAGGATTAGATTAGGAGATAGATAGCATTACTAGAAACATCATGCTTATTGTCACAAGTTGCGTCAACTGTCCTCGTGATGCTGGTGAAGGTGCTAAAATAATTGTTACTTCACTTAAATCTGTAGGTTTGAGCTGGGCCTATTCACAGATTGGTATTTTGAAAATAATTTGACTCTGGTTTTGTTAAAGTTTATTTATTTATTTTCCAATAATCACATAACATCATTGATTCGTCATTGTTACAATATTTTATAGTCTATATTATACTAAAATTATTACTAAAATAAATTTCATATGCTGAGCCATAACATCTACACAGCTTCTATATAAGGTAAACTGCCCAAATACCGTGACTCACCCAAATACCGTGATTCTCGTATTTTCTCGCCAATAACAATAATATTGCTGGTCAAAAACGTTTAATCTTTATATAAGAAACAAATTCAACTTTTGGAGTTTATTTTAACCCTTCCCGGACGGGTAACGGATAATCCGCATATGGTTTTTGATGCTCCGGACGGGAAGCGGTTATATCTGCCTTCTTATCAGACAGACTGGCAGGTGCTTGAGCAGTAACCAGATGTTTCGCGGAACCAAGGCGCCTTTCCAAGGAGCCACTATCCTGCTCTTTCCATGACTGCGCTCTCCCCCGCACTCCTCCCTCTCTACCGCGCTACCCCCACTCCTACGCTCCCCCCCTTGACGTTTCGCGCTCAACATTACGTTGTCTCTATTTATTGTTTACATAATGTTCTTTATTTATTGCCTAACGTTGTCATGGTCATATCTTCAAAGACGGGTGGCGGATATATCCGCTGCATTTCTACTCATCCGAGGACGGGTAGCGGATATATCCGCATAGTTAACAAGGATTAAAAAAATTATTTTGACAGTATAATGTGTGTCCATTGTGTTTCTTTTATTCTTTTTTATTGTTTTTTTATATTTGTTACTTGTATAACAAAACACAAATATGAAAAATTTATTTTTATATTTTCCTCTAATTTTTTTCCGTCCTATGTCATGATTTTGCCCGTCCGGGAAGGGTTAAATGTCTTTGATGGCTGCTGGTGCCATGTCGTCTGGCTAATTTATCAGTTTGAATGTTGACGTTTCTTGAAACAGGTGTTTTCCTTAAGGTTCTTAGAGATTCAAACTAGGAAAGAGGTGAGTGGAATAAGCTTTAGTTTAGTATATTTTTATGTTACATAGACAATAGACGTATATTTTTAACTAATATGTGTTACTGTTTTGTTATAAAACTATTTTAAGCTGGTCATTGAAATTATATTTTACAAAACTGCATCACGGAGATTAACAATGTAAGATTGTTATTTTCTAAATACCGTGACAGGATCACGGTGTTTAGAGTGCACATGATATTTTTAAGTTACCGTAGCGAAAAAAAATAATATTTTATAAAATAAGACTATTAAATATGATAATAGAGTACTTTTGAGTGGGCTGAATTTACTGCTAAAGTCCGTTTTTAATTTGGGTTGTCCAATAAATATGTACAACTAAAATGAATCAACCTCAATTCTTAGGCTAGGCCTATTTAACAGACAGACAAGTTGCAAACGTGAATTAAAACACTTTTAGTTAAATTGTAGAGTTCAATAATAATTTTTAACTAGATTTATTCATTTTTCTCTTTCTTAAATTGGTGTAGGCTACTATAGTTTATGGGCATTTTATGAATTTTAATGCATTTAAATGTTGAAAAATCGCATCCACAGAAATTAATTAGCAGAGAACGATAGTTTTTTTTTCAATACTGTGATCCTCTTGGGTTTATAGTTTTACTCTCTGTTGATTAGACATTTAACTAAGATATTTATATTTTAGCCTTTTGTTTTGTTTTCAGAATGCCAAGTGAGAAGTTTTCTCTCTTAAACGGACCTATTCCCAAGATGCATTGGCAGGGCCACTCTTGCTATGCTGGGGGCTTAATGGTGACGGGGCTGGAATGCTACACCCCAATTCCCTCAACATGAGTCTCATGCCATTGGTGGCATACTAACAAATACTTAAGAAAGTGAAAATAAAATATGTCTAACATACCAGAGCTCACACCCAATTCCCTGTAACATGAGTCACATGCCCTTCCTGGCATACCAACCAATGCTCAAGATATTGAAATAAAAAATTCTGCCCAACATACCACAGCTCATACCCCAATTCCCTCCTACATGAGTCACTGGTGGCTATGCATTTCATGTTCAATACTTTCTATTGTGGAGTCAATATGTATTTTCTTGTTGAATATTTTGAAATTATTCATCCAATATAGCCTAGTTTGGTCTTGTCTGAGATTTGTTTAGTTATTGTTTAAGTTACTAGGTAACCAATTTATTGTAGTCTTCTTAATAAATTCTTTTTTACACACGCTTCTTTTGTTTTGTTATATTATTTAGTTAACATTAACATAACTTCTTTTCCAATCTCGATAAAGTAATTTATTAGGCCTAAATCAAACTGGAGCAACAACAAAATATGTTTATTGGAGTTTAGCCTCTATGGACGTGGTGCATGATCTTTCTTCTTACTCTTCATCATCTCTTCGTCATCGTCTTCTGCTGGTACAATTAAGTGTTTGAGGTTATATTTTCCAATTTTTTTATGAAATTAGGCAGTTTATGGTCATTTTAGGAACTTCTAGCTCCAAAATTGCTGTACCAGTATCACAAAATTTGGCTGATAAATCACAGAATTATTTCCATGAATCACGGAATTGAGAAATAGTAAGAAAATTGAGTGTAAATAAAAAATTACGTAAAAAATACATTTTTTGGTCATAATACAACCCGAAACCATAATTTTGTTGAGAAAATTGTACACATTAATATTGGTAAGAAATATTTGTTCCAAAAGTCGTTATTTCATTCGTTATAAGGCAATTTCAAGAGAACCGTCCTTAAGGTCACGGTATTTGGACAGTTTACCTTATTCCTCCAATGAGAAGAAGGCCTTCCCCAAAAGGAAGTTTTTTTAACTTCTTTTTGACTTTAGGGAATGAATCAGTGTCCCTAACTGAAGAAGGTAATTTGTTATATATTTTTGGGCCCATGTACTGAGGAGATAAATGGAATACTTTAAGTCTGTGTTGAACTGGTTTTATATTGTTTTAAAATCTAGTGTTGTGAGGATGCGCATGTTGATCTTCCATGAATGCGTCAAAATCACTTTTAACCACTAAAGCCAGTTTAAAGATATAAGAACTATACAAAGTAAGAATTTTAAACTGAATGAAAAACTTTTTACTGTGAGTAATTCGAGACACTTTCGCTAAGACTCTAACTGCTCTTTTTTCGAGGATAAATAGTTACTGTATAAAAATAAGTTAGTTTAGTACCATGAAAATAATCTGAGTAGCCTATAAAAAAATTAAGTTTAAGGAACGTTTTGCGGGTCCAGATGTTGTTGTGACGGCTAACATAGTTGAAACTCCCGTTTGAAATAGGCTACATGGCTTGTGGGCAATCCTTACTGCATAATGAGGTAAAAGCTCAAGGTAATGTTTTTTAACTGTGCAAAAACTTAAAATTGATAGAAAGTTTGCTGCAAAAGAATGGAATGAAGTGAGATAATGTTGTCTTAGACTTCGTACGAGTGTAATGAGTGAGGTCAAACATGACATTGTAAAAAGAAAAAGGCAGAGGATACGTGTCCGGTAACCGGACAAGGATTAGACGTCCGGCAGTTACTGTCATAATCTAACCTAACTAGCCAAACTTGCTGATAATGAAAAAAATCGAATGAAATTTAAATTCTGTTCATAAAGTAAAATTATAACTTAAATGCCTCAAATTCTAACAGAAGATGTTCATAAGAAGAAATGGCATTCTAAGCAAAATCTTTGAAAAAAAGTTGGTGGTACCGAGGGGATTCGATCTAAGTAGGCTTACCTCTTGAATGTCAGCCGAGTACTCTATCCACTACACCACGAACACTTTAATATTTTCTTTAATACTTTCTTATTAAGTGGCGACCATACTAAGTAGGTATTTTAAGCCAAGTATGTATGGAGATGAGTGGCGCGATCTTGTAGTCTTGTTAGTGACTAAGGCCGACATTCCATAGACACAGCTGTAAATTAATAGCTCTTACAGCTAATGGGAGTGGGACCTACCATACAGTTAATATTGGAATCCGAACCACATTTTTGACTTGGTGTATACGATTTGGTCGAATTATCAGGATAATACTGCGGATAGTTGTAGTACTCACTCGTGCGGACGTTAATCCACACCAGGGAGTATCACATTCACAGTGCATGCCTATAAATATCCTCAATTCGTGATCTCCTAACTTAGTTGCTGGATTACAGGACGACGCCACCCGACGGCATTCCACCGTATCGTTGTGTTAATGGTGTTCCGGGCCCCCACAACCCGGTGACGTCACTGCCGGACGCCTAATCGATGTTTGGTTGCCGGATGCGCATCCTTTGCGAAAGAAAAATGATCTAAAATAAAATCTGTTCAATGAGAATGAGATAAATTTTACACGAGGATTATGATTAAACTAGCTGCTGGATCAATTGGTTGCTGTCTATAAAGCAGATAAAACTATGACCTCAAATATTGAGCCTAGTATGTGCATGAATTTTAAAATCCTAATTTTCTTTGGTTACTTTCTCAAGCTAAACTATACTAGGGTTGTGTTGTGGGTGTACCCTGGGAGACAAGCAACAAACTAACCTTAAAATTTAAAAGTTTGACTATATGAAACCTGATAAAAAATGTCTATGAATTATAAAATAGTTTTCCTTTGGTTCTAAATGAAAATTTACAAAACTTAAGGGTAATTTTAGATCAAGATTAACCATATACCCCCCTACAGCGTTTGATTAAACAGGCCCTACCCTCTAAACAGACAGGAACCATAAATTTACTGAAATAAGTTTCTAGTTGCATAATAATATATCCCATAAGGGATGATCTTATACAAATAAAAATTCCAATGGTAGTACATTTAATTTACCTGCATAGTGTAATTTTTTTATGTAAAACTTTAACCAAGCAGAACAATAAATTAATTTTACTTCATGTAATCGTAATCGTGTAGTTCACGTTTGATACGATACGATTTTGGATTCTGATTGGTTGAGTGAGTAGTCAGTAGTCTAGTCAGTCAGTCTCAGTCACTCACTATCATGACAGACAGACAGAAGACAGAACAGATGTTTATTATGGGCTATGGCTAATGCCATGCCACACTCCTTTTTTTGGAATATTTGCATTGGTATTTTGACTAAATAGTTGTAACATGCAACTTCTCTTTTGTAACGTTAAATAGGAACGATATCATAGATTAAATATACTACCACATAGATTTATGGAACTTGTCGAGAATTGTGTAAAGCTAGAGTTTACTATTGAATAGTATTACATGTTTCAAGAGACTATATTTAGAATGAAGTTTGAAAACTGTAGGCAATTATTATTTCCCTCATATAGGATAAAATTTGAATTTTTTTTCCAAGTACAATGAAGGGGAGGATTATCTTTGATAATGCTATAATGCCGTCATGAATCTGCTAAAACCCCGGTCTCTAATTCACATAAGTTTTATTAGTTTTAACATTAGTTTTTTTAGTGCACCTCTCCAAGTACCTCTCGGCACTGAAGAAACTCTATTTTGAGAAGATGGTCTCGGCTGGCGTGTCCTGGGCTGCTGTTTCTTTGCGCGTTTGCTGATGCATGTATGCGAGAGAGTGTAAATGTGTGTTTTTTTTTTGTTAAACTTGCATGTTTTTTCTTCTGTTTTTCTGAGAAATGTACTCAAATTGTTAAATATGTTTATGATTAATTAATTAGATTAAATTAAGTTATCCCACTGTATTACAGTATTATTTCTATATATTACGAATGTCAGGTTTAAGTGTAAGAAAGGGCCATGTGGCCCTAACTTTGCCTGAAAAAATAGACGATTTTTCTTTTCATTTAATTTAATTTCATTTCAAGTACAATTATCTTAAATACCATGCAGCTGTCGTTCGTTGTAAAACATTTTGTAATTCTGTTATTCTAGAAGATAAAAAGATATTCAATGAGATGTGTTATATATTTTCTTTACATTTCAGGATTCTTTAGATTCATAGATGGATGGATGTAATAGTATGCAAATAACCACGGCCACCTTTAACTACAGGCCGCGGCCTGGTAGAATTGGCAACGTCGCAAGTGGTGTTGTTTAGTGACAGACGTCCTATAAGATAACATGGAAGACAGGTGACATCAGCTCATTAATTCGCACTTTATTTATTTAAATTTAAATTTAGGAACATAAATTTATTAAAATACGGTATTGAAAATAAAACATACTGAATTGAAAACCGAAACAATATGAATAAAATATCTATATCCTTACATTTTAAGCTGAGCCAATATTGTCATAGACCAGTAACCAAGCTTTCATAAATACACAAATACCATTAGCTGCTTCCAAACAAAACAATTGTTACAACACCACTTGCGATGTTGCCACTTCGTTCGAAGGCCACGGCCTGGAGTTAAAGGCGGCCATGACATAACCCTCAAAGCATTAAAATTACGAATAATAATATGGAAGCACAAAAATAGGTCCAATACTTCTGTTTCTCTATTTACAACAGAATGACTATTTACTGCTAATATTTCACTATTTACGTTTGTATTCAACGTGTACTTTTTTCTTTCTCCCCCTATACCATAGTATATGGAGAAAGTATTGTTTTCGTCAAAATTTTCGAGGAGTGGAATTCTGTTTGAGTTTTGAGTGGATATATTGGTTTGGGTCCCCCTGGACCCAAAAAAGTGGTTTTCGAAGTCATGTCTGTGTGTGTGTGTGTGATTGTGTATGTGTGTCTGGATGTGTTCAGAGCTAGGGACTACACCTGTGGTCCGATTTCGATTAAATTTGCTATGTAGGTTCTAATCCATGGTATCTCCAGGCTTTTTTTCATTTTTTTGAAATTTTGATTTTTAATAGGGATTTTCCCATAAAAACCGGAAAAATCGAATTTGTTCAAAAATGGCCCGAACGATTTTGATAAAAACTTAGTATGTTGTAGTCCTTTAAATTCTGAACAAAATTGTACAAACCCCATTTCTGTAAAACTTACGGTTCAAAAGTTATTGTAAATTATGTCGTTTTCCCATAAAAAAAAACCCATAATATAACGGAAAATAGGATTATCGAAAAAAATCCGGTTTTGATTTAACATAGTATGTTATGATCCTTACCATTTCCATAGTTTTTTTCACTTTTTTTAGAAGTTTTGATTTTTAATGGGGATTTTCCCATAAAACCCCATAAAATAACGGAAAAATCTGATTTTCCATAAAATGGCCCGAACGATTTTGATAAAAATTAAGTATGAAAATCGTACAAATCCCATTTCCGCATATTTACTCTCACCGCTTACACATGATAAAGGTTGTTGACAAACTTATGGGAGAAAGTATGTGTCAGAATGCTGATACAGTACCGTTTATTTATTTATCTATGGCAATGCCAATATTACAATCCATTATATACTATGTTTGAATTAATACGTATAACAGTCTAGATGTACAAAATATTAATAGCATTTAATGGTAGTTAAATAATCGAATGACTAATTACAGGTGTGGATATGAAAATAAAATAGACTACGTTCACGGTCCCCTTTAAAGTTGACCGTGCTACGTTACGCAATATCATAGATAAAACATACGTAATATCATAGATAATACATATGTTTTATCTATGGTAATATTCAAATCACTACTGCTGTACTGGTATCACTACTGCTAGTATCACTACTGCTGTACTAGATTCAAAAAGTCAATGTAAGGATAGAACTGGAGACCTCTTAATTGTCCAGCTATATAACTGCACAAAGGTGTCCTTGCCTTAGGAGTAATCTTGAATAGATGAATTTTTATATATAGAAATATATATTGCTTACTCTTCGCTCAATTACAAGCTTAAATATTTTAGTCCGTTGTCTGTAGTCTCTAGTCTGTTCCAGTTGTAAAACGAAATGAAGCCGTGTCGGTATACTGTAATGTAACCTCAATTTCGTCTACAAGACAAGACTGAAGACTGACTACAAGCCAAGTGTCAAGTGTCAACGTCAACGTCGACTCAAATGAAATGTGGAACTTTAAGCTAACATTGAGCTGGAATAATGTTGTGTTGAGTTACCCTTTAAGAATACAAAATGATGTATTTTTATTAATTTGAGACACCGAATAATTATTTCATTCTTAGATAGTTTAAACAGTCCCCTCTGAAGTTAAAGTTTAAGAGATGAAGAAAGAAAAATAGTACATAGTGATGGGATGTTTAAAAAACCTACTTAGATTTTGCATATCTAAAATATTTTAAATATCCAGGAATAATCATTCAACAATAATTGAAGAAATGTATCGTTTTACTTACTTTATTTTGTTGTTTCTAATAGCACCTACACTGAACAATGCTCACACTATGCTGGAAGGGTTTTACTGTGGTCGAGATAATTGTTATGATGGTAAGTACCTATTTTACAATAAGTTTTAAACTCTTTGTTTAGTTAATACTGATTCCAATAGCCCCACATGCACAATAATTGTTAGCTGTCCCCGTGTGTTTCCAGATCAACGAATCTTATTTTTCTTATCATGCTAGGACACGTCCCTCAATTGCCAACATAAGTAGCAACATAGGCTTGAATGGTGTCTTCATCTTCAGCGTCACCTTATCTTAATTCTTTTTAAACTCCTCGTGGAGCCGGGTTAGGTGGGGCCTCCTCTGTCACTCTCCAACTCACTAGTATTGGTCGCTTCCCTCTTGACATTCTTAAAGTATTCTTATGCCTTCCAACTCTTCTTTAACCAACTGAGTTCCATCTCAGGGCTTATTTGGAAACATCTCCTTGTTTCTTCAACAAGGTGTGTCCAACCATCTTTAGCCTTCTCGTTATTTCAACTTCCAGATACATTTCTTTCTTGGTTTAACGTTCAATTTTGCCTAAACCCCGGTCCGACCGGCCACAGGGGAATTTTCATAAACGCATGTTGGCAACATTCCATTCCCCCAATACCTTCCCCCCTTTTCCTCCCCTACCTGTTGATATACCTACTGTTTGTTCATTTTGCGTGGGTGCCGTGACCTTGACAGGTTGTCTGTTCATAACATGCCCGTCTCAGAAGCCCAGCGTTAGTGTATTTTTAAGCGGGGTCTCACAGGCCCTGGGTTTGGGTTTGTGTGTTTCTATGCGGGGTCCATTATTTTCAAATGGAGTCTCACAGACCGGGGGTTTTGGTTAGCGCCAGCCTGGGTAGGGTTTTGGTATTAGTGTTAATTAGTTTTACTATTGTTTCTTTCATTATTTGCTCAACGGTTAGGCCTACACTATTTTTCCAAAGATATAACTTACCTTGGTTTGGGTCATTCCATGCTAAATCAACTACTGTAACAGTTTGAAATTGACCTTCCATACTTTATTTGGCTGAAATTGTTATTAAGTACTTTAACAATTTAAATCTTAAATTTAATAGTTCTGACTTAGTTTTTGAGTTTCAAGGGTTTTAAAATCCAGAGAATAGATTTTTAGACTAGGTGGTAAGGCTTTTGAGCTACGGAATTGGTAAACACTTGTTAAGAGTTAAAAAATTGCCATTCTTTATTTTTGAATCCTCAAATCTAAAAAACAGAAAGTAAGAACATTTTAAGATCCAAACTAAGTTAGTGTTGGTGGGTACTAACTTATACCTGTTATAAATGTTAGCCAAATCGAGAGTTTATGGTTCAATTCATATGTTAAAATTGATTTATTTGGCATGGATGACCCGTTTGTCCAATGTCAACATTTCTCATTTGAGTTTATTTCTGTCAATCTTACTTTCAAAATTCCTCTGAAACAGCAGTTGTTTGTTAAATTGTTTTGCTACAAAATATAACACATTCGGGAATGAATTCTTTCAACTTTTAAGGTTTTGGATATTCTTAATTTCCTTTTAGTGGCGTCCCCATCTTAATGATTGATAATTGATAATTGATAATGGAGCGTTTAAATTATTTGTCTTTTGTAACTTCTGGCTCCTCCATTTATCTGAGGTTGAGCTTTGCATCAGAAAACTAAGTTACATGTCATATTTAATACAACTTTTCAGTTAGTTCTGAGGAATGTCCGATTGATTAAATTCTGAGTTCCATTTGCTGTCCAAGCAAGGCTTTTTTATAGTCTCAACAATAAGAATTGTTATTTTAAAACAAGTAGGCCTAGGCCTATCTAGTTTAAATCATTCGAATCCCTAAGTCTAGTGGTGTAGCTGCCACCTTGGTTTCCAAAACTTGCCTCTTTTCCGCCAGGGAAGAGAGCAATAAGAATCATGTTTGGTTTAGAGTTTAGGGATAGCGCTAGGAGTCATTTCTCTGCACATAATATTATGACTGTACTATGCATTTTTATTTTTTAGAATTTAATTTATGTCAAGGAAAATATTACAGACTTTTATTGTTTTAGTGACATTCATAATTATCAAACAAGAAATTCAAACAAATTAGTTTTACCAATCCCAAGACTAGAAAAGTATGCAAAGAGTCACAAATATCAACAAATACAATTTTGTAACAAAATTCTAGAATAATTTAAGTTGTTAGATTTAAAAATAAGATTCATGATTGGCTTATTAGTCCCCAATTTTTTTTTCTATAAACAAATTTTTAGAATGTGATATAAAGTATAGTGTTGGGTCCTTTATTTACTATGTGTATTCAAATGTCTTGTTGCTGTTGTTGTAAACGTTTTATTGACTTGTTTATTTATTTTGTTGTTACTATTTTTAATCTAGCCTATATTGATTTTACTTTATTGTTATTATTATTATCTTGGTACTGTCTTTCAATGAATAACTGATGACGCCTATTGTAATCATGTATTACTTAATGGTGAATAAACTTCTTGATTCAGGGTTATGCTCCCAAATAAAATCAAATAAAATCAAAAATTCTTTATTCATATTGTATATACATACATGAATAGTGTCAGACTATAACTAATTTTTATGCATTTTGATTTCGATTTACAGAAAAGTAGAAACCGCATACAGTTTCATTTTTAATTTTTTTTCCATCAGAGCACCTCAACCTTATTTATTTAGTCGTTTTTACATTGAAAAAACTCTTCAAATGAATAATAACTCGTTTGCAACAGATGATTCTTAACTAGTTTTTTTAAATTATTTTGGTTTATTTTACTTTTTAATTTCGTAGGAAAATGGTTTAAAAATTTTGATCCCATAAAGGTTCCCTTTTTTTCAAAGAAGCTGAGGTTATGTTTTGATAAATTTATATCAATCTTATTTCTAGTGTCATATGAATGGACATTTTTTCTAATTTCCAAATTTTGTAGTTGATTTTTGACACACATAACACATTCTAGTATATACTGATCATAGACAGTCAAAATATGTAGTTTTGAAAATTTATCTTTCACAGTTATTCGTTTGTCCAAGTATAGCATGATTCTTATAGCTTTTTTTAGTTTCAGAACTGTATCTAAATTTTGTTTGGACGTTCCTCCTTAGATTGCCAGACCATAAGACAGATGGGAATGAATATGCGCAAAATATATTGATTTTAGGGTGTCCAGGCTACATAATAGTGACAATAGTAATAGTGATAATAGTAGCCTCAAAACATATAACCCTGAAGAAATTTTTTGTGTTATGAATTGTGTATGATAATCCCATTTAAAATTTGTGTCTACGTAAAGCCCTAAAAATTTAGTATGCTTTAGATTTTCTATTTTTTCGTTTCCGACTAGGATGTTTAGTTCTAATGTTTCTTTTCTTTGTGAGGCTGAAAAAACGATTTGGTTGGTTTTTTTGTCAAATTCCTGATTTTCCCTCCCTTAAATTACTGCCTACCTGTTTTTGGATATAGTTTAACACAGGAACAGATCACTATACTACACAGTCTACAGAATTGCTCTCTAAGGTTCGTATACAACCTTAAAAAGTATGACCATATCACAAGTCTCCGTAGGATGTCGAATACCGGTACAATTTCCGTCCAGGAGAGCTGTGATAAGCAGGTTGCCTGTATCGTCCACAAGACACTTATCACGGAGGCACCGCAATATTTTAAGGAAAAACTGAAAGCGAGGTTGGCCGTGAGAGAGCGCAGAACTAGACAGGACTTGTTGCTTGACATACCAAGGGTTGTTCTTGATGCTGGTCAACGTGTTAAGATAGATTTTATTATTGTTAGCACCAAGTTGTGTGTTACGTATTACTGTAAATCATTCTAATTTCAGTTTTGGGAGTAACAAGAGAGACGCCTAAAGCAGAAATAGGAAAGGCATACCGGAAACTTGCAAAAAAATTTCATCCTGATTTACACAGTGAGGCAGAAAAATTAGAAGCTGAAGCCAATTTTAAGAG
>NW_026542600.1:56868272-56989594 GCF_028750875.1 Macrosteles quadrilineatus
AAAGCGTTAAAACTGGGTCATTCATTTTGAATAACCCTGTATAATAAATATAGACATAGTAAAGGAGTTGAAAATGTTTTTTTTTGTGTTTATTCCACATATTCAATTAGTTATGCTGTGTAAGCACCTAGCTACTCAATTTAATACTTTAACTAAAACAGTTGAAGCACAAAGTCACCAAATTTTTTTCCCTATAATTCCTAATAAAGGTATAATGTTTTATAATTATACATTTTCTCTGATAAAAAATACAATTAAAAAGTATAAATACAAATAACTTATTAACCATGCGTTCTTGAAACGTATCCATAGTGTTTTTGACTGATTTTATAAGCCTGGGTTTTCATACAATGTTGGAAAATACTTAAGGAATTATTAGGTACATTAAGTGTACTAAATACATTAATAGTGCAGTCATGACAGAATTAATTAAAGTTTTCTTAACATAAAACCAGCCAAGTCGAGGCTTGAAAAAGCTGAATTTAGCAGTTGCAAAGATATGCAAGTTAAATTTACTTAAGTTATAATCTTAAAACAAGCAGAAAATTCAAACCAATCAAATATTTTTTATAGTGTAGCTTACTTGAAATGATAAATAGTAAAAAAAAAAACATTAAAATTCTGTAAGTAATGTGAAACTGAAATGTGATAAAATCGACACGCTCGCGAATTCTCTCAGCTATTCCACTTTAACAATTACTGACTTGGTAGGACAATTTATTTTAGTGATGGGCGGATCCAAAGAAAATGTCGGTACCGGATCCGGATCTTGAAAAATTCGGATCCGGATCTTCGGATCTGCGGATCCAGATACACACTGTCATAAGGGCAGGTTAAAAAAAAGTAATTAACAGAATGCCAATTTAAATCATACTGTTTAAAATTAAATTGGTAATGTTTAAAGGTAATCTAAAAGGTAATGTTTAAAGGTATATCTTATATATTATAGAGTAATCTCCAGTTGAGCCCATAATCCCTCATTTTTTGGGGACACTAACAATTTTCAAAATCATAAAATGCACTAAGTTTGCACGACCACCAAAAGGGTATCTGTGTATATTTTACTATAGTTCAATCTTGAGTATGCTATATCGTGGTTTTTGCATGCAGCATCCAATTTATTTATGCCTGGATCAGCTCTTGTTAATCTCTTCCTTAAATTCGTTCCAGGTCCACCCTACTGATAGAGGGTATGTGAAGTTCTACAAGTAAAATACCCCGTGTCTGTGTACAAGAAGTTTATACTGTGTTCTAACTTAGAAAAATATTAGATGGGGGAGTCTTGACTTTTTATTCACCCTGTATATAGGCTACAGAGATAATCTTCTTGTACACAGACACAGGGTATTTTATAGTGATGGACAAGACCTAAAAGATCGAGATTTTATTTTATCACGAAGCATCGGGCGGGATTTGATTTAAATACTAAAGGGATATTTTTGAGACAAGATTATAGGCTGTTAGCTTATCATCCAGGTACAAAACTAAAAACTAGAGGTGTGCAGATATCCAAAAAATCGGGTCGGATTCGGTTCAGAAAGATACATGCCATTGCCATATATGTTATTTGCATCAAGAGACAAACACTGAGACATGGCCTTGCCATATAAGTTATTTGCATCAAGAGACAAACACTGAGACATGACCTTGCCATATATGTTATTTGCATCAAGAGACAAACCCTGAGACATGGCCTTGCCATATAAGTTATTTTCATCAAGAGACAAACACTGAGACATGGCCTTGCCATATAAGTTATTTGCATCAAGAGACAAACACTGAGACATGACCTTGCTATATAAGTTATTTGCATCAAAAGACAAACACTGATTCATGGCCTTGCCATATAAGTTATTTGCATCAAGAGACAAACACTGAGTCATGGTCTTGCCATATAAGTTATTTGCATCTCGAGTCAAACACTGAGTCATGGCCTTGCCATATAAGTTATTTGCATCTCGAGTCAAACACTGAGACATGGTCTTGCCATACAAGTTATTTGCATCAAGAGACAAACACTGAGTCATGGCCTTGCCATATATAAGTTATTTGCATCTCGAGTTAAACACTGAGTCATGGTCTTGCCATATAAGTTATTTGCATCTCGAGTCAAACACTGAGTCATGGCCTTGCCATATATGTTATTTGCATCTAGATACAAACTGCGAGACATGTCCTTGCCATATAAGTTATTTGCATCTAGATACAAACTGCGAGACATGGCCTTGCCATATAAGTTATTTGCATCAAGAGACAAACACTCGGGGAAAAAACGGTCTTGTACAGACAGCTTTGTATTAGTAAAAAAATCGGGGTTGTACAGTGATACGGATTGCTTTATGTATTTTAAAAAATCGGGGTTATAAAGTGATACATACTGCTTTGTGTCAGTAAAAAAATCGGGGGAAATCTGTCTCTTACATGGATACAGACAGCTTTGTGTTAGGAAAAAAATCGGATCCATCAAAACCGGATCCAGCCCAAGATCCGGAATTTTTTGGATCCGATCGGGTGCCGGTTCCAGCTCGGATCCGGTAGTCCGATATCCGGATCCGACCATCACTAATTTATTTCAAACAAACCTTCATATATTCCACTTTCTAAGAGACTACCACTCTCTTCCAGTTGTTGAAACTCTTCAGGCGAAAGAAAAGTATAATCTACCCCATTAACCTCTCCGTCTCTTGGGGCTCTGGTAGTGACAGGCACTGTTCGTAGATATAAATTATCTCGAATCGTATTCTGAAGGTCATGGTCAACAGAGCCTTTCTGAAAGCGAGTGTTCAGGAAGAGGCGTAAATCCTTAGTTATCAAACCTGAAAAAGACATGTTTTCATAAGAAAAGTAATTATTTTATCTATAAACAAGAAGAGAACTAAAAGAACATGATTATACCCCAAACATATGTTTTAGACCATGAATACTAGAACAGACCCAGTATGGATCATGGACATAAACAAATTATGTTACTGGCCCGAAAGTAATCATTATTTAACATGCTTAAATGGAATGGTTCCATGTTAATGTTGTATGTTAATGTTATTAGTATAGGATTCAGGCCAGTTGCATCATTTGTTTATGATCCATATGGGTTTTTGTTCTAATATTCAAGGTTTAGACTAATATATTATTTTAATGAAGATTTATGATATTGAACTAAAGCAAACCTTTTTGCGATTCTCAGATCAGTTAATGATTAAGCCACTGATATAACCGGTAATACACGGAACGTTTGGGGGTGCAATGATTGAAATAAAAACACCATTTGGGGAATTAAATAAAACCCGGCCGACTACATGTATACGGTTTGCTGGAATCTTGAGGACTGGAGAGCAAGGAAACTTTTGGATCGGTGGTTAAAAGTAGAGGGAAAAGTGGCGTGATGGGTTGTAGCCAATCCGGGAGCTTTATTAAAATCATACGATATGACGTCACAGTCGCCTGATCGCAGTCAGGACACAAATGCAAAACATATTGCCAACTCTTTATAACGCAAATCTAAATAGGCCTATCGTAAAAATGGCAACATTATGGTACATTATTGTATACACTACAATATTGTGTTTTGTAAAGTAAACCCTCTGTTTCAACAAAGCAACTTCAACTTAGTCTGCAGGTTTGCATTAACAGGGGCTCAAAAATGATAATTTTGATTAAAAAATACTGCCTATCCAAACAATAATCCCAAATCAACTTACTGTTTAAAAAAAATCGAAAACTAAGCGCATGCAGATTCTGTTGGCTGACTATGACTATAGAAAGATAACATAATTGTGCCAGGAATGGGGGTGATAGGAATGAGTCCGCAAGTTCAATTACTAAGGCATGAATTTTCATGTTTAAAACAGATTAGCCACATAAATCAAATTAGAATTAAACCATGCCACTATGCCTGAAGCTGTTTTCAACGATTTCTTGCTATTTATCACCCATTACCAGGTTTTTAATAATTTATATTTTTCAAATAACCATTTATAAGCAACCAAACAAATTATCAGGAACATTTTCATTCAACATTGGTTCATAGACATCAAACAACCTAATAAGTTAGTAAAAAAAACTTCCTGAACATTACAGTTTAAACGTTTAAAAAGGCTTGTGGATGAATGGTAATTGAAGACCCATTCAAGCCAGATTTATTCAAACTAAGGTATGCTAAGCCTATGTGAGGACTAAGGTATACCAAGAATATTATAGTTTCCCAAGACACCTGGGATATGCAAGCCAATGTAAATTCCACACTTAGCCATAGTTCTTGGATCTTTCACAAAATTCACAGTCTGCAACGTAGAAAATGTAACACTCTTATCACAACCAACACTAGCAAAATAGCAATCCAATAGGCTGTGTATATACATTAAGTTTGTGTTAGTAAGGTATAAAATAAAACGTAATAAGTTATTTAACCAGCTGAGCAAATCAGATGCACATCTAGGCTAGTCTAAACAAAAATAAGGCCTACAATTAATCTAATATCACACTGTAACAAGCTTCCCAACTAATTTACCTGGGTATATTGGTAGGTCTACTTTATGGCTGTTTCTTTAATTTAAAACAAAACCCATTTATAAACCCCATGTATTAATATACAGTAGAACATCTTTAATCCAAACTAATTGGGACCGGGGGTAGTTCGGACTATTGAATAGTTCGGATTACAGAACATATTGTTGTCTTTACATAACAATAGCTAAAACAAGGCTAAAATGGATCGTAATTGCTACGGGAAAAGTCAAAAAACGCTTAAAATACAGTTTTTATTTAATACAGTAGTAAACATAGTGAATAAACAGTAATGTACATTAAATACAGTATACAATATAGAATTACTGTACTGTGTATAACGTACAGCAATGAGGTGTTCGGATTAGTGGACGTTCGGATCACGGGGGTTCGGATTAAAGAGGTTCTACTGTACTTGATTATCCCTACATTCAAAATAGGCCTAGTTCTATCTCGTAGCTGACATAACTCTCAATATCACTTTAAAATCTCTTTTTAAAAAGAGCCTTCAATTAACACACACAATAAAGATGGTAAAAAAGTCTGAGGGGCAAATAAACTAAGAATTCACACACCCCATTAGTTTTCAATCAATCCACTTTTAAGTAAGGTGGGCCTAAGCTAGCTCTGCCACAGACAGTGAAGAACTATTCAAAAGTTTGAGACAATTTTTTTTTATGTAAGTGGTTCTTAATAAGGAGATGAAGCATTCTCAGACATGGATTATAATTTGGCGACCCAGGACCACAGCAAATGAGTTAAGGGAATGAGTTTGAAGTACTAGCATATACATTGATGGATTACATCACATAGGCTAAATGTAAGGGTCTACAGAAGGTAGAACGGAGGGAAAATCAATCATCAATTTATTTTAATTATATCAATAATTTAAGATGGGGACGCTACTATGTGCATATTTCAACATAAATATAAGTGTAGGATGTGTGGCGCCTGTAGTCTTGTTAGTGACTAAAGCCAACATGTTCCTTACAATTAAAATTTTGTCATTGGTTTTTTTTGAATTTTGAAAACAGGCTCCCCAAAATATTTCAAATCCGATTTTAAATTTGTGTCTCAGGGTACTTCACGAATGTCATCATGTGACCACAGCTTATGACAGGGCTTTTGTTGTTACCGCTTGTCGTCTGTGGAACCCCGGCACATTAAGACACTTGAAATACATCCCCAGTTTGTGGTAGCACTGAAGAAGCTCTACTTTGAGAAGATGGTGTCGGCTGGCGTGTCCTATGGCTACTGTTTCTTTGCGCGTTTGCTGATGCATGTATGCGCGAGTGTGTAAATGTGTTTGTTTTTTTTAGTTAAGTTTGTATGTTTTTTCTCTTTTTTCTGAGAAATGTAGGTATTTGAATTGTTAAATATTTTGATTTTTAATTAGATTAAGTTATCCCGTAATATTATTTCTTTATTTATGAATGTCAGGTTAAGTGTAAGAAAGGGCCATGTGGCCCTAACTCTGCCTGAAAAAATAAACCATTTTAATATCATGTTCCTCCATACAGCCTATAGCAATTAAGGGACCTACAGTTTATAGTGGAATCCGAACCACATTTTTTCCTTGCAATTAACGAATTGATCTAATTATCAGGATAGCACTGCGGATAGTCTTAGTACTCACTAGTGTGGTTGTTAATCCACACCAGGGAGCATCGCATCCACAGTTTTTTGCAATGGAACACCTGATGATTCTTAGCAAGGTACCGCCGTCTAGTCAAGAAACACTATCCTGAGTCTGTCTATGCATTTCTTTGTTGTTCTCATTAATGAGTAATAGCTATGACAATTGATAGAATTAGACATTCCATAGGCCATAACTAAATACAGTATGTGGAAAGTTTTTGTGTAAAAAGTTGTGTCTAATTAAACTGAGTGTGCTGATGTAAATTACTGATTTCTGTTGTGCCTAAAACAAATTTTTAACCAAACCAAACTGAAAGAACAAATTATTGTAGTCTATAGCTTGTTATGCCACATCAAGTATATCAAAGTAATAAAAAACTAATGGAGAAAATGAAATTTTAGTCTGTAGAGCACATAGTAAGTGGCTTATTTATCTAGGCCTAAATAAGTTACTGTACCTAGCCTATGTCATTTTGTATAAAACATTTGCTAAAGTTAGTCCGTATAAATAAGACGTCCACTTAAGTAAGTTATCCTAAAGTCGATGGTAATAGCTAGGCCTCATTCTTCTTCGTACTTTGTCCCTACAATTTTACAGTTTGAATAAATGAATAACAAAACAAGCTCATTACCAAATTTGATGCGGGCTACTACAATTGTAGTACCTTAGCACTAACAATGCACACAGCTTCCTGTAAATGCAGTACTGCATTCTCCTCATTCACATTGCCTGGATGTGAGCCCAGCATTCGGCGGGGAACATTGTTATTGTCGCCGTGTGTAGAGCCGGTTTCTTACTTCTTACTTACCTTGTGTGGTTATGGATTAGATTTAGTGACATGGAATAGCATTACTTTTAATGAGTGCAATAGGCCTTAGTGGGGGAGCGAGAGCTGGTGTAGTGGTTAAATCGCGGGACTTTGGTCCCGGGTTCAAATCCCGCCAAATCATCAATGGATTTTATTTATATGATAATGTAACCCCTAGGTCTAGCCTGAAGTAATATAAAAAACAATCCTGGACTCAAGCCTCGCGCCCTAGGACAAAAAAAAATAGGTAGGCCTACGCCTACCTAACCTCATAATTGTGCTTGTCAAAATTGTTGCAGTAGGCCTAGTTTTTTTTTTTTTTTTTTTTTTTTTTTTTATAATAATATGTACACATACTTCACCCCTGCTTTTTCCCTCCATTCAGCAATATTGAGGGCCTGTTGGCACAATTCGTCAGTGCTGTTAAGTTATCTGTTGCTATTAGTTTTTTGTTTTGTTTTTTTTGTTTTTTAGGGGGGGAGTGTAAATATATTTTTCATACATAGGAAATTTATTTGCATGACTTTGACTATGCATAACTATGAGAGGGGCTGCTGCACCGACATATTTACCGCCGGCTACTACAAGTGTGGGGTTTCCTGACCCCCTGAGAACCGTACCTCAGGTACTGGGTAATGCAGAATCAAATAAAGCAGAGATAGTGGGACTTAGCGGGGAGTTAGAGGCGGTTAAAGAGATCCTTGGGTTGTCTTTGGAGACCGATACCCAGACTCTTAGAGAACATCTGGCATCGGTGGTGCGGCAGGCGAGGGGCTCGCCGAGTAATGGGGTCGGCTATGGGTTCGGAAGACCCGCCAACCCTACGTCCCCTGTTGTGGCTGCTCCCACGCCTACCTTTGGGTTACCAAGTAGACCCGAGGGATAGCAGCGACCTAAGGATCATTCAGAGAGACCAGTCCGTCCTTCTAGCTTGAAGGTGCCACGAGGCTCGGATATGCTTTTGAATGAGGCCAGCAGGGTGGAGCCGAAGGATTGCTCCAAGATATGCGACATGGTCCGAAAGTGGGGTTTAAGGTTTGATGGCCGACGAGACCCTGTGTCATTCCTAGAGCGCCTAGAAGAGCTGATAGTGTCCTACTCTATATCATCAGAGGACCTGCTCAGAGCGCTACCGGAGCTGCTGCAAGGTTCAGCACTTCTTTGGTACAGGAACTGCAAGGAGCTCCTGTATTCAATCGAAGCTTTCCGGCATCAGTTTGAAATCCAGTTCTTCCCACCAGGATATTGGAGGAACTTGGATGAGGAGATCCGGAAAAGGACACAGGGTGAAGGCGAGCACTTCCGGGACTACGGCGTTGCCTTAAGTACCTTGCTTAGGCGTAGCGGTACGTTGTCGGAGTATAGTAGGTTGGACTTGATCTACAACAACATGCGACCTGAGTACAAACTCATGGTGCGACGGCGGGACTTCAGCAACCTGGCTGAGATGGTTGAGTTGGCTGAAGACTATGAGGCCTATCTGCGAGAGAAGGCGGCCTTCCGACCTCCTCCTTCACCAAACGTAGCGCTGGTTTTGGAAACCGCCTACGTTCCCAGGAAGAAAGTTGAGAAGACTCTTGAGACTGTCACATTCAAAAGAGGTAGTTTTGAGAGACCGTCTCCTGAAGCCAAGTCAGTTGGGCAGCGGGTTGGTTCATACTCGATCGAGGCTCGTGTACGAAGGCCCGCAATGACAAGGAAAGATGCTGATGGTGTACGGTGCTTTAGGTGCCAGGAGACTGGTCACTTTGCCAAAGAATGTGGCAAGCCGAGGACCGTCTCCTGTTATGGATGTGGCAAACCCGGCATGACGGTGAATCAGTGTGGATGTCGTGCGGGAAACGGCAAGCCAGCTCAGACATCAGGAGGTCAACTGGGCAAGGCAACCCAAAAAGAACGACCTCAGATGAGTGTTCCGAGTTGCTCGGAAAACTAAACAGCCTGGTTGGTCGAGTAGACGAGGACCGGCTAACTTTGGACTCTAGGCCCTTCGTTGAAGTTGTGCTGATGGGCAGCGTTTTCGTGGCGTTACTGGACACTGGGTCCGTCGTCAACTGGGTTGGGCGAGGAGTCGCCGAACATCTTCAACGCCAGGGGATAGAGCCTTGTAAGAAGACCACTCCTCTAAGGATGGCAGATGGGACACGGTCGAAGGCTGAGTATTCGTTTCGGCTAGCAGGAGAAGCTGCGGGAAGACGGTGGATAGGAGATGCCTTGTACGTCCCCACTCTCACTACAGACATGATTCTGGGTATGGATGTCATCCGAGACCTCGGATTGGTGACATGTGGGACAGAGGTAGTAAGAATGGACGTGGGTGATGACTGTTCTGGCCAAGGTGGTCGCATAGACAGTGTCAAGATTGGTGACGAAGACTCCAAAGGCCCTTGCAATGGAAATCCCCGTCTGGTTCCTGATGCCAAATCATTCAGCACCATGTTGGCTGGTAGTGGCTAGTGGAAGAGTTTTTCTTTGTTTTGGGTTTGAGACCTGTGGTGTGTGATTTGCCATTGGGCATGGAGCAGGAGTTTTTTTGTTTTGGCTGGAGTACAAAGATTTTTTTTCTTTTTGGCCGTTTTCGTTTTTTTCATCTCGATGTAAGTGGGGAGTGTAACGAGCTATTTTTCCTAGAGGGGTAAATATTTGCTATTTGGCCGCGCACCAATTGTTGAGGTAAGCAAGCGGTGGCGGCGAACCTGGCTAGCGCCCTTTGACCCGGCTTATCAGTTCGGATAAGCTTGGGTATCCTGGGACTACCGGATAGCCGAGAAGGACATTCAAGTCGTGGATGCCGAAGAGTTGGCGTGTGTCTAGTGAGACGTCCAGTGATTTGGGTGACATCGGAGTACAGTGATACGAGTGACAGTGAGTGTCGGTGTTAAGTTGGGTGTTGAGACCCACTACTGGTGAGTGGACGACGTTCTTTTGATTTTGGTTAAGGAGTTGATATTATTAGTTTGATAATATTAATATTTGATTTGATTGCGAGAGTTAGAGTTGTAACCGTGCTGGTCAAAGCCTGATGGTAGTTAGTATTTACAGGTGTCAGGAATAATATTACAGTATATTCCTGACGGTTCTGGGCAGGCGCTAGAGCGCAAATAATATAATTTATTGACTGTGGTAGATATTATTTGGCGTTGTACCATGAGAGTTAGTTACATTACTAGTAACTCTGAGGCCCGGCAAACCTAGGCTGCACGATTTGGCGTGCGTATTTGGAAGCACGTGGCCATAGGCTAGTAGCTAAGATTATTAGCCTATTAACAGAAGCCCAGCTAACTAATATTATAAAGTTGGTAGTAGCAGTAGCAGTAGTAGGGTTGTTATTGTTTAATCATTTGATTATTTTAATTTAACCTGAACAGCTTGTTTAGTAATCCAACACACTATCTTGGTAGCTTGGACAGCGGAGTACCGGCTATCAGATAATATACTTATCTAGTGTTTGGAACGTATTTAATATTTATTTATCTGCTACTAAGTATCTCAATAATTTAATAGTAGTGCAATTGACATCTAGTTTTGCTTGTTTAGCTTGGTGTTTATTGAGACCAGCTACTAGAGGTGTAGTCACTCTGCCTATAGTATACTTTTATATTATTATATGGTATTATTATTGAGTGAACTGTTTTGGTGGTTAGCTTGGGCATGAGAATTTTGTATTGGATTATAGTGGCCTAGTAGACCCCGCCTGGGGATAACTCGCGTTGTGGTTTTTATTGGCAAGTCGTCGTGTAACTCACTATGTTTTAGGCCCTCTGGACTTAACTATTGGATAGTTAGGACGAAGCCCGAGTTGCGTAGTCAGCAACGACCCCCTAGGAGAGTGGAGAATCGGCTTAGGCCTGGTCGTGATTATTGCACGTTTGTTTTGGTGACTTGTTTTTGACTTGTTCACAGTGCCCGTGTATCAGCCAGTCCTATACCGGTTAGACCCGGCTATTGGCCTAGTGGTTTCCCTGACCTTATCGCAGACCCTGGAACTTAACCCAGCCATTGTAGGCTGAGCCATCCCCGGCAAACGTTTGCGACTGCACTTACTTGTAATATTTTTCCAGTGCAGAAAGTAGCGTCGCACAGACGAAGCCACTAGTGGCCACCAACAAGGAAGCACGGGCATCAACTGTTAACTTATGGGGTTTGCCTCTGTGTTTGAACTGAAAGTTGGTTCAGGCGCAGAGGCAAACGCACTTGAGGCAAACGCACTTGAGGCAAACGCACTTTAAGAGCTAGTTGTGGAGTGGTTTCGTGTTGAACTGTTTATTTAGAAATATCAGCGATTAGAAGAAAAAGAATGAGTAAATTGCAGAAAGAAAGGAAAGAGAATATAATTGGAGATTTTAAAAAATATTGGAAGACAAAATTAATACTGAGGATCTAAATTGTGGGATTGAAGTACCCAGAAAAATAAATCGTAACGCGAGAGGGAGATGTTCATTGCTCATTCAGCATTTTATCAACTAGGCCTAGTCCTATGGTGGCTATAGATGGAGTAGCTTGTCAGTTTCTCATGTACCATCAACTGCAGTGGCCAGTCAGTAACTGGTGGCAGCCACTAGTGGCCTAGTGTGAAAGGGCCCTTAGATTCAACTGCAGTTGGGGCTCCATCATCTGTACCTATTTGTTTAGCCTACTTAACTTCCTACAGGTTGAGAAAACAACTTATTAGCTTAGGCCCCGTTTATGCACCAAGAGCGGGAGCGGTAGCGACAGCGGAGTGATTTTCAACACCATTGAGTTAAATGGGGCTGTTTATGCACGAAGAGCGATAGCGGTAGCGGTTGACCTCCCGCTGCGGTTTCTAATTCGTCCGCTGTGTAGTTAGAAATCGCAGCGGTTGCTTGGGATAGAGCGGTTTTCAACTACATTGAGTCAAATGAGACTGTTTATGCACGGCGGGAGCGGGAGCGGCTGCAGCCAGGGTTGCCAACTTGACCCACGTGCACGTGCACTTAGGATAGGCTAAATAGTTGTGTTAATTAGTTGGCAGAGTTTGAGTTGGCAAGACTGTGTCCCCCTTCCATTCTCCGTTGACCAACCGCTACCGCTATCGCTTGCACAATTTTGACCAAATTTTCACAGCGGGAGCGGGCCCGCTATCGCGCTCCGCTCATTGGTCAAGCAATGTTTTGATTACTATAACATGCTCTATCTCTTGTTTCTTTAGACATAGAACAATAATTCTTTTTTTGTTAGATTAGTTATACATTTGTCTTTAAATTAATACCGGTATACAATTTATTGGGTTAGATTTGTTTTTTTATTTCTGTACATGGCCTATTAAAAACATGTTTCACAATACGAAAAAAAAAATACATAAAAATTAAATTCATAAGCCAGCAACAACACCAGAAAAAAGTATTTCTTATATTCTACATATATATATTTCTACATATATTTGTTAGTTAGGCTAACTGGCAAAATTTGAAAGTCTTACCTTAAAAAATCAGCTCACAGTGGTGTTTTTTATTTTAAAGGCTTTAGGCCTAGGCATATAGGCTTACTATTATCACTTAGTCCTAATTAGGCCTATTGACTTTCATAAAACTAAAAAAATTTACTTTATAATCCATAGTTACAAAACAAATTAGAAATAATAATCATAGCCTACAGTAACTCATTTTCAGAAACAAAATCACTTGTAAAACACAATACAAGTTGTAGAAACACGACAATTAACCTCCAACTCTAACAGCACTCTTAAGGATACAAACACAGATGATGCAATGCCACTTTTTCCAACAAAGTCGTACCAAACACGAAACTCAAGGTAAAGCAAAAGCTGTTTCTACATGTAGCCCGATTCATGACAAATTGTTTCATAGGTTATATGTCCTATTTGGATGATCAGCCAGTAAACAAACATTTAGCATACGTCCGATATATCAGACTGTGGTGGTTTTCGCAATAGCGCCTCTGTCCGATATAGGCTATCATCATTCAAAATCTTCTTTCTTTGGCCGCCACTGTCCGATATATCGGACAGAGGCGGCCAAAGAAACACGATTTTGAATAAGTTAACAGGCCTAATCAAATTTTTACTTTTATCTAATGGTACCTAACTTAATTATCAATGGATAAATTGGGTACAGTTTCTTAACTTGGCTACGCTAATATTGATTAAAATTATCAATTAGATTAGTAATCCTTCATTAGATTTTTTAACTGTATTAGTTATATAACTAAAAATAAAACTGTTAGGCTATGACTTAACTTAACCTTACCAACCAAACTTGCTGATATAATGGTAAAATCGAATGAAGGTTTATTAATCGAATCAATATTTCAATCAATATTAACGCAAGCCCAGTTAAGAAACTGCACCTGATAACTTAACTTTTTACACATGGTACCTTACATCTCTTACTTAAGGTTACTATTTAGCATGCTAGGCCAAAAAAGTTTTAAGTTACTTAATAAAAGCCCTTGAATTTCAGCAAACGTTATACGTAAGGGTCAAGATCCAAAACACTTATAAGCCTACCAAATCTTTACTCTAGCTATTGGATCATGGATATGTTGGAAAGGGATTGATTTAAAGTGGAAGGTAGCCTAGTAATCAAGCACAACCTCTTGTCAATGTTTAAGAGGTAGGCCTGTTCCCCCCCAATTTAGATTCCTTCAATAGGCTTATTTGTAATTATAAGGTGTAAAAATTAGGTTATAAACCTTTGTTATCAATAATGTAGATCAAAATAAGACAGCTGATACCAAGCTCGTTTGCGCTAGAACCTAATGACGTATTAAAAACAACGCAGTTAATAGCTTATAAACAAGTCCCACTGGACTTAAAATAGGTTAAGCGTTAATGAAAGTCATACATTATATTTCACCTGAGTAAAATTGATGAAACTTACCGTCCAGAATTAGTTCAAAAAAATTCACATTTGCAAGATTTTGTAGTTTTCTTCTGAATTTACAAGTAAATCACAACTACTTTGCTAAAAAAATATAAAACGTTAACGCCTACTGACACATTTTTGTTATCAACAACACATAACTAATTTCTTGGGGGAATATTAGACATAAACAATTCTATCACAACTATCGAGAAACAGTCTACGGTTTAAAGGTGATGAATACACTTTTCAAACGTACAAATATTAATAAAATAAGGCTAAAATAAGGGTAGCCATTCTAAAACATGGAATCTCCATTTCGCCTTCGCCGTTTTCTTCCACAACGACCTTACGAACGACCAGACCACACAACAACCATTTCGTTTCGTTACGATACGACGTTACTTTAAAATAACACCCGACCAACTTGATCGCATTCCAATTCGGTGACGCCCATCATACCATATTATATGTAATGTAACGTGAATACAAATTGTATCAAAAATTTCTAAACGCTTTCTATAGCTACTATTATTAATTCGTATAAATTATGGAAATGTATTTATTATCATAGCGTAGACACAGAATAAACAAAATAGCTAATAATAAATAATAATAATACCATATCATTCGAAAATAATTATTTTGAATTAGTTTTTACTTTAATCAATTTTGAAAACCTTACAAATAAAGTACTTCAAAGAGTAAATTCAAAATACTGTACTCCCACTACAGCAACCCTGCGGTGTAATTGAATTTCCATGTGCCTGATTGTACTAAAATATTTCCTTTAACTTAACATGTCAGATTTACTCTCTATTTAAATAACATTAGGTTCAATGAGCTCTTTGGTTTGATGTTACAGGAAAGTTAATAAAGTTTGTTATGGTGAATAAATAGCTATTTAGTACGAAATATATATATATATATATATATATTAAGAGGTTGGCGGCCTCTTTTAACTTTGCATTTGCCCGTCCACATAGACTACAGATCTGTGCGTGGAACGTATCCAGCAAAGCAAGGGGTGAGCCGGTACAGTATTCTTTTAATTCAAAAGAGAGCTGTTAGAGTAATTTCAAATGCTGGGTACCTTGACCATTGCAGACCTTTGTTTGTTGAAAATGAAATTTTGACCATTGTGAATGAGTACATTTTTCAGTGTCTGGTGGCAATAAAAGCCAGACAGGACTCTCTTCATGTAAATAGCGATGTACATAGTTATGATACTAGAAATAAGTTTGATATCTTTGTACCTAGAAATAGGCTTCAAAAATCATTGTGTTCTTTTCCTGTTTCAGGCATTAAACTTTTCAACAAATTGCCCCAAAGTACAAGAAATTTACACACAAAAAAATTCTCCACTTTTGTAAAAAATTGGCTTACTCTAAATCCTTTTTACCACATATCCGAATTTTTCAACTGTGACAAAAGCAATCTGGTGGTAACCATTTGAGTCATTTTCAGGTACACCTGCATGGTTTGAGCATGTTTTCTTGTTTTGTTTTTTGACTAGAGCTTATTTATTTGAATTGTTTGTTGATGAATTTGATTTTGCATGTTTTGTTTATTTAAATGACGAGCCTATTGTACTTGTTGTATTTAATGGCAATAAAGACTTTGACTTTGACTTTGACAGTACAAAGGTGAACTGTACTGATAAAAGTTAGTGGCAGGATCCGAACCCACGACACCACTGCCTTGGGCGCGAAGTCCGCGACGCTCAATTTTCATTTCAACTATCAAGTAGATCTCATATAAACAAATAATTTTTTTTTTAAATTGAAGTGTTGGTGTATTTATATATGTTGTTGTGTGACTTTTTTTAAGAGATTGGCGGCCTCTTTTAACCTTGCATTTGCTTTGCCCGTCCACATAGACTAACCGCCCGTGCGTGGAACGTTTAGTTTACAGCGAAGCAAGGAGTGAGCCGGTACAGTAGAAAGGTGAACTGTACTGATAAATTTTAGTGGCAGTGACCAGGATCCGAACCCACGACATCGCTACCTTTGGGCTCGAAGTCTGCGACGCTACTGACTGAGCCACCGACTCACTAAATTAAAGGTTACAGAGAAAATTCTAAAATACTTTATATATAAAGGGTGTCCCAATAAGAACGCCGGATTTGAAACGTTAACAAACCATATATTTTCACGCTAAATTTACAATATGATACATGAATCTTAAAGTATAGTATCTCCGATTAGTAATGGTATATTATGTCTTGTAAGTGTCCACCTGCTGCTTGCTGACAAGCCCGACATCTCTTGACAAAGTTTTCCATAACTTTTTCACACACTTCCTGTTGAATTCCATTAATCGCACGAATAATTTCCTCCTTCAGGTCTTGGATTGTTTGAGGATTATTGGCGAAAACAAGCGACTTTAAATATCCCCAAATAAAGTAGTCACACGGTGTTAAATCGCACGATCTTGCTGGCCAGTTCCGATCACCATGTTTCGAAATTACACGTCCTGGGAATCGTTCGTGCAACAAATTAATTGAATCTCTAGAAGTATGGCATGTTGCGCCGTCCTGTTGAAACCACATGTTTTCCAGGTCCATCTCCTCAAGCTCAGGCCAGAGAAACTCTCGTATCATTTCCCTGTAACGTTCACCATTTACAGTCAAAGCATTTTCATCCTCGTTTTCAAAGAAGTATGGACCAATGACTCCATTTGACCAAAACCCACACCAAACTGTAACACGCGGAGGATATAACGGGTTTTCTGCAATGAGGCGAGGATTTTCAGTTCCCCAAATTCTACAGTTTTGCTTATTTACATAACCGCTTAGATGAAAGTGTGCTTCATCACTGAACAGCAAAGTTTTTGAAAACGCGTCATTTTCATCTTGATTGCCCACCACCCAGTTTACAAATTCAAGCCGTTTTACGGGATCTCTTGGCTTGATTTCTTGTGTTAGTTGAATTTTGTAAGGGAACATGTGAAGGTCTTTTACCAAAATTCTTTGTACTGTGCTCCGAGCTAGGCCTAACTGCTGACTTCGCCGACGAATCGATTTTCTTGCGTCGTCCTCTACACTATCATGTACAGCCTCAATATTTTCAAGGGAGCGTCCTGACCGACTGCGCACTGGTCTTTTAATGTCCAAAACTGAGCCAGATTCTTCGAACTTAGAAATCAATCTTCGGACAGATGACTCATTTGGTGCATTGTCCCGGCCGAAAATAACGCGCAGCTTCCGCACCGTTTCAGCGAAACATTCCCCGTACTTGTAGTGCACTTTAACCATAACCACGCGTTGATCCGTCGTGTAGCGATTCATGACTACAAATGGGACCTAATACTGATAACATCGCTGATAGTTAGGGAATTCCTATTGAAATACAGATAAGGATAAGACGCTCCTGAAATCCGGCGTTCTTATTGGGACACCCTTTATATAAATTCTTGAATGTTATTCTTATGGAGGATAAGTAAACTTTTGTAGACTAGTTTATTTAAGGATATATTTATATTTTGATCAAATTTTGAAAATTTAATTTTACTTTACTTTTTACTCAGCTATTAACATTTTACTAATAAAACATTTTTCTAATTTTATCCCTGTAGCAGCATGCCCATTTACAGTAGACTCCCTCTTATTCAGACTCCTCTCAGGACCGAGGCCAGTCCGGATAATGGGTTTTTTGGTTAAACCAACGTCTCCAAAAACTTGTTATGTAACCCAAATATTTGACTTAAATTTAGGAGAGAGTTGTATTTAGACACGTGATCACTGGTCTCAAATCTTTCCCACGAGAACAGTTGTTTCAGTACCGCCCACTTCCTGCCGATCTAGTCGGGTTAAACCGATGTGCTGATAAAAATTGTCCGAGAGAAAAATTGAAAAGAGATGGCATTTCCGTCGAGTGTAGTCCGGTTAAACCGATGTCCGGTTAAAAGGTGTCCGGATAAGAGGGAGTCTACTGTACTAATCAAACCTACTGTTTATTTTTTTAAATAGGGAATACAATATGACATGTTTAAGGAAATAGTAAAAATAGTATCAGAGGAATGGAAATGTGCTTTAGTCTACAGGGGTCTTCATGGACATACAGGGTGCCTTTGACAATGTGAGTTACAACTCCATAGATGCTGCAGTCAGAAGCAGGGGCATCTCCCCCGACTTAGTAGCTTGCATTAACGCTCTGCTCAAGAGCAAGGTGGTGACAGCAGAATTGGGCGGCTACTGTACAGCTATCATAGCTCGACAGGGATGCCCTCAAGGAGGAGTTATCTCGCCCTTGTTGTGGGCTCTTGTGGTGGACGATCTATTGAGAGAGGCTGATAGGAGAGACATGGACCTCCAAGCCTTTGCAGACGACCTAGTGCTGACTGTCAGAGGAAAACATGCAGCCACAGTGAACAACCCCACCCAGACAGCCGTGAGTTTCATTGAGGGGTGGTGCTCCAAAGAGGGCCTCACAATTAACCCTGACAAAACAGAGATAATCTCCTTTACGAGAAGGAGAACAAATCTAACACCCCCCAAAATTCAGGGGAAAAGAGTGAAACTTGTGAAGGAAACAAAATACCTTGGAGTTTACCTGGACCAGAAACTGACCTGGAGCAGGCATTTTGACTATGTACTTGCAAAAGGCACAAGGAGCATTTGGTGCCTGCAGAAGAACCTTTGGCAAGAAATGGGGACTAAGTCCCAAACTTATACAATGGACTTATGAAGCTATTGTCAAACCAATGGTTACATACGCAGCCTTAGTGTGGTGGCCTAAGGCAGAACAGACAGTAGCTGGCAGGAAACTGCAGCAGCTGCAAAGGCTAGCGTGCTCGGGGATCTGCGGGACCATTAAATCCTGCCCCACAGCTGCAATGGAGGCAATACTCGACATGCTCCCACTAGGGCTGGAAGTCAAGAAATGTGCAGCCATATCTGCCCTTAAAATGGGAAGCAGAGGCGAGCTGAATCTACAGAGGCAGTCTGGTCACCTGTCCATCCTAAGGGACTTCCCAAGTATTGACATGGAACTAAGTATTCCAGACCTCATGACAAAGGAATACGACTTCGAGATTCCTTACCAAGTGGCTATAGGAGGAAGAGAAAACTGGCAACAGTGTAACTTCAACTTTGATAGATCATGCTTGGTTTATTACACCGATGGAAGTCGAAAGGATGAGAGATCAGGGTTGGGAGTGTATGGCAACAAAAACAACATATCCCTGGCCTTGGGCAGAACAACAACAGTATTTCAATCAGAGGTCCTGGCGATTGAGTGCTGTGCCAATAACATTCTTGGCAAGAATCTGAGCAAGGGGAAAATCCTTATTCTCTCTGACAGACAAGCAGCATTGAAGGCGCTAGGGTCATGTGTGATAGAGTCACGAACAGTAAAAGGGTGCAAAAACACCCTCAAAATGCTAGCAGAGCGGAACCAAGTCAAACTGTCTTGGGTCCCTGGACATTCGGGGCATGAGGGGAACAAAAGAGCCGATGCATTGGCCAGGAAGGGTGCAGAAGACCAACTGTCAGGACCAGAACCCTACTGAAGTTATTATTAACATAAAGTTGTAATTTAGTGCCAATACCTATGACATATTTAAGGACATGTTTAAGGAAATAGTAAAAATAGTATCAGAGGAATGGAAATGTGCTTTAGGCTGCAGGTTTGCTGTGACTGAGGTATTTAATCATGATATCAATCTAGTGGACACACACACACACACACACACATATATATATATATATATATACTGCAGTGTGTAAATTAAGTATGGAACCAAATCTGTATTTTTTAACTTAAATAGAAATATTCTGTTCGTGGCATTGATTGTTAACAAAGGTTCCACAATAATTTACATTAAAAATATTTTTAACCCCTCTAATTGGATTTGGGGTAGGGGTTGACTTTTTTTTCAAATAGAAACCCCTATTGAGTGACCACTCATTTCGAAGGGTTTGTCAAGAGAAATACAATAATGCAAACTCGAGGTAGATATCTTACCCCTAGCCAAAATGGTAGGTATTCCAAAATTTGATTTATGTGATAAGCACCAATTTCATAAATATAGAAACAAGTCTGTATGTTTTGACCCAAAATTATAGAAATATTCTGTTTGCGGCATTGATTGTTAACAAAGATTTTCGTGATATTTTACTTCAAAAATATTTTTTTAACCACCCTAAAAGTGTAGGGGTAGGGGTGACTCATCTTTCCAAATAGCAATCCCTATTGAGTGACCCATCATTTTGAAGGGTTTTTAAAAAGAAATACAATGATGCAAACCGGAGATAGATATCTCACCCCTAGCCAAAATGACAGGTACGGTATTCCAAATTTTGAATTGGTGGAATGGGTCCTTTTTCACATAAATAAAATTTTGGAATGTTTCTTTTGACAAACCCAAAATGAGCGGTCACTACAATAGGGGTTGTTATTTGCAAAAAATAAGTCACCCCTAACCCCCCAACCGGTTGAAAAATATTTTTGATGTAAAAGATTGCAGAACCTTTGTTAACAATCAATGCCATCAACAGAATATATTTATATATTTCGGTTTTAAAAATACAGATTTGTTTCCATACTTAATTTACAAACTGTATATTTGAATTTGAACGGATGGTGTTTTTGGCCTCTGGGGACATCAAAGTGAAAAAGAAAATCGGTCCCGGGTGTAGGTCTTACCATGAAACTACGGTAATAGCAATAGCTTATTCTTCATATGGGAAATTCAAGATGAAAACAGTTCAATCACAGATAAAAATAAAAAATAAACTTTTAGGACTCCTAAGGTTGAGGAATATGGAAATTGTCTGGGTAAAAGCTGCATAAAACAACAGATTTGATTGATGAAACAGACAAGCTACACAATTATAACAAGGAAAGAAATTATAAATATGCAGAAAAAAGTAAAGTATTATGTTACATCCAAACAGTGTTTGTAAGACCGTTTGAGTTGTATTTATAAATTGTTTGGCCTCACTGGTTTTATATATTATGTGTATGACCACTACAACTCGGACCATGACCCTGCTTTAAAAACCAAATAATTCTCACTCACCCAAAAAAAAAAGATTACATCTCCTAAGTTAAAACTGCCATAAAACCCTCTAATGCTCAAGCTATTCTGAACTCCCACAATTCCTGCAAAGCTGCGTGGGACATAATAAACCAACACAGACCCTCCAGTCATGCTCCGGCATCCCCATCGTCGCCAGATGACTTCAACGATTATTTTTCTAGCCTAGCAGATGACTTAATCTCCAACATACCTCTGATACAGTAAACCACTTGACGACCTTGCTGATCTAACTCCCACTAACTTTTTGAAAAACTGGACTAAGGTGAGTGAATCTGAATTTGGGGACATAGCCCCGCCAACCAAAGTCTATTGCTGCTACAAAAGAACAATAATAATATTGTACGAATAATAACATCTTCGAGTACAACTTACCATTGTCGGCCGATTTTCAAGCAGCTTGGTATCCTGACCATACATAGCCATTATGTGCTTAATATCTAAGCTCTCCTAAATGAAAACGAGCCATCCTTCACGACTAGGAGCATGCAGCATGATTACGGGATGTGTAGAGCGTGTGACCTAAACCTGCCCCGCTGCTCACTTAGTCACACTCTAAACTCCTACCCATCACTTGTTATTCAGCTTTTCAATATGCTGCTGACAAAAGCACATGTTTGTGCTCTTGACAAAAAGCGATTCAAATCAACGCTACGCCAGTGCTTACTCAGTAGACCGCTGTACTCCTGGCAAGAACTGTTTCATGATGGGTAGCCTCTGGACCATACAGCAACAATAATAATGGTATTATTCATTCTGATAGCCCCTGGACTACGAATAATGACTTATATAGGCTTACCTCCGTCAGTAGTCCAAAATTGTGTCTTTTTCAACTAATGTTGTTCAAAGCTTACATGTGCCGTTGCAATGCAACATCGTCGGAGCTTTTTGTCAAAAACATCAAATAATTACACATAGAACAAAACACGGAACACGAAACATTTAAACACGTAATAACACGATAGCGCTATCATGACACGGCACGGCAGCGGTTGTAGGTAGACTGGACACGGGTTAAGTAACTTCGTCCCGTCCTTCTCTGTTATCAGCTCGGTGGTCAGCTGTTCCAGATGAGATAACTCCTCAATGATAAACTACAATTCAAGTCGCACTCCCTCTTCAACACTGTTATCTCATCTGGAACAGCTGACCACCGAGCTGATAACAGAGAAGGACGGGACGAAGTTACTGTTAAGTTATTGTTTTATTAATTGTTGTATGCAGATGACCTTGTATTGTTAGCTCCTACCGCAACAGCCCTCCAAAAAATGATCGCAAATCTAGAGCGTTATTGTGATCTTTGGAACCTAAGAGTGAATTTAAATAAATCTAAAATTATGGTATTCAGAAAAGGAGGGAGGTTACGTGACAGAGACAAGTGGTTTTATAAAGGAAAACGAATTGAGGTGGTAAATCAATATAAGTATTTGGGGATATTATTAACTACAAAACTGTCGTGGGAAAGTCATTTGCGAGAAAAATCTGTAGGTAGCTGCAAAATTTGCAATGAATTCGTTGTGGAGAGATTTTTTTAACAATGGAAATGTCCCGTTGAGCTCCAAGGTTTTCGCTTTTAATACATTGATAAGATCAATAATGTGTTACGGAAGCCGTACGTAGTAGTAGGTTCAATTGGAGCTGATGAATGGGAGAGGCATTTCCGGAATTTGTTGAATCCAAAATTATGTATATCGAGCGTAGTTTATGCTGAACCGTACATTGAAGATCCTTATCTAGATAGCGATATAAATGTGTGTGAAATTAAAGCAGTTCTGAAAACGGCAAAAAAATGCAAAGCACCCGGAAGCGATGGTATTCCGTACGAATTTTATAAAAACAGTTCAGATACTTTTTTACAAAAATTGTGTAAAGTTTATTACTTAATGTTTAGCTCAAAAAGTGTTCCAAACAGTTTCAAAAAAATCTATTATATTTCCACTGCATAAAAAGGGCGATTTAAATAATGTTCAGAATTATAGAGGACTTTCTTTTATTGATTGTGTAGCAAAAATATACGCAGGTATTGTTTTTAATAGAATAAATAGTTGGGTCAATGAACGGCAAACTCTGACTGAGTGTCGAGCAGGGTTTCAGAAAGGTTACTCAATGGTGGACAATATTTGTAATCTAACAAACATTGTGTGTCTACAAACTGAAGCGCGAAGAGAAAAACTGTTTATAACTGTCGCTTTTAATTCATTGATAAGATCAATAATGTGTTACGGAAGCCAAGTTTGGGGTTTTAAAGAGAGTCAACAGGTTGAGGGAATTTTGAAATTATTTATTAAGAAAATATTTTGCCTTCCAAAGAATGTGCCAAATTATATTTTGCATTTAGAGACAGGAATAGAAAATATGTATTGTTATACCTTAATGTCAAATGTCAGTTATTTAATACAATCTTTGTCGCTCCCAGCGAACAGACTTACAAAATTTTTTGCCAAGCAAGTTTTTTTTAAAAATGTAGCCTGGGCTAGAGAATGGAGGAATTTAGGTCAAATGCATGGTATTAACATAGACTTTAATATTGAATGTTTAGGATCAATGCACAATCAGCTGATAAGAGTTGTAGAGTCAGTTAGGACGGCGACCAAGCAGGCCTGGAATCAAGCCGCGCTGGAATGTCGTTATCACCACATTTATAGATCACTTGACTTAAATCTCTGCCATCGGTCTTATCTTTCAGATAATATTATTATGAATTTACAACGTTGGATTTTCAAGGCAAGAGCTGAGGGAATACATCTGAATTATAAACCTTGGATTTTAGAACAAAATTTCCATTGATCCTTTGTAATTTTCAAGATGACGAAAACATTTTCCATTTTGTAGGTAGATGCCCGGTTTTGTCTCATATAAGAAAGAAGTATTTTTCTAAACACGTATTGGAGTGGGAAGACTTTTTTAGTTTTATGAATGGGAGGGATTGGCACGCGTTGGGTGGGTACCTATTTAAAAGAAGCTTGGTATTTTAGGTGGGGATTGATAATCGAATTTAACGTATAAAAATTATTTGAAATTGTCATAGGCCTACTCCAAAATTAGATTCAAGGTAAAATTCACTGACTTTAAGACAAGATTTTTTTTAGGGTGGGGGTATTTGTTTTAATATATGTATGTGTATGTATGTGTGTATGTGTGTGTGTATGTATCTGTAACATATACTGGGTTGTGAGCCAGCTATTTTATTTTTTAGTTTCATTTGCTTTAATTAAACATTTTGATTTCAGACTTTTTACTTTTGATTTTAGTCCAGAATTTAATTTAGTTTTAAATTAAAAGTGTACTGTAAAAAAAAGGTGTATGCCAACCACGTAGACGGTTCTATGAACCATTACGGTTTTAGTGTAAGTTATTGTGGCTTCCTGCGAGAAGCCTAGGTTTGTAAGGAAAATATTTTGTTATTGAAGTGCTTTATTGAAAGCACTGTTTTCATTCATTCATTCAATCAACTGCTCAATCAGTTGCATCAGTAAACTACAACGGAATTCAAACAACGAAACTTCTGTTCATGTACAGCGTGTTTATAAAGCGCGAAATTGCCGAAATTTGGGACTGTAAAATTAATCAGCGCACTAGTCTTGAACGAATTATAGACAGAATAAAAGACATATTGTTATAACCTATAAATAATACAATTTGTATGTGTAGCAATTTTCTAGGCTTACAATATTATTTCAAAATTAACATTTCAATCATGGATTATCACATAATGTAAGCCATAGCAAAACACATCACATCCAGAAGAAAACTATGCTGATTCCGGGAATAAAGGTAGCCTATCAAAAGCAGGGCTAGGATCACGAGATTGAGACCCCCAAGACCTAAATCAAACTTGGAAACTCTAAGTGCCATGCAAACTAACACATCGGTATCAAGCCTAACATTTTATAAAGTTCTAAACAACCAATCTAGTTATAAGGAGAATACAAAGACTACATAATTACAAAGAGCTTTTGTTAAGCTATAGACAATAGATTCACCCGAACAGCTCTCTTTTCTAAAAGGAAAAATCAGTTAACACGTTGAGTGCACAGGGCGGGAAATGTCGTCCGCCTCACATAACAACAACCTTGCTTCAAAGTGAGCTAAGCCTCACATGGGGAACGTTGTGTTCGACTGCCACGTTTTGTACAAGTGTTACTTCAACTTTTGGCAAGCTTCGTTTCCGGGTCGGCCAACCAATCTTTTTCGGTGCTTCGTGTTTGTGTCAACTATATTGTGCGGAGTGTTAACTTAGTACTCTTTTGTAATAATAATTTTTTAGTTATAGTTTTTATTATTTCCATACAATAGTAATTTGTGTAACTAGTGTGCGAAGTGGAACTTTGCTGCACATGAGAGAAATGTTTACTCAAAGTTTTCTCGAGTGCAGCAAAGGCAATTTGCGCTCGTGTTACACAAATTTTATTTTTCTTACAGAACTGTAGGAAAAATAAAATTCTATAGGAAAAACAACTATAAAGCATAGAAATAATCAGTCTTTTAAAAACTAAACGACACTTTTTAGGTTCCAAGCATTAAATGAAATGGGAAACACTGCACCAGCTGATCGTAGTCGCAGTTTCTTTAAGTGTTGCCAACTTATTTTCAAGCGTACACGTATTACAAGCCTAAAGCACACTGTTTTTTTTTTTTTTGACTGAAATACTGGAGTGTGACAAAAAAATGAGTATAGCAAAAGTAAAAAGAGTGTGGCAAAAGTAAGTAAATACAGCAATCAGCAATTAACTTCTTTGCGTGCTACAATCAGTACAAGAAAGCCCGCTTTGTCAGGTAACTGTAGGAAAAATATTTTTTGTTACATATTAGCCTAGGCTATAAGAAAATTTTGGAAACTTTTATGATTAAAATTTCTGAAGAATAAAATACTTTATATAAAGGCAGTGGGAGGGGTTGTAAATATATTTTTATACAAATAGTGGTTTTAAAAGAGCTATTGAATGTAACTATTTACTGTGTGAATAAGAACACATGGGGCTGCAAAATAGTTATAAGTTGGACAAGGACAGGGATGCTACCTAAGGATGAAAATTCCGGCCCTGGATGTGATGTCACCAATTGAAGCCAAAATCAACTCTGAGATAACATATCCTGACATCAGTTTTGAGTATGTAATCATAATTTTTTTGCATTTCAGGGTCACAATAATACTCATTATTAATGGAATTGGAGAGGGAGCAAAGAATCCTCTAATAAAGGTTTGGCAAATTCTGCATAAGATAATTTTTATCAAGGCCGTACTTTTAATTTCCAGTTAGGGGGGCCTACCTAATTTAATATAGCCTATTAATGAGCCAGGAGTTTTCAGAACAACAGTATACCTGGCAATTTAGCTAGAATTTTTGTGTTTCAAGATAGACATCATTTTATAAAAGTTATAACATTCTTACCTTTACGGTAAACTATATATAGTTATTATTTGTATACAGGCCAACTTACCTGCTGGTATGGTTTTCAATGTTATCGGATTGCCACTTCTACAGCAGTGATTCAACCACGCAACAGTATCTCTTCTGGTATACCCAGCAACTTTTTGTCCTTGAATATCAAGTAAGACGTCGTTTTCATTCAACACTCCACTCACACAGTTCACTTTACCTTGGGATATATCACTTATATGGGCAAATTCCCCACTATCTGATCCTCCACCGATGGAGAAATTCAGTGTTCCATCTTCAATAGGGGCTACTGTAACCACTTGAAGACTGTTTTGCCAGTGATCATTAGTTATATTTGTTCCTCCCGTCTCAGGCTTGGATGTATTTGGAGTGGTTGGCCTCTTCTGGCCAGTTTTCAGCATTATGACATAATTTTACTACCAAAACATACTTCCTCTTCTGTAACACTGTCTCACTGGGTTGAGTTACATTTTACCGGCTGTGAGTCTTTCTAAAAACAGCAAACAAATTCTAAATTAAAACTTATAACTAATATGTACATTTTTTTTGACAAATTTTGAAAGGTTTAAAGTACTGTTTTCCCTTCAAAGCATTTGTGATTCCTTCATTGAAAATGCTACTGGCGTTTACACACTAATAAACATACAAAAACTAAAAATATTTTAACGCATTGTGATACAGTACATCCTTAGGGGGACGGCCTGCTAGGAGTCAGAATAGAATCTTAAAATTAGGTGGATATGCACATGCACATAAAATTAAAGGTCTTTCTTAGTACAGTAACATACAATGCCGCAAACCCGAGTTCAAACGTACAAACAAGCCAAAAATGACAGCTGTTCAAAAATTCCTTGAATTTACATTGCTATTATAGATACCCTAACTCATTAGGGGGTCTTAACAGATGATTGAAGTATCCTCTGATGTGTAAGTATTCATTTTGGTCATATTCAGTACCAAACAGCCAACTTAATAATGTAAAAACACAATAAATAATTACTTTAACTAGGTTGTAAGAATCGTAAGCAACTAGTAAAGACTTGCAGTAATGTTCAGACAACAATACTTTTATAAATAACAAATACCCCCGCCGCACCAAACCTGCAGACTAAGCGAATTTCCATTTGCCTGATTGGATTTAAACTAAAATGCCTCCATAAAAATATGACATTTATTCCCCATTTAAATAGAATTAGTTTAACGAGTACTTAGGTTTGCTGCAACAGGGAGGGTAAAAATACCCCCGCAACAGCAAACCTGCCGTCCAAGCGAATTTCCATTTGCCTGAAATGATTTTCAATTAATCTATTTAAACAACATTAGGTTTAAATAACGAGTACCTAGGTTTACAAGGAAACTAATACGGTAAAGTGTGTTTTAAGTATAATAATTATAGCTTAGTATAAAATCAATAAATTTGCCAAATTTTTTTAAAAATATATCCATAAACAAGCAATCTACAACATTTTACAATATTCTCCAAAATAATATGGAAATTTTAAATTCACAATTTTTTTGAATTTTCTCCGTTACCAATAATTGTACAAAAACACTTTGATATACTAAGTTATTTGTTTTTTAAAGCACTTTAAAAAGGTCTAAAGAAAAATTGGGAAATTTTGTGTTTTAAGGGTCAAAAATGTTTTATCATTTTTTCCAATGTTTTTTACCATTTTTTCCCCCATAAAACTCAGTTCCCATGGCCAGATCATGCTGGTTTGCGAACTCATTCAAGTTTATCCCCCCTTACACCTTTAAACCAACTTTCATCAAAATCTGATCATTTTTGCTCGAGTTATCGTGCTAACGGACACATAGGCCTATATATATATAAAATATGAACTTGAACGGATGGTGTTTTTGGCCTCTAGGGACCTCAAAACTAAAAAGTAAATCGGTCCCGGGTTCAGGTCTTAAAATGAGTACTACGGTAATAGCGTATTCCCTATATGGGAAATTTGCTAAAACAAATGATTCAATCATGTGTTATGTTTTAAAACTCCTGATTGACGTATTACAGATGATTGTAAAGATATTTAGACAATGTTTCAGAAGGAGTATTGGCATTGTTTAAATGGAGAAAAGTGGTCATGCATTACAAAAAGATCATATATTTCTCTGTTATTATTTATCCATTCTTAACAAGTAAGGTATTATTGAAAACTACATATATTTTACTAACTTTTTTGTCTCTTAAAATAATTTGGTAAAATTAACGGTTTTTGTTAAATTTGGCATCAAATATTTTAAATGGTCGCCATTTTGAAAAGGTTGTTGATTTTTTTGTTTAATTTTAAACTGAAATAGGTCCTGATAAGATTAACATTTTTGAAAATTCTCAACACTAAAAGTTATCTCAAACCGTTTAGGAGTTATTATGTGTTATTATGTGTAAAAAAACACATAAATACAGACAGACGGTAAACTAGGCACCACAGACCCATTTTCCTATGGTGAAATGTGTTTGTCTTGACCTAAGCATTAACACTATATACATGTGTCCAGAGAGTTACGGGACACCCTGTATAGCCTACAGGGTGTTTATAAAAAAACGTTATATCCTAACTTTACCATTCACCAATCCTCTTTCCATGTAACATGTATCATGCCAATTAAGAAGTTATTTATTTTTTATTATGAATTGTTGGACAAATTTTACAATCAGGTACAATTCGGCAGAAAACCTGGTATATATTATCGAATAAATAATAATAAATATATCAATATTTATTTGGTTTGATATTACGTTAATATCGTATTGAATTTAATACCATATGGTAGGGCCTATATAAAAATATTATCAAAGCCGTTTCTTTATTTTATCCTTTTAGATTAGTTTTTGGTTGAATATTGTTAGATTTATTTATTAATATGAATAAAATAAAAAAATAAACAATATTTTGTGATCGATATATTGCTTCGGATAAATATTGATATTTATTGTTATTCGTCTAATAATACCTATATCACAATTTTTCTGTGGAACTGTACCCTTATAATCTTCCATCTCTTTTAACTTTACATTGACTCCTGGAATAGGCTGTGCTGTCACTCCTCTTTTCTACACAGCTAAAATCATCCTATTTCCTACTATTTTACGTTAATAACCAGGTAAGTGGTGTTTTACCATGCATGCGCCTCGTGTGGGATTTTCGTGCGAGTACGGTATAGCTCACCGGACGAGTAATGTACGATACTTTACATCATACTACACAGAAATATTAGTACATTTTAAACTCAAACAATTTATTTAGGACATAACATAAATATTTTTTTATTTCAGAAAATAAAATAGGCCGTTGCAATTACCTGTTTATTTTATCAGCTGACTAATTGTACGGTAAAAAGCTTTTACTCTGCAGTGCGCAGTAAAAGTAAATTACGTTACTCTTCCGTGTGTAGGCAAGGCAACTTTCCAGCCTACCAATACGGATGGAAAAGTAACTTACCTGTTTCAGTGTAGTATGATGTAAAATCTGTCTTCATAACCTAGCTCTTAAAAATCTATTTTGACACTTTAGGCCTACTATATAAATACCTGTAAGTTACTTTCTAAATCTAAAGGGACATAGGCTACTCTACTTCAAGTGTGGTTACTTTTAGCGCTTTCCTTCACCGAAGCAACTCATTTCACCTGACCATCCCATTAATAAGGAAGAAAATAGGACACGCTACTTTGGTATCATACGGAGGCCAGATATTTAAGTGAGCTTCGGCAATTATGTTAGGTTGGGTTATCATAAATATGTTTGTAGAAATTTTCTCGTTTCTTTAATTATAAATCGAACAATTCCAAACTAGTCATACTTTCTATTTATGATAACCAAACCTAACATAACCGCCGCAGCATGCTGTATAAGGGTGGCCTCCGTATAAACTTAATACCAAAGTACCTAGAACACTACAATAGGGTACTGACTTCAATCCAACAATCTGTTCCTACTAGTAGCCACAGTATGTTAGCTCTTACAATGAATTGATAGGCCTATAACTAGTTTAACATTTCCCATTTGTAATCGTTTGTGTAGCGTTAAGTATTTGTGTTTGTATGTCATTGACAAAGCAGTAACAGATGAATAGTTCCTGAAGAAGGGTGTTAGATAATGGCATAAAAGCTTAAATATTACTTAATATACTCAACTTGTGTGAACCTGGCAATAACTCCAGCCATAAGTAGTGCGCGCGGCCAAAAAAATTTATTGCTGGCCGTTTTGCGGCAAAATACGTCCGCGAGCAATATTACCGATGATGCCAACAGATAGAGGACACTTTAACGGACACGACAGTATCAACATCATGTACCTGGAGGATAAAAAAAGGGGGGTAAAACCAACAATAAGTAGTGCGCGCGCCCGATAAAATCTATTGCCGGCCGTATTGCGGAAAAATACGTCCGCGAGCAATATTACCGATAATGCCAACAGATAGAGGACACTTTAACGGACACGACAGTATCAATATCATGTACCTGGGGGATAAAATAAAGGGGTTAAAACCAGCAATAAGTAGTGCGCGCGCCGGATAAAATCTATTGCTGGCCGTATTGCGGAAAAATACGTCCGCGAGCAATATTACCGATGATGCCAACAGATAGAGGACACTTTAACGGACACGACAGTATCAACATCATGTACCTGGGGGATAAGTTTAGGGGGGTATAACCAGCAATAAGTAGTGCGCGCGCCGGATAAAATCTATTGCTGGCCGTATTGCGGAAAAATACGTCCGCGAGCAATATTACCGATGATGCCAACAGATAGAGGACACTTTAACGGACACGACAGTATCAACATCATGTACCTGGGGGATAAGTTTAGGGGGGTATAACCAGCAATAAGTAGTGCGCGCGCCGGATAAAATCTATTGCTGGCCGTATTACGGAAAAATACGTCCGCGAGCAATATTACCGATGATGCCAACAGATAGAGGACACTTTAACGGACACGACAGTATCAACATCATGTACCTGGAGGATAAAAAAAGGGGGGTAAAACCAGCAATAAGTAGTGCGCGCGCCCGATAATATCTATTGCCGGCCGTATTGCGGAAAAATACGTCCGCGAGCAATATTACCGATGATGCCAACAGATAGAGGACACTTTAACGGACACGACAGTATCAATATCATGTACCTGGGGGATAAAATAAAGGGGTTAAAACCAGCAATAAGTAGTGCGCGCGCCGGATAAAATCTATTGCTGGCCGTATTGCGGAAAAATACGTCCGCGAGCAATATTACCGATGATGCCAACAGATAGAGGACACTTTAACGGACACGACAGTATCAACATCATGTACCTGGAGGATAAAAAAAGGGGGGTAAAACCAGCAATAAGTAGTGCGCGCGCCCGATAAAATCTATTGCCGGCCGTATTGCGGAAAAATACGTCCGCGAGCAATATTACCGATGATGCCAACAGATAGAGGACACTTTAACGGACACGACAGTATCAACATCATGTACCTGGGGGATACGTTTAGGGGGGTATAACCAGCAATAAGTAGTGCGCGCGCCGGATAAAATCTATTGCTGGCCGTATTGCGGAAAAATACGTCCGCGAGCAATATTACCGATGATGCCAACAGATAGAGGACACTTTAACGGACACGACAGTATCAACATCATGTACCTGGGGGATAAGTTTAGGGGGGTATAACCAGCAATAAGTAGTGCGCGCGCCGGATAAAATCTATTGCTGGCCGTATTGTGGAAAAATACGTCCGCGAGCAATATTACCGATGATGCCAACAGATAGAGGACACTTTAACGGACACGACAGTATCAACATCATGTACCTGGGGGATAAGTTTAGGGGGGTATAACCAGCAATAAGTAGTGCGCGCGCCGGATGAAATCTATTGATGGCCGTATTGCGGAAAAATACGTCCGCGAGCAATATTACCGATGATGCCAACAGATAGAGGACACTTTAACGGACACGACAGTATCAACATCATGTACCTGGGGGATAAGTTTAGGGGGGTATAACCAGCAATAAGTAGTGCGCGCGCCGGATGAAATCTATTGCTGGCCGTATTGCGGAAAAATACGTCAGCGAGCAATATTACCGATGATGCCAACAGATAGAGGACACTTTAACGGACACGACAGTATCAACATCATGTACCTGGGGGATAAGTTTAGGGGGGTATAACCAGCAATAAGTAGTGCGCGCGCCGGATAAAATCTATTGCTGGCCGTATTGCGGAAAAATACGTCCGCGAGCAATATTACCGATGATGTCAACAGATAGAGGACACTTTAACGGACACGACAGTATCAACATCATGTACCTGGGGGATAAGTTTAGGGGGGTATAACCAGCAATAAGTAGTGCGCGCGCCGGATAAAATCTATTGCTGGCCGTATTGCGGAAAAATACGTCCGCGAGCAATATTACCGATGATGCCAACAGATAGAGGACACTTTAACGGACACGACAGTATCAACATCATGTACCTGGGGGATAAGTTTAGGGGGGTATAACCAGCAATAAGTAGTGCGCGCGCCGGATAAAATCTATTGCTGGCCGTATTACGGAAAAATACGTCCGCGAGCAATATTACCGATGATGCCAACAGATAGAGGACACTTTAACGGACACGACAGTATCAACATCATGTACCTGGAGGATAAAAAAAGGGGGGTAAAACCAGCAATAAGTAGTGCGCGCGCCCGATAATATCTATTGCCGGCCGTATTGCGGAAAAATACGTCCGCGAGCAATATTACCGATGATGCCAACAGATAGAGGACACTTTAACGGACACGACAGTATCAATATCATGTACCTGGGGGATAAAATAAAGGGGTTAAAACCAGCAATAAGTAGTGCGCGCGCCGGATAAAATCTATTGCTGGCCGTATTGCGGAAAAATACGTCCGCGAGCAATATTACCGATGATGCCAACAGATAGAGGACACTTTAACGGACACGACAGTATCAACATCATGTACCTGGAGGATAAAAAAAGGGGGGTAAAACCAGCAATAAGTAGTGCGCGCGCCCGATAAAATCTATTGCCGGCCGTATTGCGGAAAAATACGTCCGCGAGCAATATTACCGATGATGCCAACAGATAGAGGACACTTTAACGGACACGACAGTATCAATATCATGTACCTGGGGGATAAAATAAAGGGGTTAAAACCAGCAATAAGTAGTGCGCGCGCCGGATAAAATCTATTGCTGGCCGTATTGCGGAAAAATACGTCCGCGAGCAATATTACCGATGATGCCAACAGATAGAGGACACTTTAACGGACACGACAGTATCAACATCATGTACCTGGAGGATAAAAAAAGGGGGGTAAAACCAGCAATAAGTAGTGCGCGCGCCCGATAAAATCTATTGCCGGCCGTATTGCGGAAAAATACGTCCGCGAGCAATATTACCGATGATGCCAACAGATAGAGGACACTTTAACGGACACGACAGTATCAACATCATGTACCTGGGGGATAAGTTTAGGGGGGTATAACCAGCAATAAGTAGTGCGCGCGCCGGATAAAATCTATTGCTGGCCGTATTGTGGAAAAATACGTCCGCGAGCAATATTACCGATGATGCCAACAGATAGAGGACACTTTAACGGACACGACAGTATCAACATCATGTACCTGGGGGATAAGTTTAGGGGGGTATAACCAGCAATAAGTAGTGCGCGCGCCGGATGAAATCTATTGATGGCCGTATTGCGGAAAAATACGTCCGCGAGCAATATTACCGATGATGCCAACAGATAGAGGACACTTTAACGGACACGACAGTATCAACATCATGTACCTGGGGGATAAGTTTAGGGGGGTATAACCAGCAATAAGTAGTGCGCGCGCCGGATGAAATCTATTGCTGGCCGTATTGCGGAAAAATACGTCAGCGAGCAATATTACCGATGATGCCAACAGATAGAGGACACTTTAACGGACACGACAGTATCAACATCATGTACCTGGGGGATAAGTTTAGGGGGGTATAACCAGCAATAAGTAGTGCGCGCGCCGGATAAAATCTATTGCTGGCCGTATTGCGGAAAAATACGTCCGCGAGCAATATTACCGATGATGTCAACAGATAGAGGACACTTTAACGGACACGACAGTATCAACATCATGTACCTGGGGGATAAGTTTAGGGGGGTATAACCAGCAATAAGTAGTGCGCGCGCCGGATAAAATCTATTGCTGGCCGTATTGCGGAAAAATACGTCCGCGAGCAATATTACCGATGATGCCAACAGATAGAGGACACTTTAACGGACACGACAGTATCAACATCATGTACCTGGGGGATAAGTTTAGGGGGGTATAACCAGCAATAAGTAGTGCGCGCGCCGGATGAAATTTATTGCTGGCCGTATTGCGGAAAAATACGTCCGCGAGCAATATTACCGATGATGCCAACAGATAGAGGACACTTTAACGGACACGACAGTATCAACATCATGTACCTGGAGGATAAAAAAAGGGGGGTAAAACCAGGTAAATTTTGTTGGCCGCGAGCACTACTTATTGCTGGTTTTACCCCCCTTATTTTATCCTCCAGGTACATGATATTGATACTGTCGTGTCCGTAAAAGTGTCCTCTATCTGTTGGCATCATCGGTAATATTGCTCGCGGACGTATTTCTCCGCAATACGGCCAACAATAGATTTTATCCGGCGCGCGCACTACTTATTGCTGGTTTTAACCCCTTTATTTTATCCCCCAGGTACATGATATTGATACTGTCGTGTCCGTTAAAGTGTCCTCTATCTGTTGGCATCATCGGTAATATTGCTCGCGGACGTATTTTTCCGCAATACGGCCTGCAATAGATTTTATCCGGCGCGCGCACTACTTATTGCTGGTTATACCCCCCTAAACTTATCCCCCAGGTACATGATGTTGATACTGTCGTGTCCGTTAAAGTGTCCTCTATCTGTTGGCATCATCGGTAATATTGCTCGCGGACGTATTTTTCCGCAATACGGCCAGCAATAGATTTCATCGGGCGCGCGCACTACTTATTGCTGGTTATACCCCCCTTATTTTATCCTCCAGGTACATGATGTTGATACTGTTGTGTCCGTTCAAGTGTCCTCTATCTGTTGGCATCATCGGTAATATTGCTCGCGGACGTATTTCTCCGCAATACGGCCAGCAATAGATTTTATCCGGCGCGCGCACTACTTATTGCTGGTTTTAACCCCTTTATTTTATCCCCCAGGTACATGATATTGATACTGTCGTGTCCGTTAAAGTGTCCTCTATCTGTTGGCATCATCGGTAATATTGCTCGCGGACGTATTTTTCCGCAATACGGCCTGCAATAGATTTTATCCGGCGCGCGCACTACTTATTGCTGGTTATACCCCCCTAAACTTATCCCCCAGGTACATGATGTTGATACTGTCGTGTCCGTTAAAGTGTCCTCTATCTGTTGGCATCATCGGTAATATTGCTCGCGGACGTATTTTTCCGCAATACGGCCGGCAATAGATTTTATCGGGAGCGCGCACTACTTATTGCTGGTTTTACCCCCCTTTTTTTATCCTCCAGGTACATGATGTTGATACTGTCGTGTCCGTTAAAGTGTCCTCTATCTGTTGGCATCATCGGTAATATTGCTCGCGGACGTATTTCTCCGCAATACGGCCAGCAATAGATTTTTTCGGGCGCGCGCACAACTTATTGCTGGTTTTACCCCCCTTAACTTATCCCCCAGGTACATGATATTGATACTGTCGTGTCCGTTAAAGTGTCCTCTATCTGTTGGCATCATCGGTAATATTGCTCGCGGACGTATTTTGCCGCAAAACGGCCAGCAATAAATTTTGTTGGCCGCGCGCACTACTTATGGCTGGAGTTATTGCCAGGTTCACACCAATATATACTCATATACCAATTCAAAAGTTTAGAACTGCAAACGGGCAAGTTATTGAGACTATAGTACCATATAGTGCTTATACCACTGTTTATAAATCACAAGGATTCATGTACATATAGCTTAACTTCTCCATATGTGTGATTCCTCATAAATAGGCGTAACAGGGTTAGATAGGTTCTTGGCCTAACTTTTTGCGTGATAGCATCATTATTTTACCGTATTGACACATTTACTATGATAAGCCTACACTGTGTATTTCTTAGAAACAAATTAAACTGAAGGATACGGAAAAATATAATTTAAATACAGAGGCTAACATTTGTAGTTAAACATTTTATAAAAGAAGATTGGTTCTACTGGAAATGCGAGGTTAGCCTGCTTACAAGGTTTTATAATTAGGCCTAATATTGCTTACAAAAAGGCATTTATGATTTAAAAATTTAAATACATGACCTGAAAATATTGGTAAGCATATTCAATCATAATGTAGGCGAAATTAATTCATTTAAATACATAAATTTATTAAAACCTAAATTTGGGCCACATAACCTAATTCTTCCACTTCAAAATAACTACGAATGAGGAAAGAAAATACAAGCTCACCAGATATTAAAGGAAGCCAAATTATCATAAAACCTTGAGAACAAATGAAGTCAAAAATAAAAACATTGTGCTAAATAGAAATAAACTAATCTATTCTTATTTCACAAAATGTCAAAATACTACACAAATAGTTCAGTTTGTTTTCTTAGCTGTTGTTAGTTAGTTAGCTGTTTGTTTTTGAACTAGGGAACGGTCTGTTCTTGTGGCGTTTGCAATATAAACAGACAAGGAGACAAGTTGAAAATCGTCTTTGAGCAACATATTTTCTCAAAATATATATAATAAATCTTTATTGAATGTCGGCGCTAAGCAAAGAGCAGAGAATGTATTTTACAATCGATAAGAGTACTTTTGCAGTTTTTTTTATCATTATTTTAATATTTTTAGCGAATTTCCCTTATATATATATATATATGAAAAATAGAAAAATAGGGCTACTATATATAAATAAAGATTAAACATTAATAAACTTAGTACCCAAGTAAAATTATTTATTATAATATTTACTGACTATAATATTAAAATATTAAAATTTTGTCAGTAAATATTTTAATAAATAATTTTACTTGGGTACTAAGTTTATAAATGTTTAATCTTTATATATATATATATATATATATATATATATATATATAAGCATGTGTTTTTGTCCATTGGTATGAATAACTCGACCAAAAAATCATAAGATTCTCATGAAATATGCTACAAACATGTAAAACTAAGTAAAACTTATTCACGAACCAGCATGTGGACCATGGTACTGAGTATTGTGGGGGGTTTTATGGAGTAAAAATATAGGGTTTTCTCATTAGAAGAACTTAAAAAACAAATATTTTTTATTGTACCATGTTAGTGTACAGTTGGTTACGGTTAAAATTCAAAAAAGTTTGTTTTTAATACCCAAAGTTGAAGGATATGGAAGAACAGAGATACAAAAAGATACACACATATACGCCAGCTCACTTCGTAAAAATATAGCAAAAAACCCCGTCCATACGGAAGAACCATGACGATCCTCCGATTTACAAGATATTTCCAGACTGGGATCTACATTAGAAGAAGCACAGGATATAGAGAATGTGAGGCCAGAATCCTCTTAAGGTTTCAATGGCCACGAAGGTAAAATAAGTGGGCCTACGGTGTAAGTTAAGTGATAGTATGCAATGGAAAGTGGTATCTAGCAAAGGTACAGTGAAATCCCGTCCAGACGGAAGAACTATGACGATTCCCCGATCTACGGATTGTGGTGAAGACATCGAAGGTAAAAGGTACTTAAAACCAGTGCGTATGCATGTGAATCGTCCACCAATCTCACTTCTAGGTATTTAAAATTGACACAATTGCTGTTTTATTGTAAAATTATCAGATTGTCGAAGCTAAAAAAAACCCATCCGCCCCACTAACAGCGCTTTTAAAGGCGCACGGCGCGGTGGTTGCAGAGGTGCCCATCCTCCCAAAGCTCACGTCACAGAATACCACCAAATTCGTTGTATTGACTCATGCCGAGAGGTCTGGGGCTAACCCATAGTTATAATGTTGGGGGGGGGGTTGTGCCCCCAACACTTCTTTAAATTACGCTGCACATTTATTGGAATTTAAGCTTTTGAATCAAACTTTAAACCAAATTTAAATGGACAATTTTGCTTTAAAAATCTAGTAGCAAACTATTTGTTACTTGTTAGTTTAATTTGACTTTAAATGAGTTGGATTTTCATCAAATAGCTGGGCAGTTTGCTTCTGGTAACCCAATTTATATTTTAAAGACACCATAGTTAACCACCCTAAACATCACATATAGTTTTTATTTGATACTGAACCAACAATTATTTTTATAGAAATGTAAAATACAAGTCAACGGGAGCAGTTGAAATAAGTAGATGCTGTAACTTAAACTTATGATACAACTAAAAGACCTTTAGTAGCACTGCATTTGATTTGTATTAATAATTTATTAGTGGAATGGTCGTTTTACATCTTCAGTAAAATTACTTTACGTTAAGTAAACAAGTAAAATAAAGTATATAAGGGTGGGTAGGCCTATGGTAAAGTAGTCAAGAGTTAAGGGGTATAGATTTTACCCATAAAGAGAAAAATAAATGGTATCAGCAATCTGAATCTGCCAATCTGACACATACTTTCTTCCGTTAGCTTAGAGCCACCCCTGAAGCAAGTCTTATGCTTAATGCTTGTATAAGCTAACTTTCTTTAAGCTTATACAAGCAAACATTGCTTACATAAGAGTAATAAAGGATACGTCATCTTGTAATATTTATTGTAATGTGGTTCACCAATCACCATTGGAAGGAAAGGAAACAATGTGTAAATTGTTTCAATACGACACCACATCAAGATATGCAACAGAAGTACACTTATTTACCGCTAGGTGTCAAACCATTCGCAACAGTACACCAAGTCACCGCTAGGTATCGTTGAAATCGACTTAGTAATCCACCAATGTGTGTTTATTTATATATCATTTAAATTAAATAAAGCAAAAAACTCATCTCTAAGCGAAAAAAAAAAACACCAACACAATCTGTTCATACAAAATGCTGTTCGCTTATACGATTTAAAGCCGTTAGTTATTTAAGAAACTTCCAAATCCGTTGACTCTCGCAACAATTTTTGGGTTAACACTACAACTTGTTATGTTTGTAGTGTTATAACACTACAACTTGTAGTGTTATATAGTCAATGCTAATACATGACTTCCCAAACTGCCCACTGTAGATGCACCCATTTTTTGTAATTTCTAGTATCAATTTTTAAAAAGCCGAGAGTCGTTACTCTATCGGAGAACGGCGATTGGCTTATAAGCTTAAGTGTCTTCACCGTACTTTTCTCTACTACTTCATGTGTAACCATCGATGTTTGTTTATATATCGATGTTTGTCACTCATCGATATAAACACAAGTGTGACAAGTGTTTAATTGTTACATGTCAAAGGTGTTAGTGTAACTTCACAATATACGCTATCGTAGTTGTTTTTCTGTGGTCAATTGATTTTTAATTAATTGCTATAAATATTAATATTATACTATTATTAATTAATAACTAATAGACACTTTACACACTGACAGTCGTCAATATCGAAGTGATTTTTGGCGAGTCTATTACGCGCGACCGGCCAGAGAGGTAGCTTTAATTATTTACCAATGGCACACCAATTTACAAAGATAATCAGTGGTTTGACAGCTTCAACAGTGAATATTGTTTAAAGCCTATTTGTTACATAAATGACAAGTAAATGAATGTACCGTACTCCAGCTGACTTTACCGACCCTTTTCTGTGAACAATGATATTCTGATCTAAAAAGAGTATAGAATAGAGACAGAGACGCTCACTGTGTGGTGAGGCGAAAACACGTTTACATACAATTTGTAAAATAATAGGAGCATGACTTTATTTGTATGAAAACAACTTTTACCCTTTAAATTAAAATTTCCAATTAGCAAAATATTTTGAAATATGAAAATGGGTATGCACTATGTTCTGTTCTAATTCTACTCTGCATTATCCTTGTAAAGGATTTTTCCAATGCTGGTATTGGTTTTATGATCTAAATGTAAGATCCTCCTCATGTTTCTAATCCATATTTTATTTTTTAATAATTTATCCCATGAACCAAGGTGTCTAATAAATAGTGCGTTTGACGATATAAACACATACATAATTTCACGCACAGAGACAAGGTTATTTAGAGGGTACGGTAATGATGGTGTAGTGTTAACATTGATTCTGGATACGGCGAGGTCACTTCTCACACACCTGTTTTCGCCGTGGTTAATGTATGGCTAAGCCAAATGCACTGATGACGAATAATGCATCATCTTTAGAAGTAGTAATTTGCGAATGAGTAATATAATAATACTAGGTGAAACTCGTTGAAATCGACGGTTACTTTCAAGGCTTACGCTATCTAATTCATCTTTTAGTTGAACATTTAGTACTGTTTAAAGAGTAATAATTTTAAAAACAATACGACGTATTTCCGGGTGAGGCGTTCGGAAAATACGCGAGTCCGGTTTTGACCCGGTTGCCGGATAGCTAGTCGCGCTGGGTTGCGGTTCCAGGGGTCGAAATGTCTAACGAATCGACAGTTTAAGGGCGGACTAATAACCTGAAAAGAGAACGGATGGCTCAGACACAGGGTATGAGATATAAAATCTCCAAAAATCGAACCCACGTTATCATCATTGCCATATTTGTTCTCTATATTGAAAGAAAGGTGCGCTGCGGGCGAACCACAGTTCGGGACGGAGTGCTGTGGGCGAACCACAGTTAGGGACGGATTGCTGTGGGCGAACCACAGTTAGGACGGATCGCTGTGGGCGAACCACAGATAGGACGGATACGTCGATCTTGGGGAACGGGAAGAAGCTAAGCTGCAAAATATGATTATATCACACCAACACATACAATACAGTTAAATAAAAACACGCAAGTATTACTAACCAACACCTACAAAACAGTTAAATAAAAACACGCAAGTATTAGTAAGCACTAAACCTACACCACCGACCACACAGTTATATAAGACACGCACGCACTAGTAACCGCTAAAACTACAACCACCTAAAATACCGTTATACAAGACACACACGTATTAGTAACATCTACACTACAACACCTTAAATACCGTTATTTAAGACACCAACGTATTAATATCATCTACACCACAACTCCTAAAATACCGTTTTCCAAGACACACGTATTCGTCACTACTAAAACTGTAGACCCTGAAATATAGTTAAATATAAAACACAAACGTATTGTTAACCTATTTACACATGCTGTGGGCGAACCACAGTTAAGGATCGGGGAGTGCTGTGGGCGGACCACAGTTAAGGATAGGATATTATTGCTAAGAGCTGTGGGCGAACCACAGGGAATTATCGCTAACTACAGCTAATTTCCGTGGGCGAACCACAGGTATTTAACGCTAAGTATAACTAAATGCCGTGGGCGAACCACAGGGAATTAACGCTAAGTAAAGCTAAATGCTGTGGGCGAACCACAGGGAATTATCGCTAGCTAGGGCTAAGTGCTGTGGGCGAACCACAGATAGGATCGGAGGATGCTGCGGGCGAACCACAGGGAAAGGTAATTATCACTAACTATAACTAATTGCTGTGGGCGAACCACAGGGTATTATCGCTAACTAAGATTAATTGCTGTGGGCGAACCACAGGGAAAGGGAGTTAACGCTAATTATAACTAATTGCCGTGTGCGAACCACAGGGAACTAAAGCTAACTAAAGCTAATTGCTGTGGGCGAACCACAGATAGGATCGGAGGATGCTGCGGGCGAACCACAGGGAAAGGGAATTAAAGCTAACTAAAACTAATTGCCGTGGGCGAACCACAGGGTTTATCGCTAACTACAACTAATTGCCGTGGGCGAACCACAGGGGTTTATCGCTAACTACAACTAATTGCCGTGGGCGAACCACAGGGAACTAAAGCTAACTATAGCTAATTGCTGTGGGCGAACCACAGGTAGGATCGGGGGATGCTGCGGGCGAACCACAGGGAAAGGATGGTTTACACTGATATTTACACAGATTACACAAATAAGCTAGTATCTCGAATATTCAATCAGCTCTCACGTCTTGATGTTGCACAGCTTCTACCGGTTTACACTACCGATAATTTGTCACACAAAACGTTAGATATCTTTGATTAAAGTCGTTTAGTTGAGATAGAACTTCACTTGATATCGCACAGTATTTACCAGTTTACACTACAGATAATTCGTCACACAAAACGTTAGATATCTTCGGTTATAGTCGTTAAGTTAATAATTTAAAACCACACAACACACAACACACAGTAAATAAGACTACAACAGCTAAATGGTTTCCTCCAATGTTTGAGGATAAGAGATAAGAGATACGGTAAATTCCTTTGAATGTAATTATGGTTCAATCAAGTTCAATAAATAATTACATGTAAAAATATCGAATTAAGTGAGAGACAAAATGTCAATGTATGTCTGCAATGATGTTTACTCTCGATCAGTACTAAATGTACTGAACAATATACTGAAGAATAAATATACTGAACAATTAGCGCAAGCAGGTTTTACATTAAGCTGACTTTATCCGAATATTCAATGAAACTTGATCGTGTACTAGACTTGAACGAACGGAATGACAAATGTCTGATTCAAAGCAAGGCGATGACTACCTTATACAGAGTCGTCGTACTTGGTCCTCGGAGACCCGTGCGTGGTTGACAGTCGTCTGTCTCGTGCCCTCGTAGTGGGTATGGTCGGCTCCCTGACTCGACTATCAGGTAGCGTGAAGTCTGCTCTCTCGTGTCCTGGCCTCGACTGTCTCTAAGGAGCTGCGTATGGTGCAACGGCCGGGGACGACGCTTGTGCGCAGGTCCAGTCGGGCATGCGCAGAGCGCCCGGCGCTGTGCGAATGGAAGCCGCCGACTCAAACGTTGGCGGGATTTACAAATTTACATTTGTGACATTGCATTGGTGCTAAATCGGCTCCTTATAAAAAAAACATTTCATGGCGAAATTTAACATGTTACAACAATAATGAAACTAATTGCGTTAGTATGGTTGATCATTCAATGAATAACATATTTCCCATACCGTACGTCATCGGAGTTATTAGTGTTATCTGGTATCTCTTCCTTTGGAAGAACCTTTAAATTGTATTAAAATCGTATTGGTGGATCTTTTGTTGTTAAACACTTCCACGATTTCATCAGTGTAATGCAGATTAATCTACGATTTTATTTGAAAGAAAATATCTGTTTGTTGGGAAGACACGTTCTAACTTCAAAGGGAGGTATATCCGATACAGTGTAAGTTTGATTTTTCCTTCGTCACGTCATGTCAGTTCACATCGTATTTCTGTGCGAATGAATAACCCTCTAGCACAGTTTTGAGAAATCGGTTGTGAGGTTACTGTTAAAGCTGGAATTCCTTGACATGGGGGATGTCAGTTAGTTGTCTAAGCCTTATCAATTACATAAAGTTGTCAATATAATCGCTCTACGTAATGTTAGGTGTGGTGTAGTGGAATATATAGGCTACTTGAAGTGAAGTTAGCTTTTATTCGTGAACTGCTAGGGGCCTCATCCTTGTTTAAATATGGTCATGCGGCTTCATTGGCAACAAATAATGCAAATGACATAGCAATGTGGCATTTCAAAAAAGCAAAAAAATACTGTAAATTGGCTGTTACGTAAATATTGACGTTTACATGCATTGTTAATAAACGTATCTTATAAAGGATGAGGTGATCTAGTTTAAAAGGGATATGACCTTTCTGTAATGACAATAGCTGCTTAAATAGTTTTTTTACTCATTGGGCAATTTTTTACAGCCAAAATTTAGTGTTATTTTCAATAATGTTACCAACCCGGCAACCCAGTGGGTCACGGTCCGTAATATAGACCACTGCAAATAATTTGTCAAGATAGGTACCATTTTAGGCAAGGTTTCTGTGTTTGATGTTATTAGACATGGTAAGAGCACACTAAAATTCTTCTACAGATTAAGTATCTGTTATGGAGAAGTAAAAGCCGAATTATAAATGTCACAATGCGAGTTTGAGCATTTTGTAACTGGGTAAGTTACATAGATTTTTTTAGGCTGCTGCTCAGTGCACTTTAAGAATATATTTTGTTGAGATAAATTAAATGGTTTTTTTTGCTGAGTAGGACTAGTAAACATGCACAACCCTTTTCGTTAGTCTAATAAAATTCAAAGGCTCTCTAAGAGTTCAAGTTCTTACATATCTATATTATGTTTTCACTAAGTTGAATGAATACATCGAAGTAACCTCTCTGAAAAGGCTGCAGTATATTCCAGTTTTCCAGCTTATAATGACTCTCTAAATCATGCATATATTTCTACATAAATATTGTAAAATGTTTTATCCAGTTGCTGTAAACAACATGTTCATTAATTTAACAATATATGGACATGAGATTCAAGAGATTCAAGAGATTTATTATACCATTAAGTAAATAAATACAATAGGTAACGTCAAACTATTCTAAAATAACAAACCAATGCATATAAATAATCAAAAGTTCATCATTACAAACCATGCTGAAATAAAAAATGGTTAATCTTCACAGCAAACAAAACAGCAAACCATGCAGTTATGGCAAACAAAAGAAAATGAAAACTGTGACACATACCTGAGTGTAAAAATAAAAATTACAAACTAAAAACAATGGCCAGCCTTCAGAGCATCAAAAAATTCTTTAGTTTCATAAAAAGGATTCGTTTCAAGCCAATCTTTTACAATTTTTGTGAATTTTGACTTCCGCAATGACCGTACACTTTCCGGGAGAGCATTGTAAAACTTTTTGCCTGTAACAGGAAAACAGTTATTAGTTTTACTCAATCTATTGCTACTTAAATGTACATTGTTTCTATTTCTTGTAAAATATGAGTGGACATCCTTGTTACAAACCAGATCTTCTTCCATGTCCTTAATAGCTAACAAAGATTGATAAATATATACATTTACAACAGTCATAATACGAAGTTCTGCAAACAAATGCCTACAATGCTCCAGATAATGAACCTGACATATTATTCTGATAGCCTTTTTTTGATGGAGCAGTACTTTCAGAGCATGCGGGGAGTGACCCCACAGGAGCGTGCCATATACAATATGGGACTGAAAAAAAGAAAAGAAAGCCAGTCTCAAAAAGTTAAAAGGTAGTTCAGAGGTCAACTTCCTCAAAAGATGTCTTACTCTACTTAATTTTACACAGAGTGCATCTATGTGGTCATCCCACGCAAGCTCCGAGTCCAGGGTGAAACCCAGCAGTCTTACAGAATCATCACTGGAAACATTTTTATTAAGGCTAAACATGATTTCTTGAGTTTTGCCTGCATTCAAGGCCAATTTATTTCCATCAAACCATTGAGACGTTTCATTTAACAATGAACTAGCAGAATTTTTTGCCATAATATGATCAATGTGTGTAGCAAAAATAGTGGTATCATCTGCATACATCAATATATCATTTGAGACACCATAATACAAGTCATTCATGGCAACAATGAATAAGAAGGGACCAAGGATTGAGCCCTGTGGGACTCCATGCTTTACCACTCGAGAGTTTGATTTATCCCCAGCCCAGGATACAACCTGGAACCTATTATCAAGGTAGGACTCAAACATTTTGAGCGCACAGGCTCCAACACCATACATTGAAAGCTTTTTGACAAGTAGGTCATGCGGCACACAATCAAAAGCGCGTGACAGATCGCATAACACAACAGAGGTTGACATTTTGTCTTCAAAAGCATTAAGAATAACCTGTAAAAGGGAGCCCACCGCAGTTACAGTGGACTTGCCCCTACGAAATCCGTGCTGAGCAGGGACTAGTAAGTTATGGGTTTCAAAGTGATCACTTATCTGCCTTAACATTAAGGCTTCAAATATCTTGCCTAGCACTGGTATCAGGGACACCGGCCTATAGCTTGCTAGTACATTTCTAGGGCCCTTTTTAAACACAGGCACTGTTCTGGCTGTTTTAAGAACATCAGGAAAGACGCCTTCAAGAAGGCAGCAGCTAAACAAATGGGCCAATAAAGGAGCGATTACATGTACAACCCTTTTGATAAAATCAGTTGACATATCATAAACATCTTTACTGCTAGAGGACTTAAAACTACTGACTACATTTGTTACCTCTAATGCACTAACCATTTTCCACTCAAACTTATTATGTACCCCTGGAATACAATCAAAATAATTGTTATCCTTTAGTGGAATGGAGTCAACAATACCATCCACAGAGTCCAAAAAGAAATTGTTGAAATCCTCTGCGGTTGCAAAACTCAAATCAGCGCCCGCTCCCGCCCTAGGTCTGCTCTGGTTGATCAAATCCCATGCTGCCCTACACGGATTAGCCGAGGTGGCGATCCTGACTGCCGCCGCTGACTGCTTTGCCTCTCGCAGACAAGTGCGATACTCCTTTCTCAGCTCTCGAAGGTAGGGAAGAGTGCTCGGCCTACTTTTTGAAATTTCATGGACAAGAAGAATATATTTCTTAAATTCTGCAAGCTCACTAGTATACCAGGTATTGCACTTTTTGACGCGCGGTTCACCGGTGTTACTATTCAGGTTAACCATCTTGCTTCTCATAGGGAATTGCAAATTGAATTGGTCACTAAAAAGAGAGAAAAATTCAGAGAAGGCTGAATTTGCTGGGAGAATACAGAGTTTGTTAAACCAAGCAGGTGTTAGGTTTGTAATGATGTCACAGAACCTTTGCAATCGTCCTTCGTCCCATGGCTCAAATAGGCACGTTCCCTTCTGCACTTGTATTATTTTGTATTGTATTACACAATCGAAGATTTTTCCAATGATTGAAAACATGTATGACAATAATCTCATGAACCTATGATGATCTGTCTAATGTCTAGAATAATACGATAAAATATAGGTAAAATGGTGAAGAGGGCAGACACCAACCCGTAAAATAGATATAAGATAGTTCAATAAGAAATAATTGTAAGAGTTACTGTGATAAAAGGATTTTCCACTGATTTCGTCATGGAAGTTATATATTGCAAAATATGACATGATACAGAAGAAAATTAATTTTAAAATCAGTAAATAACATTGCAAAAAATGCTTCTTTTGGAAAATTCAGTAACTCCCTATTAATGTGTGTCGTTTAAAATAAAATACAATTTAAAAATGAACAGCTGTTTCATTAAAAAGTATTATCCACATGGCCAAAATGTAAACAAATCTGTGGAGAGATCTTTAAAGGCTTCTGGGGCAGAGCCCTAAAGGAATTTACTTCGTTTTTCTTTTGATAACTAGACAAAGACCTTTCTTTGGACACCTCTACTAAGTTTCTACGCCCAGCCGTTCTCTAAAATTAGTGGAGACGTTTCCAATTAAATTTTTATATTCCCCCATGTTAATCTTATGGGAGAAAACTCAACTTTGCTAGAAGACCCTGCCCAAAACTAATAAAGATTAAAAAAATGAAAAACACTTTGCAAAACTACAGATCAGGATCAGGGCCATTTTTTTACACTTTAATCATCAAAATCGGTCCAAAAATGAGGGAAGAGTTCTGTTCACACAAAAATCGGCTTAGCGTATTATATATATAGATTGTCTCTGACATTTTAATAAATGATGAAGCCTGTAAGATTTATTGTCTGATGTGCAACATTCATAGATTGAAAATTATTGCTAATATTTCAATACCTTTCAATGTTGCATATGTCTAGGAATTGGGCATGTCTAACATTGGGCGTAAATTACTATTTTTGTTCATGGCTCTATATATAGGCCTACCTGTATATTTAAAATGGCATAAAATAAAATAAAATTTCTTCCTATATTTTCATTATTTAATAATGCATGGAAATAAAGAGTATAGTTGCAATATTAATTTAATTAATATTTATTATATATTTATTTATTTATTTGGTCAATAAAGTTAGATAATACTATGAAATGAAATGAAATGATATTTATTCGTCTATAGACATTATATAAATGCATGAAACACAGTCAAATTATATAAATACATGCTGGTAGAGGCACAAGTCAAGTTCAGGCAACTAATAGTAATAGTTAACAATTAGTGTACAAGGATACCTAAACTTACACATCATGCAAATAAATAATGGTACAAAAGCAGAAGTATAGACAGGCTGACAATAGATGCAAGGCTGGAATTAGATAATCATATGTGGTTATGTCATTGGTTGTAAAGCAAAAAAAATCATCAATCTTATACAGGGGTTTCTGACAAGCCATTCATAAATTGCATTCTTAAAACTATTGTAAGGGAGTTGAATTATTCTTGGCGATAGATTGTTCCACAACTTTCTACCCATAATAATATGGCTTCTTTTAATCTTTTCCAGTCTTGTAAAAGGAATGTTGTTTTCTCTTTTCCTAGTGTCAAAGCAATGAAAATCACCCCTTAGAGCAAAGGTTTCTTGCAACTTAAAACTAGATAACAATACATTATAAGTATAAAGGTTTATCACAGTCAAAGCATTAAAGTTAATATAAATAATGGTTCACAATGTTCATTTTGATCTTTGTTGAATATAGTTCTGTTCCAATAATCTCTTTTTGGGTAACAAGAACATCATTGATGTGGTAACTATTTCCCCAAAGTATTATCCCGTAGCTTAGAATTGACTGGACAAGTGCAAAATAAACATTTTTGAGATGATTTAGAGCCAGAAGGTTCCTTAATTTTCTAAATAAAAAAGTAAGCCTACTTAGTCTTGTGCATATATGTTGTACCTGGGAGTTCCAAGTTAGTTTTGGTGTTGGGGATCAACAATTACTCCAAGAATCTTAACATTTTAATTGTTTTTGATAGTTTCCTCCATTTGAGGTGTAGGCCGCAAGCTAACTAGCATAGACTGTGTTTTGTCCTCGTTGACAAGGAATTTATTTGCTGCAAACCATTCAGAGGTCAAACTTAGGCTACTTTCCACTGCAGCTACAAGCTGCGTTACATCTGCACCCTTACTTCCCAGACAGCACGTGAGCTTGGACCAAACTTGGTTTTTACATATTTCTGAATTGGTATGACAAACTTGGAGTTTGGAACCCACTACAAATTTAAAACAGCTTTGGTTAAGTGAACTTGTGTGAATGCGCCAAAACTAAACTTGTTTTATTTACATATATAACCTGGTTGGCCAAGTCCACAATTTAAACACCTAACCAGACCCACGACAAGCTTGTTCATGTGAGTCTAAAGTGAGCAGTGCCATATGACAAAAGAATTTTCCCTCCACCCCTACCCAGAACGCTCCTAAAACCTGTTTCTTTGTGCTGAACCACCATTTTTGTTGGATTTAGACTTCCTCACTCTCAGTTGTCAGTTCTCACTTATCTAGTTCTGGTGTTGTGAGTTACTCGTTTCGTTACTAGTTGTGAGTTTTGTTTATGGTTTTGATACCAAGACGAAGCAAAGAAGAATTAAGGGATTCCTGTAAAGGTAAGATTTAAACTCCATTGATAAAAAATATACTTGTGTTGGTTAGTCTATGATGATATAAGTAAGCTAAGTTAAGCAAACAATTAATTTCATTGCATCAAGAACCCGTAGAATTTTGTTTATAACCTAAACCTTTTGTGCTTTAACCTTTGACATACTCAGCGCTTCACTGAATCGACAATGTCACTCACTATACTATACTCTAATAGTCTACTGCTGAACCCAACAGAACAGTGCCAAAATTTGTGTTTGACCTTAACCATTATAGTCAATCCTAGTCTACAGATAAAAACAGGCCAAATCATTAGTTTACGTATAAAAGTAAAATAGTAAGAAATAAAAGTTTGATAACAATTTTGAAAACAAAGGTAAGTTAACACCCTGTGTTTGCAACACCAACAAACACCAAATAATCAAATAATTATAATAACAAATAAAAATAATGAGAAATGATTTAAATGATAAATTTTAATAAACCAAATAATTCTAATGCAATTGTATTTTTTATAGATCTTCTGAAGCAAGCGGTGGAGTTGATGGGTTCAGAAAAGAAGTTGAAGGTGAAGTGGAAGATAGTGGGCGTTGTATTTATTATATTAATAAATTGTCTTGAAATGTGAATGTCTTGCTTTCTAAACCTCATATATAACCAATATTTTTTCAAGATCACTCATAAAATAGGCTTTATTTTATCATAAATCTTTCTTGGTAAAAAATTAATTATAAGAAAAAATGTGGGCTAGCAAATGAATGGTGTGAAACAGCTTATATGTTAAATAGGTATACATTATATTACTATTACTATTACTATAGCCTATTCTAATAATTATTATTATTATTATCTCTGATCATGACAGTAATTGAAGTATATAAAACTTCGTACCAAGTTCTGAGTGAGTCTATAGGTGTGAGCTTGTTTGCCCAAGTCTAAAATGTGCTAAAACCAATTCCAATATGAGTCTAGGCCAAGTCCAATATGAGCCTACTAAAAGCTGGCTTGGGTCTCCAAGTCCATAATGAGCCTGTTTAATTTATCAGTGTGAGCTTGTTTGCCCAAGTCTAAAATGTGCTAAAACCAATTCCAATATGAGTCTAAGCCAAGTCCAATATGAGCCTACTAAAATTGGGCTTGGGTCTCCAAGTCCCGAACAAGTCCATAATGAGCCTGCTTAATCCACCAGACCCGTTTTGTATCCACCATTCCAAGCTTAGAGTGGGTTTGTGCCCATGAGTTCACTGTAGGTTTGGGGTTGGGACTTGGGTTGGACTTGGGGAGCCAAACCCATAACAAGTTGAACAACTGCCAACTTCGGTCTCTAAAACAAGTCAAAACCAAGCCTACAGACTTTGGTCCCTGAGTCTAAACCAGGCTTGGGGACTTGGGCCAATGGACTTGGAACAAGTTCCCAGCAAGCCCATTGTGCTGTTGGGGTTAGAATGGTGGTATCGTCTGCATACAAATATGCATCACAGTTGAGGCTGAAGGGCAGGTCATTGATGGCAATGAGAAACAGGAGAGGACCCAATACTGAGCCCTGAGGTACTCCACAGTTAGTGGATAGGACAGAGGACCAGGTATTGCCTATGCAAACTGCCTGTCTTTGATCAGCAAGGTATGTGCGCTGAATAGGCTGAGGCTCGCACCACGGATACCATAATACTCCAGCTTTTGGATGAGGATGCCATGGTCAACACAATCAAAGGCCTTGCTTAGGTCAATAAAAGTGGCCCAAGCAGCCTCTCGACTTTCAAAACAATTGAAGACTGTGCGGACCATGGCATCGATGGCCCCCGTAGTAGAGCGTCCAGCCCTGAAACCAAATTGTTGTTCGTTGAACAGAGCATGATACTCAAAAAATTTCTCACCTGGTTATAGATCACATGTTCGACTACCTTAGCCAAAGTCGGTACCAGACTGATAGGCTGATAGCTCTGAGGACTAGCTTTATCCCCCTTTTTGAAAATCGGACAGATCTTTGACAATTTTAAAAAATTGAGGAAAGTGTCCTTCCCGAAGACAGGCATTTATGCATACTGTGAGAGGGAAAACAACACAGGAGGAGGTATCTTTGATGAACCAGTTAGAAATGTCATAAATATCTTTTGTTTTTGAGTTTTTCATTTTCCTAATTACCGATAGGACTTCATCACAAGTTACATAACTAAACCTGAATGATGCATTTGTTTGAGGAGCATTCTTTAGAAAAACATCAAAAGAAGTATTTACACTACTTATCTCAGATCTAATACTAATTACAGAGTCAATAAAACCTTTATTGAGATCATTGGGATGCAAGCGGAATGTCAACTTTTTTTGTACTACTACCAGAGTTCTCTTTTACAAATTTCCAAGCAGTTTTGCATTTGTTTTGCGAGTTCTCTATTACCTTGGCATTGTGTTTTAGCTTGGCATCATTGATTGCTTTTCTATAGAACTTCTTAGAATTTTGATATTCCAACTTAAGGGTAGGACAATTATTACTAGACTTAAGGTTAAGGTATTTAAGATGAAGTTGTTCCTTGAGCCTGAGTAAATTATCATCAAACCAGCTATGTTTAAGTGTGTTCTTGCTATTCTGAGGCTTAGATCTAATCAGTGGAAAACACAAAGCAAACTCATGCATAAAAGTGTCAAAAAAGTTTTGAAAAATGTTACCTGGTTGTAGTGTTCCAAGGGTAGTCAATTCCTTTGTCCAATCAGTGTTGAGAATTTTTGATTTGAAAAGTGTGAGATTGTGTTCAGAGAAAGGCCTTATAAAGGTCTTCTCGTCTGTATTTACAGGCTCAGAGTATTACAGAGCGAGTCCATCATGGTCCGAAAAGTGACAAGGAACAACAGAAGGTGGAGAGGTTGTCGCTGCCACAGTTTGTGAACACGTTGTCAAGGCAGGCGTTATATCTTGTTGGTTGGTCGTTGTGGTGATACAGGTTATGTTGTCTTAATAGGTTCAGGAGTCTGATGACCGGGGTACTTGGCTTGGTAACGTGGAACTGGGCATTAACATCACCACCAATTATAATTTTGTAATTGGGCCATTTTGAGATAAGAGGTGGATTTTTTCCAGGTTTTCATTGAAAAACTCTAGGTCTAGCCTGAAGTAATGTGAAAAACAATCCCAGGCTCGTGCCTAAAGTCCTAGGACAAAAAAAATGTAATTATTACTGACCTACCCATTAAACATTGGGTATCATATTGAAGGTAGTTAATCCAATTTGTACAAATATTATTTAATGTCAGTAATCTTTTCTGATTGTACTTAAAATATATAATAGTAAAACTTTTTAATGTTACTATATCCTGTACATTATTTATTGAATACCATGCTTATGTTATGTTTTTAGACTATTGTCCAAGTTTATTCTGGAGTTTATTCATACTATTACCAGCTTAAATATACTTTTTAAGGGAAAAAAATTAAGTGTTGTTTTGACGAAAACCATTGATAAAGTAAATTTAGGACAGTGCAACTTTGTATGAAAATACCCCCGCCGCAGCAAACCTGCAGACTAAGCAAATTTTCATTTGCCCAATTGGATTTTTAATTAAATCTATTTAAATAACATTATGCCTAACAAGTACCTAGGTTTGCTGCTACAGGGAGGGTAATGAAGTGCGTTTTTTAGTAAAATATCAATAGCTTAGTATAAATTAAGTTGATTTGCCAAGTTTGATGAAAATATATCCGTAAACAAGCAAACTACAACAGCTAACAGATAACATGGAAATTTTAAATTTATAATTTTTTTAATCTTCTTCGTAACTAATAACCTTACAAAACTTTAATATACTAAAATATTTGACTATTTAAGCTTTTTAAAATAGTTTAGAGGGAAATTAGAAATGTTTATGTTTTGAGGGTCAAAAATGAGAAAATTCAATTTTTACCCCATAAAACCCCCCGTTGTAAACACCCGTTCCCAAGGTCCGATCATGGTGATTTGCCAACTCATTCAAGATTATCCCATCTTACACCTTTAAGCCAAATTTAATCAAAATCGGACCAAAATTACTCAAGCTATCGCGTTCACGGACACGTTTAAATAAGTCGCGCCCCTCCCCCCTTTATTTCGTTAAAACGGGGGAAGCACACAGGGGACAGGCGGGGACTTTTAGGATGTGATTTTACATACCATAACGGACATCTGTGCAAAATTAGCTTTATACCTCACATTTCCGGGTAAAACCCTAGATTGACTGATATGGGAAAACAGTATATTTAGTTCATAGTTCAACTACTAAACAAACTATAAGTAAAATTTATTGAAAATAGGAAAAATGATTGGGGTGATTTGGTCAGGTCCAGGGTCCAGGCTAGAAGGAGTTGTAGACCTTGTAGCTGCTGAGGGGCGTTACCACAGACAATGGAAACCAAGTAGGTATTATATTTGTCTGTGGCGTTACCGTACCATTCTGACTGTGTGTTATGCTAGGTTTTTGAAACAACCCGTTCAATCATCCAATATGTGTGCAGGTCGTGGTAGACCAGATAAGGATTTATTAAAAGAATAATTTATAAAAGTTTGTGAAATCATTGAGGAAAATGATGATTGCCATAATAGTATTCCTGACCTTTTGCAATTGATGAAAAAAATATCAGGCAGAGACCAGGTTTATGAAACAAAATACTTCAAAACGTTATTACTTTTAGTCACATTGGTGAAAGAACTCTTACCTAGATTACGAACATAAAAATAAATCCTCCATAGTTTGTTTAAGATGGGTGGACAAGATTTTGTGTAAAATTTGGTACTCTCAATATAAAAGGCATAACAATGATAAGACTAGAGAATCGTTTCTACAGCTGCAACTTTGATAAGAAAAGAAATTCAAAACAAAGTGTATGATGACTCGTCTTACCCCAGTGTTAAAAATATAAGATCAGGGGGGAAAAGGGGAAAAATTTGCAATTCGATGTATGAGTAATTTTTAACTTCAAATCATGATAATGCAATTATTTTGTAAAAAATAATATCCTTTAAAAATATTACGTACATATAAAATTATTTCTTGCTTTTTAAATATAAACTATAGAAATAAATTGTATCATCCTTTTAAATTGTATCCTTTTAACTGTACATGGGTTTTGTTTAGATTTTTAGGCGAATTCCCCATATAGGAAATAACCTGTTACCGTAGGTTTCATGGTAAGACCTATACCCGACTTCTTAGCCTAAGTTACTCTCATATTGACCTCAACTATACAAAATGTTCTTTTTGTAATTTGTTGCAATAAATTCTTGAATCTTGATTCGATTTACTTTTTCGTTTTGAGGCCCTCAGAGGCAAAAAAACACCCTCCGTTTAAATTCATAAATAAAATGTAACATTGAAGATCATATATTTTATTATATATATATATATATATATATATATATATATATATACAGGGTGTCCGGTAATAAGTGTTAAATAAAATTTTTTATAAAACTACATGGTAATGGTGACATAATGACGCACATTTGAGGTTCCCAACCTCAACCGTTAGGGAATAATAAATAAATTAAGGTTTTCCAAAAATTATCGTAGTTGTTATGAAAAAGGTTATATTACTCTAATAAAAATGTACTAATTGTTAATTTAAATGTCATTTTCAAAATCCTCACAAAATTTTAAATAGATATAACACATAATCGTTGGGGTACGGGCAAATATTCTACTTAAATTTCTTCGTTAAGAAATTTTTTTTAATACCGACGAAAATTTAGATAACATTCAGCAATTTATTTCTCGGTTACTGAGATCCGCTGAGTTTAACAAATATTACTAAAAACTTCCTTATTTAAAGGGCTTTACAATGGTGTATAATAGTTTTTACCAAGTTTCAAATTTTCTAATGTAATTCAATCATTGTTGTGAAAAAACATGGTAGGGCAAAGAAAAGCTATTGTGAAGAATAATACATTTAACTGCAGGCAACGAATAATTTGTATTTTTTTCTCGCATGCAAAGCTTTTTTATAACTATTAAGCTAAGAAAAGAAACATATAGTAGCAAAATGTGTTTGTGATAAAGTTACAGTTATCGTTTATTTTTCATATTTCAGATAACATTTCAATTAACTCGCGGAAGTTCGGTTGTGGCTATACCAAAACTACCCGACATGGATTGGACGTGGAGGAAGTGTGACATGGCCTCCTCGATCTCCAGACTTTGGCCCGTTAGATTTTTTTGTTTGGGGTTACATGTAAAGTCTAGTTTACTCGACTGTTGTAAACTCTGAAGTTGAGTTACGGGAGAGAATCTTTGAGGCTGCTGGGAAAGTAAGGGAAAAATTGACGTGTGAGGCGCGATTCACAAGCGAGCTAGGGCCTGCTTGCGGGAAAACGGAGGGCACTTTACACCCAGTGCTTCGGACGAAGTATGTCATAGATTTGATTTGTATTGTGTGTTTTTACTAATGTATTGTGTGTTTTTAATAACAAACTTTCCAAATTCTAAACAAAAACTCTTTAGTTTGATGAAAGTGTAGTCTGGTCAATCATAAATTACACAAACCCTCATCATCAGTGGTCAGCTCATAAAATAGTAAGTCAAATTCATTGTTTTTTACAATATCCGTTTTGGTTCAACCATGATTTTTCACAATAGTACGTAAAATACACCATAGATTTTACAGAAGATAATTGTAGTTATACATCGTTGTAAAGCCCTTTAAATAAGGAAGTTTTTAGTAATATTTGTTAAACTCAGCGGATCTCGGTAACCGAGAAATATATTGTTGAATGTTATTTAAATTTTCGTCGATATTAAAAATAATTGTTAAACGAAGAAATTTAAATGAACTTTTTTCCGTACCCCAACGATTATATGTTATATCTATTTAAAATTTTGTGAGGATTCTGAAAATGACATTTAAATCAACAATTAGTGCATTTTTAACAGAGTAATATAAGCTTTTTTCATAACGACTACAATAATTTTTGAAAAATCTTAATTTATTTGTTATTCCCTAACGGTTGAGGTTGGGAACCTCAAATGTGCGTCATTATGTCGCCACTACCATGTAGTTTGATGCAAAATTTTATTTAACACTTATGACCGGACACCCTGTATATATATATATATGTATAAATAATAGATAATAGATTCTCTTTTATCTACTTGTGCAAAGTTTTGTCTAAACTGACCGTTTTAATGAGGTTAATGGTTAATGGAGTTGACATAGACTCCTCTAATAACAAGACTTAATAACAATATTTTGATTTTTAGTTTGTAATTGGTTTTAAGCCAAAAAGAAACAGCAAGTACAATGTTACATAGGCCTAAATTCACAAAATATGATTTAATGGAAAAAATACCATCATGCAACTATACCTATGTTTATAATGAATGTATATTTCTGAGATGATGTAATAAATAAGTTAACAAACCTTTGAAAAATACAAAACATTTCCAAAAATATATGTTTCAGAAGAAAACCTGCAACTCAACACTTAGGTGTATATTAACTAAAAGATAGCCACTAGATGAGTGATTCACAATTTGTTTGCAGCTTGAATACAATGATTCTATCTGCAAATTAGTACTTGTAGACCTTGTTCAATGTTATCAGCAAGCCACCAATGGTACTTGATTTATAACAATGAGAATCCATCATATGCAGTTGATTAAGAAATGCACATGATGGAGTAAGTTGTAAAGTTGAATTATTAATACTTGTTAATTATATAATTTTACAATAGCAATTGCGAATATCTGGCATTGTTATGTATTTTTTATGAATTTCATTTTTTTTATCCGTCCATTGAATTTGATAAACTAATGAATCTTGTTAAACTGCATAAATGTTGAAATTTTATCAGGGCCGTTGAGAAAATTTTTGGGCCCCTGTGCAACTTACGACCTTGGGCCCCCAACTGGGGAGGGGTCACACTGGGGGTCTAGGGGAACTTTTGAAATTAGACCTGTAAACTCACATTTTTAGGCTATTTACCATATAGAAAAGAGATTTTTTTATTTTAGAAAAAAATTTTATTTGTAAAAAGATCCGGTTTTAAAGTCAAGGGGTGGGGGTTTAAAACAATCAAATTTGTGCAAATCTTACGCAAGTAATACAATTTTTATATATGCTGATTAAGAGCACATTTAAATAAGAAATTACAGAAGTCACAATTTCAAGTTAGTATTGTTTTACTTATTGACAAAAAGTAAAACATTTATCATAAATTATGAAGCTACATAAAAATGTTAAACAAGATAAAAATTTGGAAGCTAAATGTTAAAAAATTAGTCAGGGGAGTGTTCATAATAAAGCAGATGACAAAAAATCCCTGTATTACTCTCACAGGATGATCCTTTTAGCCCTTTTATGTGAAAAATCACTTATTATGTCTTCAAAGTTTATCTTTGAGGCCATTTCTGATTCGATTACTAAAAGGCCTAATGAACTCATTCTCTGTTGGGCCATGGTGGATCTTAAAACACTTTTTATTTTTTTCATCTTGCTAACACTTCTTTCGGCCTCAGCCACAGTAACCGGGATTGTGCAAAAGATTCTCAGGGCTACACAGACATTTGGAAACAAATTAAAAAAAATATATTAAAAAGTCACTGTGGGCACAAGGGGCCTGGGACCCCTTGATGCCCGGGCCCCTAAGCTTGCCCCCCCCCCCCCCCCCCCGTCGATGGCCCTGAATTTGACAGTACAATTTTCTAGCTATTGAATATCAGAATATCAGCAATCAGATCTGACCAAACAATGTTGGTGCTTCAATAACGTATAAAAGTAAGTTAAAAGGTAAAGTTACAAAAAAAGTCAATATTTTCTGTTGCTTGTTTTTATATTAATTTCCAATAAATCTGTACGTATATATCTATTTTTACTTTCTATCTTAATAAATATTTTTATTTGAAATATACCAGATTTGGAGATCTATAAAAATATGAATGTTAAATGAAATAGATGCACCTAATGGGCTTTTTTCCTTTACACCGGTTGTAATAAAAATTGATACAAATAAACAGCATCATACAATAAAACTCCTAAGGCAATACTACAACCTGAAGGTTTTTCACCTTAAATACACCTTACTCCCTCCAAGGGGGGCAGAACTCCTGTTCTAGTGTGCCTGCACTTATCGCCATAGCGAGAGGCGTGGGATAAATATTTACAATATGTGATGTGGAAAGCGAAAAGGAACCTCTTGTCGGGAATTTTTGATTTTAAGTTTTATATATATTTGTATTTGAATTCCTTATTAAATTCCAAATCACTTTGTGCAAGTCCCATGCATCTGAGATTTTTTTTTGTTAAAGTTATAGGACTTTAAAATTTTGTTATGGAAAAGGGTCATTTTGAGAAAAACTATTTTCAAAATTTCAAAAAGCATAAAAACAGTTTTTTTTTTGTATTTAGGAAACAATTTTGGTATCAAAAGAAAGCTTATGATCTTTGGAGGCAATACCAATTTTTGTCTTAACCCACGGTACTTTTAATTCAAATAATAGTTTTATCGGAGCATGTCGTAAAAATCACATTTCAGAAAAGGGACCTCGTCAGTTTTGATGTTTGTTTGTTTTCACGTCCGGTGCCTTTGGATGACTGAAATCTGTCATCGCTTGCTGATTGGTTCCTGGAATCTGGAACCCAACTTCAGCTGTCTCTAGTAGACATTTCTGAATTTCAATATGACTAATCAAATTCATTTTAAATTTAATTGAGTTATTAATCATAGTCTCTGTGAAATTTTGAAAAGTAGGGCACTCTTGACATTGTGGATTGCTAAATTCTTCCACTGTCACACAGAGTTTGTAAAAGCGAGTTGAACGCTCGTATAGCCCAGTGAATGCTGGAATCTCGTAATGAACACGTTCCACACAAAACACACTTACTGTTGTCTGATAGTGGTCTTCAGACCTATCTATCACTGAAGAGACTAAATCAAGTCAATACAACAGAGCACACCTCTATCCCTAAAGGTGGATTGTTGTATTTGACTTGGCGCAGGCTCAATCAATTTTGAGTCCTCAAACCACACATGATACATGGATCGTACATACCCGAGACGGTACGTGTGACAATTCCAATGCTCGGATAGGTCGGGATTTGGTTTTGAAACTTGAAAGATACATTCTGAGTGAATGTAATTCTAAAATTGGCAGGGGGTTTGTCCCCATCTACCTTAAAAAGAGATAACCTGTAAGCGAGCACTAGTCAGAACACACGCAAGCAATGACAGATTTCAGTCATCCAAAGGCACTGGACGTGAAAACAAACAAACATCAAAACTGATGAGTCAATCCACAATAATTTAAGAACAATGAGGGACCTCTTGTCGGCCCTATGTTATTTCTCCATAGGATAGAATAAGGTACCTCTTGTCGGGACCGCAAAATTTGATATTTTGTGAGATATTTTGTTCTCCGTAAACTTTGTCGTAGTTCTCTAAATTTGCATGGGACTTAAGTCCCTGGGTTCAAATCCTGTCAAGTCACCAATGGATTTTATCTAAGTGATAATGCCGCAACCCCTAGGTCTAGCCTGAAGTAATGTGAAAAACAATCCCTAGCTAGTGCCTCGCGTCCTAAAAAAAAAAAAAAAATCTAGAACGCAGTACAACTTATTTTTTGGACTAAAGTCTGTTTATAAAGTGAATATAGAAATGGGTCCTCCTGTCGTTATGGCAAAATAACATTGGGCGACAAGAGTTACTTTTTCTCAGACCGTGCAGAGGCTAACAAAATGATTTATTTTGACCTTCATCTACAATTCGATATTTTAACTGATACTGTCCTGTTCTATGTTAAATGAGGTATACAAATCGATAAAAAAAGAATTTTGATATTTTCTAACTTAATTACTTTATCGGCCTTACTGAAAATTTTGCATCGCCAACAAGAGGTCCCTTTTCGCTTTCCACATCACATATAATGTTTATTAGATTTAAGCAATAAAACAACAAACAATTAATTCGAAATCCATCATTAAAACCTTAATGTTAACTATATCAAATTTATATAGGTACACACTGTAAAAAATCTCAATGTTTTATGTTTTTAGATGTTAAAACAAAACAGTTAAGTTAATAAAAGTTTTTAATTCATGGACTTTGCAGCAGATGCTCTCATTACAATTAGCACAGCACTGTAGTTTTTGGTTCACATTTCGTAGACAAGAATCATATCAAGCATACCCCCCCCCCCCCCACCGAGATATTTTTTTTGGTGGTTCTGTTTGTAGTTGTCTTAAAACCAGCTTTCACCATGTTTTTATGTCTCAATATAGTTTTATAATTTCAATATGTATATGAGTTTCTTGATAAAACTTGATGTGCGTACGATTTCTAAGAAACACATTAATTAGGAGGAGGATAGTGGTAAACATGTTTTAAGGTAACTCATAAACAACAATTGACTTTGACCTGTAAAAATTATTTATTGTAATATAATCAATAATTATTTTATTACGTAATAATAACATTTTCCCTTAACATAAGGTAAGATAAGACAATTACCATTCAACAAGCTAATGAGTGACGAGGTATGAATACAATAAAAAGACAGAAAAAGGCCGTCTTCATATTGACCACATAAATAATTTAAATATATTCTTAGTTTATTGGAAAATTACTTTGATACATTCCAGTTAAGAAAGTTTTTAAGTCTATAAAGAATAAGTAATACACATTAACGGCATAATGAAATTTAAATTCCCAGCAATAAAGTCACATACAATACGTGTTGCTAAAAATCACAAAAAAGTAAAAAACTCACAGGTGGACTATCAGCGATTTTGAAAGACATAACATCCACAGTTCTTATGTAAACTTCCAGTTCCTTCGCTTTCTGCTTTCATAAACTATGTAAAGCAATAATAACATAAAAATAAAATATAATAAAACATCTCTCATAGTCATAAGTAAAGATGATAACATTGTTCAATGATTCAGATAAATATTAACTAGCTGGTGTAGCACACATTGTAATTTATTGTACATTTATATAGCTATCTACAAATCATTACCACACTACATTAAACTTAGGCTTTCGTACCATATGTCATGAGATTGGCGTTTTCACAACTTAACTACAATTTATGCGACTTTAATATCTCTAATCTGTTTGTAAAAATCTTACAAAAAAAGTTTTGATATCAGGGTAACAGTATTTAACATTCATATTTCACAACTATGATTACAATATAGCTTAACTAAGAATTTGCACTTTGCTTTACAAAGAGTGCTAAATATTATGTCTTCTGACTAATCATAGCATGGAAAGATAACGTTTTACTTTTAGATTAAAAATAAATGTCATAGTCTTAGAAAATACATAAATTAATACTGTCGATAGTTACTAACAGTAGTCTTTTGTGAATTAACAAACACAACAGCTAACAACACACAAACATTCATAAATGACTTGGAACTCGTTAAATACCAGGTATCTTAAAAAAAGACTAATTTTATTAATAATAAAATAGGCCCGACAATGGTATACCTTGAAATGAGGATATGGTCCAAAACTAGAACTGTCACCATGATTACCTGCTTTGTTATAATTAAAATTAATAATTTCAATGTCTAAAGTCAGAACAAGATATACCAGTTTATTCACTTTCTTTTAACATCAAATCAAAACAACCTCAATGTAACCATTTTTGTGATGAAAACTGCCTCTAACATACAACAAGATGGATCTTTAAACTTGAAAAACATTAGACTTAAGTGATATCACTTAAGTTACTGCCCAAGCTTGCAGCACCCTAATGGTCTCCGGTGGCACCACCCCAGCAAACTCAAGTTCATCAGGATGTGCCATGCATAAGTGTACCAGTGGATCTGCAGACGACCCATCATTAGTCCAGCGCATTGGACAAGAGAAAGAGTTTGGAAGGGAATGGATGAAGGTTGCATAATAGATCGTTCTGATGTGTATTGTTAGTATGTAGCTGATGAACATTGTCTTGCATAAAAAGACTTAGGAATCGAGATGGAAAAAACTATTATGTTCTGAGATCAACTCCGAGAAGGAGACTGACTAACACTTCTGCAAGAAATGCAAGCCAGTCTCGGAATAGAATTATTTCTTCAATCTTTTCATCAAACACATTGTTCATCAGTTACATACAAACAACCTACAAGAAGCTTCATTAACCAACTCGCTTCCGTTCCCTTCCAATTTCATCTGTCCAAAGCGTTGGACGAATAATGGGTCTTAGGCCCACTAGTGCATAGCTTGTCCTGATAAATTTGAGTTTGCTGGGGTGGTGCCGCTGGAGCCAGAGGATGGGTGTTCTAGACGTCGAGATTGCTTTGGCAAAAAACTCAAACAAACAAACCCAAACTTAAGTCTAATGGTTTAGGAGCTATCAGATCCATTTTGTTGTTGGTTTGAGGCTTAAGATTAAAATCAACACTTTTTCTACACCGCTGCCACCAGTAATAATTTCAATTTCTGAACTCAGAACACATCAAAATATATTATTTTATTATTTTTAACATCAAATGGAAACAACTATAATGTAAATACTCTGGTAAAAAAAGGTCAATTAATCTATCAGCTGTGCTATTATGTCACATTTTAGTATGTAGTTGGAAATTTTCTTTTTTTAATCTTTTAGTTTGATGGAAAAGGTAAATGAGTTGAGATATTAAGTAATTTAAATTTTATAAGACAGGACACACAAAACAATTTAAAACAAACTTTCCATACCAAGGCAAATTTATTTGTTGTATTGGGTTTTAAATCAGCATCTGGTTGTCAAAATCTGTTGTTAGTTATTAATATTTTACATATTATAGAATAACAACCCATTCTGAAAATATATGAATTGCAAAAATTGTCTTTTACGTGGGTCTTTTTTAAGTATGTGCCGTTTTTGCGTTTTGCTCCGTAGTTCCCCTTTACGCCACAACGAGACTCCTCACTGCTTACTAGCATCATTTGTGAATAGAATAGCACCATTTGCAGCTTTGTAGCCATATGTTTAGAAAATTATTGAATCCCCTGCTACCTTCAAGATAAGGCCAGTGATACGTTTTTTGACCACAAAAATTTCCATTTTGGAAGGAATTGTGTTTTTGGTAGGTACCCAGACTTCTTACAGAAGACCAGAAAGGAAAAAGGTGTTTAGGGCCATTTTTACACTTCCTAACCCATTTGCCCACTTTACCCTGACTCATTGCACTACTGTCATAACCATAAGTCATCTGGCAATGAATGTTAGCATTGGAAATGTTTCTTGTGTTAAAAAAACATATCAATGACCTTATTGCGCATGCGGCGGGAGATTAAATAATTAAAAAAAAAATTTAAACGCACAGCAAAGCTTATACATCAGCTACAGAGCTGCAAGTTGTGCCAATTTATTCACAAATGAAGCCAGTAAGCATCGAGTAGCCTCGTTGCTGCGTAAACGGGAACTACGAGGCTATAGGCAAAAATGGCCTTTACTTAAAAAACTACTGTCGTAGGTATATCTTCAGAACCTGATGGGGATTTTGTCAGAGCCAGGAGCTTTATTCTTGAGGTCGGTGGAATTTACCAAAACTTTTCTACAAGTTCTAAGAACTTCAAAGGGCTCTACATGTGCGCACATGGAATGTATTCTTGTAAGTTTCCATACTAGTGTTAGACTTAATAACATCAATTAAATGATGCATCTGGTTTATTATTAATAATTTAATACTCATATTTCATTCCACATTGGACCTTTCCTTTGGATTGTAATAATTGAAAATAAACAGTAGATTTTCCAATAATTAACACTGACTATTGATGTTCGGTTTCATGTCTGTTGAAGGCAACTCAATCACTTGACACTCTATGATGAACATATCTGATTGATAAGTAGAATAAACAAATGAAATAAATTCTATTTCCAATGCATTAACAGGTGCCTTTGGTTTTAGATCTGTGTAAACCCCAAAACACTATGTAAATCTGAAACCTGGGAGAGAACTAACAAAAACGAACTTACAGCCTAAATTTCCACTTTGCAGCATAGTCTAAATTTGAATTTAACATGATGTTTCATGACTTTTAGTCCAGCCTACTATCAACGGGAACAAGAAAGAAAGAATTCTAGCACATTTCTCAATGGCAAGAGGGATTTCAATACTCAACTCATTTACCAAAATCTTTAATAATTTGCTTAAGAATTTCAATACGAGTGATGTTCCTTTGGATAAATTACTTATGAATGGTGCATAAATTGTCAATGAAAAATTCTTGGCTCATTTAAACATAAAATCAACAAATCAGTTTCTTATTTGAAAAAGTAAACTTAATTACACATTGTTAAACAAGAAAATATGAAAAATAAATTGCCTGTGCAGTGCTTGCATTAGGCCTAGTCATGACAAACTATGTAAGAAAAAGTTTAAATTCACTTTTTTAAAGAATTTTTACAAATTCAGTTCTGAGAACATAAATAGAACCACTCTTAACACTGAACTCTCAAAGTCAAAACACATCCAATCATGGAAAAATTCTATAAATACGGTTTGTGACAAATTAACAATTGGTGGTTTTCCAAAATGTAATTGAAATGAGAAAGTAGATAATTAAAAATAAGTTTGTTGTACAATCCTTTCTAATCTACTTCTCTGAAATTAAGACTTGTTTGGTCTGAGGAAGTATTTTTTTACATAATTTCCCCGTCTGTGTGGGCAGAAGATATTTGATATATTTCTGAGCAAATTTGAATTGAGAAAAAATACTGTTTTACTTGAAAAAATAAAATAAAACCAAGCACTGCTTATGAGTAACAGAATTAATCATGTAAAAAACTAAATACTTCCAATGATTTGCTACAATGCACAATTTCAGCAAAAAAGTACAAAACACAAAATGCTTCGATTTCCTCAACATTAAAAATATGAGCTTTGTAACACAATTCTAGAATGGTGCCAACTCTTTTCTTATCCGGCAATAACCGAAAAACGGAACTTCCGTAGAAAATAAATAAACATAAAAGTCAACATTCGAAGAAACCTGCCTGTTAGACAAAACTTGCATTGCCTTCTACATTACGATAATACGAGATCAAAACCAAAATATCTTTTATGATACTGTAACTGAAACAATATCAATAAATTCAATGAATACACATTCACTATATTTTCTATTAACAAACCATCTTCATTAGTAAACAAGACAATTGATGATTATAATAATGCAATGACAACTTTGCTAATACACTTTTCTACCTCTCTAATATGGTGCCATGTATTTGGTTTGATTCAGTGGTGTGTACAGAGTATAGGGAAACCAACTGATGACAGAAAATAATGCCTCAAAGATAGTGAATGAATCATTTCACACTCTCTAACTTGTGTTTCGGAAGACTTTCAAAATAGGTTACTTTTTCTTTTAAGCTTTAGTAGTACTACAATAATTTGTTGTCTAGTCAGCGTTTTTTTTTGTTTTAATTTGTTCACAGTCAGTGAAAATTGACACTCAAAGCTGTATAATAAAGTCCAAAACAGAGAATTTTATTTTTATTTCAGAATTGATAGCAAGATGTCAGCATTTTTAATAACAACAAACAAAACACATATTTTATGTTTTATTTTCTTCATAATTCAGCAGTGTTTGAATAGGAAATATATGTAATTTTAAAACAAGAACGATAAAAATATCAGTAATATATAGTAGGAAATTTATTTCCTATAGTATATAGTTCACTCACCATCATCGAGTAAAAAAATCGTTACAGGAATGTAACCTTCTTTACAAATATATTCAATATAATCACCTACATGGTTGCAATCCGTTTCGAGCGTGACAATGTCGTTAAATAAAAACCATTTGAGACTGTTTAGAAAACTGACAAAAGAGGCTAAAAAGGATATTTTGTACGATGTCGAGCAGTAAAAAGAAAACACACGCTCGACCATTTGGTTTCATGTACTTAAAGATACACCATAACATTACACAAATGGAATGCACAATCTTAAAATCGCAAGAAAGGGAGACTACAGTCTTACAGTCGTGGATGGCACTCCAGCTCAAATAGACCTCCCACCGTCTTCTTATGTACAGAATAATTGTTAGAAAAGAGAGACACTGGTTAGCGTTCGAGCACTGTTCCAGTAATAAATAAACTATACACAGTAGAAAAGTGAGTCTTAGACCCAAGAGTCCCCTCCGGGTGGCGCGGGGGCTGCCATGTGACCGTGTCCATCTACTACAAGTCCCTTGGGTGCGGGGCCTTGGTCTTCGTAGCCCCACATGTCCCCAGGTCCGGGGGCAACTCCCCCGTCCAACTGGTTACCAGGGCCTCGGTTCTTTTTCTTTTCCCTGTTAACTTGAGCGTACAACGGTTCTCCGGGTTTCACCTACAACACAAGAAATGTATTTTGTAGAGCCTTTAAAAGATTATTAAGTAAGTCACCGAAAACTTAAACGCTAAAAAACTACCAGGTTACCAGCATCACAGAGTAATGTTTTAACAACACACATTTCACAATTTTGCTGTAAGAGCTAGCTCACTATTCATTAACTTGAATTCATATTAAATGTTTTAACGAGAGAAATAAGAAAATATTAGCTACTGAGATCATTAAAATTAATCTTAAACTAATTCCAATATAAGTTTTTTTAATGTTGATATTCTTTACCCCCTATGTCTGATGTTATGTCTTGATCCTTAAGAGCATGACTAAATTAATTATTAGCAACAATGAAAACCAGAGTCCGGTTCATTAAAAAAGCTAAATTATTAAAACTACCGTATCAGTTTTCTATGTCAAATAATGTTGATTTCTGTGTTTGATTTAGCAGAAAAACTTTCTAGAACCTCAAATAAATTAAAAGAAAATATTTGTAACAAGTTATTCATCTTTAATAAAAATTAGCACTAAAAAATAATATTTTATGCTTATACATTTTGCAACATTTAAACTTAATTTTTTAAAGTGAATGTAACTCTGAATTGCATTGGAGGCAACAGTATTAGGAGGATTACATTTAAATTTAACTGAATAAAAAGCTAACCGGTGGTGGAGGGTAGATTCGAACACCGCCCGGGGGAGGTGCATGAGTCGCACCCTCTGGGTAAGACATGTCGGCCATTGGGATTTCTTCATTCTGAAAACAAAACCGCAACCGACTGTCAGTTTTAATGGGTTCTAGTTAACGGTAAAAAACTATCTTTACTTTTGTTGCTTTAGAATGCTGAACTTTTATGTTGCTGCTTGGACTACGATGTTACTTAATATGTCAGGATAGCTGTGCAAACGTTTCATCACATTATCACCAATATGTGTACCTAACTTAAACATTGATCCCCCATTTATTGTGAAGAGAAAGTGGCACTCTCCCCTTAAGCTAACTTGATTCAAATTGAGGTTAGGTTTGGAGAGAAAGGGCTTATTGCCTGAGAATAGGTGTGAGAACAAAACGGCACACGGAAGATTTCTCAGGTGCCGTTTGACGTCACTAACTGCTGACGTCACTTTGAGGGAACACCAATACCGCAACGATACGGTGTTTAGCCATCGACCTCGGTGGTGCAGTGGATAGCGTTGCGGGCTGATAATCCCGATGATCCGGGTTCGAATCCCGCCGGCGGCACTAACTTTTTATCAACAATTTTTTCATATCAGCAAGTTTGGTTGGTTTGGTTAGGTTATGACAGTTTAATTTTATAATTAAAAGATTATAAAATTGAATTTGAACAATTATAATTTTATTTTATGAACAAAACTATTTTTTAGATTAGTAAACCTTTATTCGATTTTTCCATTATCAGCACGTTTGGTTAGTTTGGTTAGGTTATGACAGTTTAATTTAATAATAGAAAATTATAAAATTGTCTGTTACTTCAGACGCAGCAGTTAGTGACGTCAGCAGTTAGTGACGTCAAACGGCACCTTAGAAATCTTCCGTGTGCCCCACCGGGTGTGAGAAAGGATAGGATAAGCAGGCTTACTTTAATAAATGTAGGCATCCCACTTCATTCACTACAGAACACAGAAGAAAACACAAAACAAAATAAACACTGGATATTTCGAGGCCACTGGCCCCTTTCTCAACATGGAGAGTCACATTAGATATTTAGTCTTTCACTGGTAAGGAAGCAGTGTTGCCAACACACTATGAATTTACAAATGAATATTTACAGGTTAAATGAGTCATTGATTTTTATTTTTATTTACACTTAGTCTAAGCCTGCTTTTTAGGTGTGGAAGGGGAAAAGGAAAATGTTAGGCCTATCTGAGATTGAGGTTTGGGGGCTTCCTGGATTTTGTGAACCATTGATAAGAAAGTTCCCATCTCCTTAGTTGTGATGGGTTACAGGTGGGAGGGAAAGATCTTATTATTTTTTAATTGAAACAACTGTTTAAATCTTGCATATTGTGGCTGGCAGCATGAATAGGCACTGGTTTTTCTGGATGGTTGTTTTTTATGTCTGTCCTATGATTGTTCATTCTTGTTCTAAAACTAGTGGTGGTAAGTCCAATGTATTGAGATAAGCAATGGTTGCATTGAAGTTGATATACAACATTTTTCGTGGAGCATGTATTGTGTCCTTTAATTTTGAAGGTTTCTCCTGTTGATGTGCTTGTAAATGTTGTGCTGGGCCTATTTATGTGGCAGGTTTTGCATCTTGCCATGTCACATGGGAATGAGCCTTCTATGGGTTTATCTTGGTCTTTGTTAGGTTACATAACTTGACAAATTCTCCTAATTTTATAAAGAATTGATTTACTTTCTATGATTACATAATATATAAACTGATGGTGTCTATCATTCATCAACAATGAATGAGGCTACTTTTATATCACAAAATAGTAAAATAAAGGACCAATCTCAGTTTTCATTGTTGCTTTACATGTTCTTAGAAGACATGTTCTTTAGCTACTTAGAAGAGCTAACAATTGTCACCTTAAGAATTATAGATTTTCTCATACTTATTACTTGCCTTTGACACTTATATCCATGCTGAAATACAGTCACAATCACAAAACATTAAGCAAGGAGGAAAGGATAAACAAACTTAATTTTGTTAGGTAAAAATCATAAAGCCCTTCCCCCAACTTGCAATTGAAGGATTGAGTATATGAGAACTTTCCCCCAGAGGATAACCATATTCAGAGAAACCCCCAACTTTAAACCTCAGATAATAATCCTACCCCAATTTTTTGTAAATATAGATGAATTTTTATAGAATTCAGTAGTGATTTGGTAAAAGTGACCAAAAGCTATAGACTGGACACCATATTTATCTTACTCCTCACACAATCTACAAGAACATAGAAAGACTCTACAGTACTGAAGAAGAAGCTAGTAGCTCTGAAAATTCAATGTGTTTATTTGTGGATTTTCATCAATTTTCGTCAGTAAGGTAAGCTACTGGTAAGCCTATCCATTAATAAATCCTTAAAAACCTTGGCCTAAAGGCAACTTAGCAAAAAATGATAGTATATTATTTAAATAACTGTGACAAAAGCTGGGAGGTGATAGATGAGATTGATGGCTGTTCAAAGTTCCCCTGTATATAGTTTTTGTGACCCTAATATAAATCCATGATTTATAACACATCAAAATTAAATCTGCGATTTTAAGAAATTCAACGACTCCCTTGTAAAATCAGTGACTGCTGTGCGGAACAGACACCCTGCTAGATATCTGCTTCAGATGAATAAATAAATAAGTTAAGGATTTGTATTAGAAAACTATAATCAATTCTACGTTCACGTGCAGTACAGGTCTACAAGGAGGCAGTCCTGGAAAAATCATGTTCATGCAGGCGGAGTCAACTGTCTTCGAACATCATAAAGAACGTTTTCACTTGTTTCAGTAACTTTCTGCGTTTTCATAGATTCATATTTGACTTAGTGATTTGGATTTTGACTTTGGTATTGTTAAATTAAAGTAGTAGAAAAAAACTTGAGAAAAAAGTACAAGTCAAGAGTCCTATCCATAATCTTGGAGGCTAGCAGCCATCTTGTATAGTTTCAAACAGCTGCTGAAGAGTTAATTATCATCCAAAAATATTTTTTCAAACACCAAAGTGATTATAATGCAAATATCTAGTACAAACAGAGAGGGGTTGGCGTATAAGTATAAAATGCTTATTGCAGTTATACTTGTGCTTTGCGTTTGCAATGGGAGAGGACATGGTTTAAGAAAATTTGGTTCTTTCAATTTACGGTATGCTTTAACATAGCACATCTACCATAGCCATAATGTTCTACCAGTGAAATGAAATTCTCATTTTTCAAAGCTCTTTTTTTGCTAGTTGGTTCAAATTAGATGTTGTCATAAATGAAAAAAAAAATAATAATAATACAGTAGTGCTACACCCTATTGGTAAACCTTATAACTTTTTAATGATATTTAAAAGCAAAGTGCAAAGTGAACGTGGAATGGAGTATATCTTTACAAGCTGACTCACCCCTGGAGGGAAGTTGTTAGAGGGACCCGGGGACCTAGAGTTATCGGAGTTGGTAGGCCTGGGGATGGTTCTGTCCTCGTAACGTGTGCCACCCTGACTGGCCATTGGTCTGTTCAGAGTGTTGTTGGCGTTGTTGGGGGAATGAGGACCTGCATTACGTGCAGCTACTGTCTTGGTCACAAAGTCCTGCTCCTTCCACCCGTGCTTCTTGTACACCTCCCTGAAACCATCAAATTTGAAACTTATAAACACACAATGGAAATTTATCTGCTGTAGAACCAGATCAAGATACTTTAAAATTCAAATTGTAGGCAACATCTTGGCTTTGACCTTTAAAAAACTTGAGATTTTGTTGTCTGCCAATTTCTGAAAATCTTTTGCCTGGAGTAGATTCAGGCTCTTGATTACCCTCAAATACTTATCAAACAAATCTACTATTACTGTGGTGACATTAACAAGGAAATATTACTCCCCCGATGTTCCTGACACTGCTGACAATCGTTGGTTTAGCAGTGTTTATGAGAGGACTAGTAAAATAGCAAGGCAATACCCCTATAGCCGACAGTTCTTTAATATACCATAAATAAATAAATAAATAAAGGCCGTACATGAATTGAAAAAGTAATAACTATGCAAGAAGAAAAGACTGGTACTAACAAAACAAAAATCAAGTTTTGGAAAAAATAACAATTTGTAACAACTGATAGTTAAAATATAACTAATGGCAAAGTGGCCAATTATTGTGACATAAAAGCAATCGCTACAATGTCTCGTCATTCATTGATCTCGCTTCTCTGATGAATTCTTGTATTTATAAATCAACACAACACATTAAAGTAAAAGTAACAGTGGCATTTTATAGTGATTTGAAAGTCCTTCAGTTTTGTACACATACCTAAGTTCCTGATGTTGCCACATAGTAAAGAGGACCTGGCCGGCAAACTTCAGCACTCGATGTGTGTATTTGAGCCGTTGTCTGGTGATGTTCATTAGTCTCTCTACGCCACCAGCCTCTAGCAGTGACCTAAGTAACAGATCCATCACAAATTATCTTTGAATGTCTTTTATTAAGGTAGGAAATAGCGATATTTTTCCTACAGTTACTACTAACAAAGCATATAAATAATTAGTCTTTCAAACACTAAACAACACATTTTTGGTTAGGTTCAATCCAAGCGTTGATCAACAATAGAATGTTAACACAGAACAACTGGTTAAGTCATAGTATCAAAATTCAAAAGGCTATGAAACACTGCACCAGCTGATTGTAGTCGTAGTATCTTTAAGTGTTGCCAACTTATTTCCAAACGTACACAAATGATGTGCCTAATAAAAGCACACTGTTTTGTGTTCTTTGGTTGGAATACAATAATGAGGCAAAAGTAAGTAAATGCAACGATTAGCTACTTTGCGTGCTATAATCAGTGCAAGGAAGCTTGCTTTGTCAGGTAACTGTAGGACAAATTAATTCATGATACAGTAGACTCTCGCTCATCCGGACTAATGTGGCGGACTTCCGGTCCGGATTACGAAAAATCGAGAGTCAAGCAAATATTTGTAAATTTTGCCGTTACAGCGAGCGGTTTCGTCAAAACACACGCTAATACAAATGGGAGCGTCTAAAACAAGTTAAAACTATCGTAATAAATTACAGTCGGCTACTGTACTGTAATTAACAATAGCACTACTATACTGTATGGATAAAAAATGTTGCATAGTAATGCGGGAACTGTAAAAAATAAAGCAATTTACCATACGTTAAATATAAATTATTTACAGTAGCCTATACAGTACAACAGTACAGCAATGAATCACAGGAGTAAAATAAATAAGTTCATGAACATAAAATTGTTTTATTGCAACAAAAAAATATACAAGTATTAATATAAATTTTTACTTGTGTCATAAAGAATACCTTTACGCAATCATCGCGTAAAGTACTATTTTGAAATGCATTCGAAGTCTCTTGTACACAATGGTTAACTGAAAATTGCTGTAAGAACAAACTTTACAGTTTCAGATGGATCCCTGGTTGGAGTGGATTTTTACTTCTAATTAAGAAGTTAAATTTGTGGATTCAGAATGTACACAATGGATGGTTGACACAATTTTATATTATTATATAATTGATAAATAGCTTTAACACTTTTTGAAACCTCATTGGGAACAAAAAGTTAAACAATATTATATATAATATTAATAAGTATTAATATAATATTAAAAAGTTCAACAATCCTCCTATCTAATAAGTCTTTTGTCATAAAGTTAAAAGACTATAATTTTTGACGAAAATGTTACCTTGAAAACTCTGCATTCTTCTTGATAACTTCGTTAAGTGTAGCAAGAACAGCAGCAATCGTATCGTCCGATGTGCCTTGATCATGTTGAGGGGTACCAGAAGGTAGTTTCTGGACCAGATCTCTCATTGCATATTTACCTGAAGGGATAACCACATTAGCTGACTAAAAATGTAAGAGGATATTTGATCTAAATTATATTTCTATCACTACTGAACAACAGTACTTGGTAATGATTACAAACTCTACTTTTCAAAAAAAGAATTTATGATTTAAGTTAATTAATTTATGAATAAAATACCGGTAAGAAATATTATTATGGCATAATTTAAATTTTAAAAAAGTAAAAATCTCATATCTTACACCTACACTTTACTCACAAACAAGATGAAAAGTCCAGGGTTAATAAAGAATTTGGGTCAGGTAAAAATAAAAGATACATATTTTTAGGTAGTAAAAATTAACTTTTGGAGTGGAAGAGCAACTTTATCCATTACCATAAAATATTAAGGTTTATCTCGATAAAAAAACTTTGATTCACAACAATAACTTTGCACTAAATAGGGGTTTATATTATAAAATGTGGGATTGCCCAAAAAATACCCTATTTTAACGCCGTTGGTAGAGTGGTGCTGGCAAAAAATGGAATTGCATTTCAACCTTTATTAGATGTGTTATATTTTAAAGAAACTAAAACCAACCTATTAATTCTTTGTTGCGCTGATCTATGGCCAGATTTCTCAGTGCAGTTGCAACAGCACATACAACTCTGTCCACCTGAAAATAAACACTTGGGGTAAAAACACTGGCTATTGACTTCAATATACAATTGAATAGAATACTAATATTATATTCCAATAAAAAAAAATATTGTGAAGTAAATAATATGTACATAAAAAGTGTCAATGAATGATTAAATATAAAATAAAACAAAGATATGATATTATTACTAAAAATTTCAAACTTGTATATCGAATATGGGAAATTCTTTTAACGGTATGACTAGTAGAATTCCTTCAAGGAGAAATGTGGTTCGTTCATAAAAATATCTATTTCTATTTGAATTAATCCTGGATTTCATTGGTGGTCTAAATAAAAAATATTTTAAAATTTTTAACCCACAATTTTATTTTATTTCTTATTTGTATGAAACAAAACTCCATGTCTAAAAATGTTAATTCTGTTTTTTGTTACCCTCCACAATACCTCATTCCAACGCCATACAGATACACTTTTCATTCCCTGCTATGAACCCCATCACACCCAACAATGCTTCACAACTCCCATGTTATCACCATCATTATACTAAGTAAGTAGGCTGATGGCCATGGCGGACTTAGATTTGCCTTGGCACAACAAGTTGTCAACAGTGACAACCTGTTTCAATTACACTAAATTCTCCCCGAAATTTCTAATCACTCTTAGTGATCTTTACCCAACTCCATACTGAAAAATGCTACGCTATTTGAAATAATATTGGAAGGTCTGGGGAAAAAGTCATATCTCTCTTATGTAACATATTTTTGTCCCATTATTCATCAATGTATTTGAGATATCCTTTTTAGCACAAATACTGCAATACTAAATGATGAGATGATGTTACTGTAATTTGTATTTAGGTTCTCAATTCACAATAAAAGTTCATTTTATAAAATAATAAATAGCCATTTCCACTAATAATATTGACAATATTTTCATCCCACAAACACAAAATAAGCCTTCAAATGAACTACTAAGTAACAATTTACAGTAACAAAACAAACAAAAATTCAAATCGCAAAGTATCATTCAGTCAACTATTCAGTCTCAGCGTTACTGAAAGGAAAGGCAAACAGTAAAACAGTTGGCCACCAGCAAAAGAGCTAAATGACCCGGCTGTTGATAATTTGAAGCTTATAGACTGAACTGACAATAAAAACCCAATAAGTCCACAGCATTGTTGCCCACAATATGAAATAAAAGAGTTGCCCTGAGCGATGTTCCCACAGAAGCCACTGAAAGCACTAAGAGGGTTAAGGAAAATCAACAGTGGATCAAGTACCTCCATCCTTAGCAGCTCCACAAGAATGGGAAGTCCCTTCTCCTTGCGGACAGCCGCACGTATCTCAATGCTCGGTTGCCAGTAGCACGCAGCCAGGTTCTGTAGAGCTCCGGCAGCAGCCTCTAGGGTCTCCGGGTTAGAACAGGTCTGCAGGAGTGACAAGTATGACTGTACCACCTAGAAACAAATTACATGTAAGATAGACTCATGGTGTCTGATAAATCTTACATATGTTTTAACCCTTCCCGTACGGGTGACGGATATATCCGCTTATGGTTTTTTATGTTCTGGACGGGAAGCGGATATATCCGCCTTCTCTTCAGACAGACTGGCAGGTGCTTGAGCAGTCACCAGATGTTTCGCGGTACCAAGGCGCCACTTTACTGCTCTCTCCATTGCTGCACTATCTCCCCATGCACTTCCCCCTCTCTCCCGCGCCTACCCCTCTCCCGCGCCACCCACCTCTCCCGCGCACCACCCACCTCTCCTACGCTATCCCCTCGACGTTTCGCGCTCAACACTACGTTATCTTTTTTTTATTGTTTACATATTGTTCTTTATGTATTGCCTAACGTTGTCATGGTCATTTCTTCAAAGACGGGTGGCGGATATATCCGCTGCTTTTCTACTCATCCGCGGACGGGTAGCGGGTATATCCGCATAGTTAAAAACGTGTAAAAAATTATTTTGACAGTATAAAGTGTTACATTGTGTTTATTTTATGTTTACTTGTATAACAAAAGACAAATAAGGAAAACTAATTTTAATTTTTTTCCTATAATTTTTTCCCGTTCTATGTCACAATTTCGCCCGTCCGGGAAGAGTTAAGAGATTTTTGAGCTTCTGCATTTGGTTTACATGTAGCATTGACATTATCTTTCTTGATTTTGTTGAATTAATCTGTACTTTTTGGGTTTTAAGGAAAACCTTGTGGCTGATTAAGAGTAGTTTTGTTAAGAAATGAAGGTCAGCAAGCTTATAAGTTATATTTTGAGGACTGAAGTGACACACAAAGTCAAAATTGATTCTTATACATAGCGTAAATATGTATATATATTTCTTTAGAAAATATATGAATAGATGATGGTTTGATTTCTCTGCAATTTACTCGCTGATTTACGTACACTAGAACACAAATTTTCTCAAATAAGTAAGATAAACTTTATAAAAAACTGGGTTAATTTTAGAAGGGGTGTTTGCATGGTCCTTTGACCTTTTACCGCCACAACACTGACCAAGTTTCTCATGAACTCTGAAGGCTGCATGGGAATTTCACAAACTTTGTCTTCTTAAATCTGATGTATCTTCGATGGTCATGTAAATACAGTAGACTCTCGCTCATCCGGATCGGCAATCGTGATTTTTTTTTAACGCCACAGTACAGTAGAAATCCGATTATCCAAGCTAAACAGGACAGAGACTTCCTCGGATAACCAATAACTCGGATAACACGGCGGTAAATATTATTACCGGTGGAACTGCATTTGCCCGGCTATCGATACCTTGGACCTGGAACAAAATTGAAAAAACGGCTTTAGTACTGTATATGCTCGGCTCTCAATAGTCCGGATTTTCCGTAATCCGGACCGGACGCCCGCCACATTAGTCCGGATGAGCTAGAGTCTCCTGAATACCTCCCACCGTCTAATTGACTCCCACAATCACAGAAACGTTACCATTGTCCCTTGCAATCGCGGAAAAATCTTCTACATTCCCCACAGTCGCAAAGACAAATCTTCACTTCACATTTGTGTCACACAACCGCAGAGAAATACTTGAAGTCTTCATCTACGACTGGATATTCCAGATGGATTGTGCGAGGTTTCTTCTTATTATCTAAAACTGCAATTCTTCACATCTACATACGAAGTAATAGACCTTCATATATAAGTGAATTTCCTCTTTTAACTTGGATTTATCCAGCTGTCTTATCTCTTCTGATAGGCTATTGTAACATTTGATCACTGATACAGGAAAGCTATGTAGAGTTTTTGACAGTCAACAAGACGATTTGCTTACTATTGCTAAGGTAGCTGCATAAGGTCTTTTGCGCAATGCCCTCAATGCCATAGAGTTTCAATTTCTCCAGAAGGATATTGAGAGGTACACAAATGAAGGCCATAATCAAGTCACATAGAGTTAAGGATAGAATGTCTCTATTTTCAAAGGAGTCTGTAATTTCTCTGTGACTAATGATAATAGGGCTGAAGTAGTACAGCAACCTTCTACAAAACTGTGTTGTTTTTAATTGAGAAGATAGAGTTCCAAAAAGCTAATTTATTTTGTATAATAGTTTCAATCATCTAATAAAGACATAACTGGGAGGACTAAAATTGGATGGTAGATAGCTAAAATATCTGTGTCACCCTTTTTGTCGATAGGGATGGTTTTTTAGCCACCTTTAGTGCATCATGAAAAACTTTGGATCTTAGACAGTTATGTATTACACAGCAAAAAGGCACAGCAATGACGTCTATGGCTGACTTAAAATCCTACAAGAAACTCCAAATATGTCAGGGCTGTTTTACGACTTGAAATTTGTAATTAGTTTTATAACTTCAGCATCGCGCAACAACTAACAAACAAAAATCAAAATTTTTCATCAATTCTCAGTTTTGGTTTTTTCTGGTTAAACAGATAACCGACTTCAAATTCAACCCATCCACAGAGAAGAAATATTACAGTAAAAATGAAAACAGTTGGTAAATGGGTAAAAACACAAATTGCTTAGTCACAAATATCAAATTTGATTTTGTATAAAAAACATTTATTCAGAGTGAACCAATTAGAATCCGATCGACAACAATGCAGCAATAAACTACGATAGATTAAACGATCAATATATACTTTCGATACATCCGATTGGTCACAATTAAAGTTTACAAGTAATCAAGATTTACAGCTGATGTCCTCGACTCCAGCTGACTCTTAATACTCCCTAAAAGGAGAAAAAGGGCCACAACATATGTATTGAAAACAGCTGTATTTCTCCAGTATGAGAAAAAATGTCATAACAAAATAAAACGCAATAGATTGATAAGAACTATGGTGTATCTTCTGATTTGTCAGTTGTCTTGAACATCAGATGATACAAAAAGACTCAAAACAAATGTAACTCTCACCTCGGGTTGCCACAGAAGCTCCATTCCCCTCACAGGCTCCGACCTACTCGTACTTCTACTTGTGCTGGCAGTTTCTTTCTGTTGCACCATTTGAGCTTCCTTTTTCTTTTTACTAGCACCGAAACACCCCAAGTTTTCACCTGCACAAAGATTCAGACCTGCTTGCGATATTTTATCTCCAGATTAAGGGTCCTTATAAGAGTTTATTGATTAAAGAAATTACTATGGTTACTTATATTCAATTTAATTGGATAAAATACTGAAAGAAATCGACTGCAGGTAAAATGGCATGATTAACAAACCGTGCACTTGTTTGCGTTGGTTTTGCGCATAACTTGAAATAATGATTGTCATGGCAAATTATTTTTGAGATTAAAAATGTATCTACACAGTTTAGGAATATGAAAAAATAATGTGTTATAGTAGTTTTACTATTTTATTTATTATTCTGGAATTCACTGATGATAACTTTTCATATTGTAATGTTCTCCAAATACTTACTTCACGGTGAAATCTTAAGTTTTAATAACTAACTCTCGGTAAATAAAAACATAAGTTTCAGTAACAACAAATCTTACTAGAGTATGAGGAAGTTCAAGAAACTTAAGTGATATCATACTTGGAAATAAACTTAGGAGACCAAACCCATATTTTAACCAAAGAGATATTAAAACCAAACCAATAACATTTGCACTGACAACCATTGACGCTAAATATCATGTCGACAGCTTTGAGATGTACAGTTAAAACTAAGTCGTTCCACTTAAAACTATGTTGGCTGAAATCACCAAATATTCGTTTTAATACTCAATAAACTCCTGGAAGGAACAAATAAAAACGGTTAATATTTGCAAAACTAAATAAAAGAAAATGATTCCTTAAAATACTATTTACCTTTGGGTGGGGGCCCCACTCTACTCTGAGTAGGTAAGGGGTGTTTGTCGTAGTTCGGGTCTTCCACTTCTTGGCAACGGTAACTCAAATTGCGCAGAATACAAACACAGTTTTCAACGCTTTTGTTACTGATATTGGATTTTTCTATGGCTGATCGGACCACATACAATAATGAATCAACTAGTCCTTCACACTCTCGTAGCTTTTTCCTAGCATACTCTCCAGCCGAGCTTACATTCCTGAAAATGGAAACAAAATACTAGGTTAACAAAATGGAAAATGTGATATCATTTTACCCAGTCAGTGAAAGACTATGCTGTATAAGACAGAGAGGTAGATTCCAGAATATCTCGGTCATCTGTTTTTACGCACCTACAGAGGAAACAGATGATGACACCAAAGATGTTTTTTATGATAGCTTAGATCATCTAATGACGAACATTCCGAATTATGATATCAAAATATTATTAGGAGATGCCAAAGCAAAGGTGGGAAAGGAACCAGGATGGAAACAATATACAGGAGTTAACAGCTTGCATGAGACTACAAACGATAACGGCATGAGGCTCATAAGTCTAGCAAGCTCAAAAAATCTCAAAATAATGTCCACCAGCTTCCCTCGCAAAGATATTTACAGTCACTTGGCCAGGTTAAAAACCAAATAGACCATGTTCTAATTGAAGAAAGGCATAAGAGCTGCATTTTAGATGTAAAAAGCAAAAGAGGAGCAGAGTGTGGGACTGATCACTACTATTAGTAAAAGTTAGACAAAGGTTATGTAATGAGAAGCGAGAAAAACACAAAGTAAAACCAAAAGTTGACTTGGCGAAACTTGCTAACAGGCATCTAAAGAGAGAGTTTGAACTGAAACTAAGTAACAGATTTCAAGTCTTAGAAAGAGAAGAAGAAACGGATAGCTCTATTGAATTAAAATGGAAACAAATAAAAGAGGCAATACATGATACAACAGAGGAAGTTATTGGATATTGCAAAAAAAACCAAAAGCTAGGAAACCGTGGTTCAACGTGGAATGTCAACAATTGATTGAAGAATGAAGGCAGAAAAAGCAAAACGCAATTGCAAATGACAGCCAAGAAAACCAAGAAAAATATCACACAATAAACAGAGAAGTAAATAAGAAAGCGGCGTTTTCCTAGCGACGCGATTAAGTCTGTTACGCTGCGTGCTTCGTGCTCCGCGGTTGCTGGAACCACCGATCCCTTTTAAACTAATGAGACTGTTTAACTAATGCGCAGTGCGCAGCATGATTGGCACCACTGCCTCGAGAGCAGTCAGTTGCGAACCACGCCAGCCGAACTGGGCCATTGTTTACATTGGAAATATGGAGAAAACGATAAGTTGTAGTGATGTTACCAAGTTCACTGTTGATGATGACAGTTTATTAATTGACTGTGTGTCCGAGTTTGAAATTCAGTGGAAAATGAGCCATCCTGATTTTAAAAATAACTTGAAGAAGGACAAGCTTTGGAGGGGGATCTGATCTTTAGTTAACCTGATCTTTAGTTAACCTAAAGTAATCCTTAAATTTTACTTCATTGTCTATCAAGTGCCAATTAATAAGAATACTATAAGCACCCTCATGGCTCCTAGATCTAAACAGTTCACTACAGGAATTTCGACTTTTGGACAGTAGAGCTAGGGCTATGTCGACATCTTCGTCCATCTTTTCCTCTTCCACCAACAACATAAAAGCGAGACTCTTCTTTCTCCGATCCATAGCAGAACGCTACTGTGGAAACCGCGAATCTGCTTGTTACGCAACGCATTGCCGGATTTCTAGGAAAACACTTTTGCGCAGCGTAAAATTTTAATCACGCTGTTCCTGGCCACGCTGCGTTCTTTAGATTAATCGCGTAGCACACAGTGCGGTTACTGAAGTTGGAGGAAAACACACCTGAAGCTGCGGGCGGCTAAAAGGACTTATATCAAGAACCAGTTAGAGAAGGCAGAAGAAGACAGTATTAAGAACAACTCAAGGGACTTTTACAGGACAGTTAAATATTTTAAACAAGGATACAAAGCAAGGTCGTTTGGCATTAGGGATACAAATGGAAATAACCAAGGAACAGTATTACATATATGGAGAGACTATTTTAAAAATCTTCTAAATGTTGAATCTACCATAAATGAAGAAATAGAATTACCCTTAAATGTACAACCAAATATCGTAGACCCTTCTCTGGAAGAAGTGGAAGAAGCTGTCAAACAGCAAAAAAATAACAAAGCCCCAGGGGAAGATGGTATTGCTGCAGAAGTTATACAAGCAGGAGGGAAACCACTACTCAGAAAAATTCACTCATTAATTTGTGAAATATGGAAGAAAGAAGAACTACCATAGGATTGGAATGTTGCTGTCATAGTTCCAATACATAAAAAAGGAGACAAACAAGACTGCAACAACTACAGAGGAATTTCTTTGCTAAACACGATGTATAAAATACTATCAAAAATCGTGGAAAAGAAACTGAAAGAGTATTCAGAGGAAATCCTTATTGAACACCAAGCAGGATTCAGAATACAAAGATCAACCACTGATCAGCTTTTTATCATACGTCAAGCCCTGTCAAAACATTGGGAGTTTGATAAAGGTGTTCATCTGCTATTCATTGATTTTAAGAAAGCTTATGACTCAGTTAATAGAAATCAATGTGGAAATACAGATGGGGATCCCAAACAAACTGATCAACCTGGCTAAAACATGCACTGAAGAGTCTAGATGCAAAGTCAGAATCAATAATGAGTTATCAACGGAATTTGAAGTGCTAATTGGAGTTAAACAAGGAGACGGGCTTTCACCTTTATTATTCAACTTGGCTTTAGAAAACTCCCTTCAAAAGGTAAAAAGACAAGGCCAAGGAAAAGAAGTAGGAGCAAAATATGATGTCTTAGCCTTCGCGGATGACATTGCGCTGGTCGTGGATGAACATAGCTTGAAAAGCCTTGCCAAAACTCTAATAGAGGAAGCAAAAAAAGTAGGGCTACAGGTAAATTAACAGAAAACTAAATATCTTTGGGTAGGCCGTAACATGGACAATATTAGTGACAACTTACAAGTAGAGGACCTCACATTTGAAAGAGTGACAGAATTGAAATATTTAGGAGTGACTATTGATCAAGCCAACCAAGAAATGGCTGAAATCAACACAAGAATAATAAATGCCAACAGATGTTATTGGGCTTTACAAGGGCTTTTAAAACGCAAACTACTCTCAAGAAAGACCAAGTTACGGGTCTATAAAACCATCATACAACCCGTAGTATTGTATGGGTCAGAAGTATGGACAATGTCAAAACAGGCTGGAAAAATGCTGATGGTGTTTGAAAACAAAATTTTAAGGTGCATCTATGGTCCCATAAATGAAGATGGAATATGGATAATACACACTAATAAAGAGCTTCGAGAGCTATACAGAGACCCGGTCATATTAGCCCAAATCAAAAGCAGAAGACTCAGGTGGGCTGGCCATATCGCAAGAAGAGAACAAAATGCAACAATTTAAGCGATAAATGAAGGACTACCAAGAGGAAAGCGGCCCTTGGGACGACCACGACTTCTCTGGAAGGACCAAGTGGAAAAGGACTTGAGAAGACTGGGGGTAGAGGCTCAATGGATGCAAGACAGAGAGAGACGCGAGGCCAAAAACCTTCTGAGGTTTGAGTGGCCTAATAGGTAAGGTAAGCGGTAAAACTGAGCTTAAATATTGCTTAGAGAGGAATTGAATAAATAAATATAGGATGGAGAGGACACAGCTAACTCACCTGATGAAAGGTTGCAGATGAGTCAAAGAACACATAAAATCACACACATAATTTACTTAATATTTCGCCTCTTTCAGAGGCTTCTTCAGAAGTAGGCCTAGATGGTAGTTACAAAACAACAGTTTAAATAGGATGACTTAGAGAGGAATTGACGTTAACTAATATAATTTACTACTTTAATTTACTTAATTATAAAAAAAGTACTGCAGCATTGTAAAAAATGTTAGCATAAGTGATGAAAACTAATGTACAGCACTAGTTGCAGAGTTTCGAAAATGTAACAGCGCAGCGCTATTTGCAGTCAACTGCACACAAAATCTGGCGTTTAGAGAAACTTTCATTCTTAATTTAAATTGTGAAGAAGTTCAATAAATAACATGATATACAGTTTGGTATTTTTCTCTCCTCAAACATATTTTGTTCCTAGGTTTGATTTAACTTTTGATAGAAAGAGCAGGTTTACCTGTACAGTGGGTGAGTTTATTCAATACGAAAAACATTTATACTTGTTAAGAAATACATCTTATTATTATGAAACACTGTATATTTGTACAACCTTTTTGAGGGTATAGGGGTGACTTTTAATCCCGGGATTAACGGGATTGCAAAATTTATGTTTATATTTATTTTTTGTGAATTTGAGGACTTTTACTTACGGAAAATAAATAAAAATACGTCCAATAACACTTGAAACACATATACTCTTTATTTTTAGGACGATAAATATATATATATGAAATGGTATAAGTAATGATCTTTTTTGATTGGAAAATTTAATTATCATTAAACTCAATAGGCGAACAAATGTAGATATAGATATATGTTTAAGTTTTTAGACGGTTTGGATTTACTTTCTGTAAACGTTATTACATTAGTTAGAACTTAATTACAGTAGGCCTATGAGTTATTTTGAGTTTTACTTTTGACATTAAACGTAAACCACGCAATTTGTGTAGCAAACATAACATTGCAATCGGAAATTGAAGTATTATTTTCATTGAAGCCATAAAATATAACTATAAACAGAAACACTCCATTATAATCTCATTATTAAGATTGCTTATATTTAGGGTCTGTAACTTTATCCTCGTATTTGGTTTTTAGATTAAATTTCTTAAAATCTAAAATTACGTTTTTCATACACACGCTACTAATAAGCAGATGGTTTATTGTTTTACAGTATCTTATATTGTTTTATTGCTGTCAGTCAAAATAACTTTTTTACGCTGCTACTTGTGATTCTTCCCAGTTTATCTTATTATTTTAGCTATCTTTAATCTATCTATTAGTGTGACGTATAGGCTACGTGAGAGTGCGGTTGCTTGTGATTTTTTTAAAATGTATTTATTATATTCTAGAGTGACATATCAACATTTATACACTGTAAATAAGAAATGTAGGCGATGAAAGTTCCGCATGGTAATATTTATTTACTTAGAAAACGGAAACATTGCGCTGTGTAACACTGGTAAGGCCAGTTTAAAACATTAAAGTACTCAACGAGGGGACTGCTCGCTCATTTAAAATGGCTTTGGATTGAAGGCACGGGATTAAGACCCCTATATAGGTATCAAGAGCACTCTTCCTGTCAATAGCAAAATCAAGGCTATTCTGTCCTAAAGCCCTTTACCATGAATATTCTGTTCCTTCATACATTGTTCATTCTGAATACACACAGTATAAAAACTAAACCTCACCTAAGTACTCCAGAAGTGTTTCTAAATATAGTAGACCAACAAGTCTCTCCAGGGTTGCTGGAGTCCCACCCAGAGTGAGGGATGATAATTAAATTGACAATCATAGAGAGTCCGTCATCAATGATGGATCTTTTCAGGTCCTGAAAAAAAAATAAAAAAAATAAATAGTATTCACGAAAACAGAGTGTGTGAATAACTAAGAAACCTTCAAATGTTCTAGATTTCTTCTCTCAAACACTAGATGGAAAAAAACCTTTTCTTAAACTGAAGCTTCTTTGAAACCGAAAAAAGTTCTTACTCGGATTCTATTACATTTACTACCTAGAATGAAAACTCAAAATGGTGGGTGCAACTAAACATGAGATTTAAGGTTTGAATTTAACACATTTCTAGTATATTTGCAATATTGGGGAGCAAGCTTGTCAAGTAATAAAGAGAAAGAGTAGGACTTGGTCCAGAGGTCCCAGGTTAAAATTCTGTCAATCAGCAATAAATTTTATCTAAGCAACCATCTAAGCCTAACCTGAAGTAATGTGTAAACGGGTTCTTGGCTAAAGCCTACGTGAAGTATTACAGATGCTGAATTAATGACATACCTCACAAGATGACAGATTCCACAGTACTCCAGTCACTAACTCCTTCACTTCAGCATCAGAAGGCTTCTTCAGAAGGTTCATGAGTAAAGGAATTCCACCAGCATTTTTTATAGCTCGTTTGTTTTCATCATTCTGTCTACCGTATGACAGATTTCTAGACAAACAATTTTTGTTAATGAATATTATTTAAACAACTACCTAAGCACTCTGCATTCAAATAACGTTAAAAATAAATGTCTTAGAGGGAATGAGAGTATTTTCATACACCCAAACGTATTCAAGAAGCAAAAGTGACAATTATTACATGATTGTTGTCACAGGAGCGATGATGTTTGTTCAAAGCAAATAGTCTTTAAGCTGCATGTATCTCTGCAATTGACTTAACTTGAAAATCAAAAAGCTTCCATTACTCATAGATTTTAAGATGAAAACTTAAACGCTGATCGTGTCTTCATATTAACAGTGACTGGCAGTAACGTACTAAACAAGGAAGTATGGAGTGGGAAAAATGATTGTATTATTTCACCTATTATCAAAAATATATCATCCTATTTCACCTACCTCCGTACCGCGACCGGTTAAAAATAGGCCTACTGATTGTTTAATTTTTTATTGTACAATGTGTCGTCTTATTTGTATTTATTTGGATGTTCTCGACGAGTCTACTTATGGATAAAACATTCTTGAAGGATCACTTGACAATGCCTAAGTATAGGCAAAACATGTATTGAGTTTGAACATACTCTATTGAAATGGGGACGTAAAGGTAAGTATCTTAAATAATAGTTTAGATTACCATAAAGCTAAGCAATATTCTTAACTATTTTTGCAAACAGAATTGTCTGTACTGTAATTACCTGAGGGCCCCACAAGCATTCCTGTAGACATCTGGGCTGTCATGGCCCAACAACTTAACCAAAGGAGGAATGCCTCCCAGCGATCTTGTTTTTTGCTTATTGGGGTCATCCATATAACATAAATGCTGAAGGTAGGCTGCAGCATTGGCTTTAATTACATTATTGGGGTTACTTAAAAAACTAATGACTTCTGTTAAATTTGGATCTCGCCACCGTGTTCCTGTTGAAAAACAAAAGAAAAAATTAGCAATAGTATAAAATAGAACTTTAATTTTGTATCAGATTTGTTCATAGTTCTTTCTAGCAGTTTGGTTTAAGACATAGCCTATTCATGATTAAGTAATTGATGAATAGAATTTGTATTAAATGAGGTGTTTCTTTCACAAGTCGTATGTGAAAATATTAAATTATTAATCTAGTCCATTGATCTGACTGATTGGCAAACCCGTTTTATAGTTTGAAGGAATATTTTAATTGCTCTATCATTAAAAGAGACATGTTATGAAACCATCCAATTATTTATTCTTTGTTACACTCATAGAAAATTATGGTATTATTGTTTATCTTTAGACAGATCTATTCAAATTGAAATGTTATTATTTATGACCTCAACTATAAAACTGTTCAATCTTGTTTCTTCTTTAAATTCATCTTTGAGTTTTACTTTTCAGTACTTAAGGAAAAGTTTACCTCTGATAGGCTACGCTAAAAATATTATACATTATTTAAAACATGATTTGTATCAATAAATGTAATTGACAAAACTGAGTTACAAAATCTGATGACATTTAATTATTGATTTGCTATGAAATAACAGCACACAGACACTTGTAAAAACTGGGTTACTAGTGTTAGAGTAAGCAATTAATAAAATTGACATGACACCAATTGTTAGTAGAAATAGTAACTATTTGACAAATTCTAAGCCTCTATACTGTATAAATCTTATAAAGTGGTAGGCCTACACCGAAATATGCAAATAAAAGAACACGTGGTTAAAAAATGAGGATATACAGGGAAGGTATTCTATAAAACACAAGGCAACCTTATCCCCCCCCCCCCCAATAGTTTTTCTATTTTAAACATTCACTTATCATCCCACACAGAAAATTTTCTGCATATTACACACTTTAAAACGTCTTCAGATTTTAAAATTGAATGAGAAGTCTAGAATAAGTATACCAAGTTAATGATAAAAACTATAAATCAAGATTATCACAGAATGTAAATAGCTAGTCACTCATTGTTTTGTTTACCATGAAATCCCAAAATTTCTGCATATATTCAAACTGAATAATCACAAATGCAACAAGACCAGATCATAAGTAACTTTAGTTGGAAGAATTAAAAAAAATAAGACAATTGAGAGAGCCAAGTAAAGTGATTAGTACCACAAGTACACCATACAAACTACAATGTTAGTTTAAGCTATTTTAACAATAAGAAAGGAGTTATGAAGAAAATTGCCATGAATGTTAGAAGGTATGATCGTTAAATCTATGTTAATGATACATCCAAGAGAAAAGATAACCATACAAATAGGAAATGGACTGTTAGCTGTTTCAAGATGAAAAAGATAGACCAAATATAGAACATTAATAGTTCATACAAGAAATACCAAGAAGTTATGAAAGTTGAGGATTACAGAATGAACTTCCGACACCCTAATTAAATCAGCGAAGTATCAAATGCACAGGATGAGTTTGGAATAGGCACTCTAAATTTCAGGATTTAAGATCAATTAGATTTTGTGTAAGGATTTGATCAATTTAGGATTTGATCAATTTTGTTTGTGTTTCATTCTTTCACTTATTTTCAACACTGCTATTTTTGATGAGGTGGTGACTCATTTGGTAGAACGGCAGACAAGGCTACCACTAATATTATCAGTACAGTTGTAGTGTATTGGCTCGCTTACTTGGTTTGGAACATTCCACGCATAGGCACAAGGTTATTTTGAATACACTTTCATACATTAAACTCCGATTATTCAATAAATTGGTATCAGTCTAAGGAGTCATATGAACTGAAATAACCTGTGGATGACATTTGGCTGAATTCTCAGCTTCAGCAGTTTGTTGGTGAAAAGCTAAGGTCGAGCGTACTTAGAAAAGTGGTCTGATAACTATTAATATATTTTACTCTAATATTTCACTCTGATTTTAGGAGTATTTTCATTATCCTTGCGTCTACAGCACTCGGTAACCTTGTACTGGCAAAGAATAAAACAACTAGCTACCCAAGATGGGTAGCTCTCTTATAAAAACAGTTTTAAATACTTTAAAAATCTAAACATCTGTTTTAGATATGCCGATATGCCTATACAAATGTTTGAAACAGGAGCCCTCCTAGTTCTCTTAATATTAGTAGTCTTCCATACTATACTTTAACATTTCTCCAAAAACTGACAGTGCCTTACGCTTTTAAATTTTGATACATTAATTTATTTAGGGTGAATTGATTTATTAATTAAAAGATTAATTTATATTTTTATAACTAAGCTGTCTATTTGTGTTTATTTGCACCGGTACGGTAACAAGCTTAATTACCGTCATCGGTTGGGTACAGCATTTTACATGTACAGATTCCATTCGGTACAGCCTATTATAATAATAAATTACTTTCAGTTTACTATTGTAGTCAACTGCAGTTGTCCGAACCCATAAAAGTCTTATCAGATGTTTGTTTACGATCTTCATAATTTATTACTAGGGTGATGATGCAATAAAAAACCCATTAGCAGTCCCAAATCCATTAACATTTTATCACAACAATAATTGTTGTATTAAAGTACTTACAATAATTGTTGTATTCAAGTACTTCCAAGAAATGTTGAGTTTTATCACTTTAATTCCTTTACGACTTTCCCCAATTCTATTTTATCATAAAAATAATAGTTTTATGATGACTGTTAAATTTTATCTCTAAGGCCGGCGAGGACTGTAATTTTTCTTGACACAGTCCTCATAGTAGTAAAAGATTTTGTTTTAACAATGTGTGGTACAGTAATTGTTGTTAGAAAACCATGAATGTAAGATACTATCCATTTTCATAGTAATGTCAATGTATTAAAATTAAAAATAATGGTTTGAATACAGTTCTGAGAAGAAAACCGCAAAAATACGGTTAGCCAGGTACCGTACCGATTTTGTACCGAGAACCGAGGTACAAAATATTGTACCAACCTTAAATTTTCTGTACCGCAGACCCCTAGTGTTTATAGTTGCCAGATTCTGAGCAAGACAACAACGGTGTGTATTTTATTTGCACAGGTTGTTAACATGATCAAATTGTCATAATTGAAGTTATTTTAAAGCATCCTTTAACAACTCATCCTGATCAGTTAGCTAGAAGAAATAGAGCCATCACCAAAAACTTAAGCAACAAAACCGACCCCTTTGGTCATCGTCCACTGAGGGGGAAGCAGTCTCCTGATAGGGTGGTCTATCATCATAATTGTTGCCGTCAGATGTTGAGCCGTTCCCAATGTACGGTCGTAAAGTGCCGTAAGGTGATACTGGGTCATACCCATACACTACCTTCCCTACTAAATCGCCTACATCACCTAAAAAATACCACTTGCATCAGACTTCATAAACATTACTTCAAGAAGAGAAAAAAACTTGAAAGAGTATTTGAAGAGTACTGATTTGAGTACAGGAAATAAACCTTTCAGGTAAAGATAGGGTTAGAAACCAAAGACTCCATGTTGGTTTCTGTACGTAAAATATATTCATCACTACCTAAAGATTCTGTTGAATTTTCTCTACCCATTACATGTTAGAAGACAGAAAACCTTGAATCTAGCTGAATATCAAGATTGCAAATCTAAATTAAACTTTTTGGTCTTTAGATACCAAAGATTTATCAAAAATTCACGGGGATTTGATTTTTTCTAGGTGATAAGAGCTGACAACACAAACTGTATCGTCTATTTTATGATATCCGATTTTAATTATTGAGTTTTTAAATAACATTTTTGTATCACAGTCAAAATTAGACTCTCTTACCATTAATTCTTAGCATGACCAAGGGACCTTGATAAAAAAAAACTAATTACAAAAAAGAGTTGGAAAAGAAGAACTAAAATGTTGAGAAGAAAAAACACCTGTTCAATAATAATGGTTCATACAGGTGCTTTGTCAGAAAATTGGAGGTTGAAATCGGCTACAAAACCAAATCTACATCCCTAAGCAGAACTCCGTTATTATGATGAGCAACATGTTTTCAATTACACCTTTCGACCCCTATCCAAAATTATTGCTGGTAGTTAAACTGAGTACAGTCATGATTGTTTCCCAAATGATCAAATGATAATAAAAAGGTCAAATTGATTGCTAAGTTTTTTTTTACGGTTATTAGAGGTGTCTTTCATGACTAACACTTGCAAATTGTGTTATTATTGGAATGCCATATAGGTTAAAGACAAAATAAAATAGTTTAAATGGATGTATACAAGTCTAACAATAGTATTATGTGCCACGCGACTACATTTTTTATGTTGGGTAGTACTATGAGGTATACGTAAATTGGAATATTTACTATGATAATAAAATACATGTGTAGTAAAATTACTAATAATTAAAAAACTGAATTTTCAGATTTATTACAATTTTGGAAATCAGCAATACCTTTGAAAGTAAAGACCTTTAAAAAGTTTTAAGTTTTTAACAACACATTTTTGTGTACAATAGGAAATAACAATCATGAAAATCATACTTCAGTTTAAGTTACTTATTTGAACACAATACATAAACAAATCTAATGGGAATGATTGGTTTTACAATAATTGAAATAGCTTACTTATATTTACATGTATACAACAATACAGAACATTGTAAGTTTGGGAGATCCTGCATATAGTTTTTCTTGGCCATGGTTCTACCTAAACTAACACTTACAGTTTTGTGTATTTGTGGATCTCATTTAAGGGCTACATGATTTGCAATGTAAATAAAATATCATTAGACATAAATATTAGTTAGATACTAGGACGAGTCGGTGGTTAAGTTGGTAGCGCCACAGACTTTGGTCCCAAGAGAGTGATGTCGTGAGTTCTGATCCTGGTACCTTCACCTACTTTTTATCATACCGGCTCATCTCTTGCTTTGCTGGATACGTTCCACACACAGATCCGTAGTCTATGTGGACGGGCAAACGGAACGTTAAAAGAGGCCTCCGGACTCTTCAAAATAAAAATGTTTGCAAAACCGTAATACATATAGTATAGAACAAGTTTTCAAGCAAAAAAACTATTCAAATCAAAGTGCAAATATTTATCATCCTATTAAAAACGTTAGTAGAGGCCGTAGTAATTATGTCGTTAACCAGTTTTTTTTAATGACTAACCTTAGTGGTGATGCGGATGGAACTGTGTACAATAAAATTACCCTGGGCAGATATATTATATCCAGGCAACTTCTTATTACACTAAGATACCATGCTACTGCTAAAGAAGTACTGTAAAAAAAAGGATAGATAAACTAAAATATAAGCAAAAATTCATAAGATAGTTTTTAGATATTAAAATATGTTTAGAGCAAAAACAAACTCAGCAAGTGTAAGAATAAAAATCACAACATTTTCATTGCTTATAATTAATTTAAAATAGTAAATTTACAAAGAGATAGGTTCTTTAAATATCATACTTATACTAAACTTACCATGAGGTATTTGAGAAGGCTCCCCTGAATCATCAATAGGCCAGGGGTTACTCATTTGATCTAAAAAAAACAAACACAAGGTTCAATTCATAAAATTAAATATAAACATTGTTTAACAATTTGAACAATATGATTGCGAATGTTCACATAATAGCTCTTATTTTTAACTAAACAGACCCCTCGGATAACTGATATTTGGATAATTGATGCTCTACTGAAATTATATAAATTACCTATAACAACTTATGATGGGTTTAAGATTATTGGCATCTGCTTGACTCAACAAGGTGTTAACACTTACTTCTCACCTATTAAAAATTGTTGACTATTCATATAAAAGGTATCGAGTTTTTAATAATACTTTTACATTAAACCTAAGTGGCTGATTTTGAATTTTTTGGAAAGGAGGTAAATTTAAACTAGCGTACATGAGAATGTTAAAACCCCAGGGCCAATAGATACAAAATAAAAAAAATAAAACACAAAACATAGCACTGATATTTTGTCCTAACAAGGACACTTTCTATGTGTTTATTTGTGCATTTTCATTCAGTTTTATCAGTAAGGTATGCATGCTGTTAAGCCTATCTAACACAAAATACTTAAAAATCCTGGCTTAAAGTCATATACAAAAATGAGTATTTAATAGGTGTATGCAACGTACCATATCTATCTCCTATGCCCCCAGGTGATGGAGTTATCCGGTAGTGGTCTGTGCGTGGCAGGATATGTGATGGTTCCAACTCATCATACCCGGCGGTAGGGAACGGAGCACCTTTCCTTAGAAAATCTGTTGAACAAAACAGAAAAAACTGAAGCACTAGATATACAAAAATCACCTACGATCAATCACCCTCATCAAATCCACCAAAGGTGGATAGTGACAAAATTATTTAATATTTAACTATTTTAACTTTAATACAACCGAGATCGACTAATACTAACTAATTGGGACCAAACTTTGTTTGGATCATAAAATTGTTTGGATAATTCGGAAATTCAGTTCAAACAATTTTATGACTGTAAATGCATACCATCTGGCCATATATGTCTCATAGAAGCATATCTTGTAACCTAATTATGCTTTGTACAACAAAAAATAGCCGTTTTGTTATTCTGTTTAATCAAAATTATAAGCTCAAAATGGTAAAAAGTCTAAAAACACAGAAAATGTGATAATTAAGGTTTAGAATGCAAGAATCGGATCTAGGTTGATGTGCTGTTGATGTACAGTGGAGTTTGGCAAACATTCTTGAACTGGGTCTAAAAAGCCTGTAACTTAATTTATCCCAAAGTAATTACTGTTTGTAAATAACAGTTCAGTGTGAAACAATTGGCCTTCATTGCTTTTACATAGAGCAATTAAATACTATTGTACGTAAAAACTATTGCATGGCTATTGTATGTAAAAACTATTTTAAAGATTTAGGGTTTCTAACAGTTTATAGTTTATACATTTACAAAACAATACTTTATGTGAAAAAAAATGAATCAAAATTACAGCGACAACAGGACATTCATGAGCATGACACAAGGAACAAACAAAATTTTACAGTTAAAAAGCATAAAAAATAAAAATTTAAACAAAGACCAGATTATATTGGCATCAAATTTATCAACCACCTCCCAGAAAGCATTAGGAGAGAGCTGAGTATGAATATGTTTAAAAGAAAATTGAAAACATTTCTAATAATTAATTCTATTTATAGTAAAGAGGATTTTTTTAAAATATAAGTAGACTATTTATTTTAATTTTTAACATTATGTGTGTATAACAATGTAACAACAATGTAACAATGACGCATTCATGTGCAGTTATGTACGTTCTGAATAAAGATTTGATTGATTGATTGATTGATTGATTGATTGATTGTAATGTAAATATCAATAGGGGAGCGAACTGGTCTAGTGGTAAACCTCAGGGCTTCACATCCCGAGCTCAAATCCCGCCAATCACTAATGGGCTTTATCCATGTGATAATGCTGTAACACTCTAGGACTAGCTAGCTCTATTTTGAAATACACAGTAAGAGCATATAACCATGCAGTGATCCAGGTATTAGAGTAGAATACCTAGTCAAATATCTACAAACTTTAGGAAACACTAGAGAAATACCCCCGCCGCAGCAAACCTGCAGACTAAGCAAATTTCCATTTGCCTGATTGGATTTACACTAAAATGTCTCCTTAAAGATGTCACATCTATTCCCTATTTAAATAACATTAGTTTAACGAGTACTTAGGTTTGCTGCAACAGGGAGGGTAAAAAGGTGTTTTTTTGTAAAATGTTAATAGTTTAGTATGAAATGAATGCATTTTCCAAATTTGATCAAAATATGTTCATAAACAAGCAAACTAAAACAGTTTACTTATTCCCCATAAGAATAGAATAACATGGGAAATTTAAATTGACCGATTTTGGAATTTTCTCCGTAACCATTAGGCGCATAATAACGCTTCAATATACTAAATTATTTGTTTTTTAAGCTCTACAAAATGGTTTGAAAAGAAATTGCTAAATTTTAAGTTTATAGGGTCAAAAATGGGAAAAACCAATTTTTACCCCATAAAATCCCCCATAAACACCTGTTCCCATTGTCCGATCATGCTGCGAACTCGTTCGAATAAACGTAGGTTTACACGTTTGTACCAAATTTCATCAAAATCGGATGATTTTTGCTCGAGTTATCGCGCTAACGGACACATATATAAATATATATATATACATATGAATTTGAACGGATGGTGTTTTTGGCCTCTAGGGACCTCAAAACGAAAAAGTAAATCGGTCTCGGGTCCAGGTCTTACTATGAGTACTACGGTAATAGCTTATTCCCTATATGGGAAATTCGCTAAAATCAATAAATATTTGTAGGCCGACTCTGTGAGGGTACCTACCATGCTGAGGGGTGGGGGAGTCGCTCGGCTCGCTTGGACTAGGTGGCGTGGGAGGGCGCTCACTGTAGTCCTGTTGACCATAAGCAGGGTAGGTCCCAGGGTACACTTGGTTAGGGTACGGGTAGTGATCGTAATCTTGGTACGTTGGGCGGTACTGGTCAGTGTAATGTCTCCCTGAAAATGTTAGTAATCATTGAATCAATAGTTTCAACTGCAACATGCACAGAGTGAAATTAAGTAATAAGATATCAAAGTAGATTAGTAATAGATGAGTTATTACCTATGGTACAAAGAAGTGTGAACAAAATATATTAATAGTATGGGTTTTTGTATATTTTAAGGAAATTCAACAAAACGTTACTCAAGATATAATGAGGCCTAAGTGAATGCAGGTACAGTAGATTTCTTTTGTGCACCTGTGTACAAATCAAGCAGTTAAAAATCAATAATATGTACGCAATTAAATTAAATTTTATTTCAGTCACTCCTTTTAAACATAAAAAGGAGTAATTTGAACATTTATAAGGATCATTCAAAGACATATAGCCTATTATTAAGCGTCAAGGTCTTTAAAGGTTTTTTAAAACCCATTCATATTTTATCCTGTCTTAATACTTTCAGATGGACTATCATTAAAGTTACATTTATTTAGTCTTTTTATAATTAAATTGTAATTTATGGTTAGCTAATTTTAGGTCCTCCCAGAATCTAGTGTTGTAACTGTGACTGCTTCCCAATAAATTTGCTATTTTATCTTTCAACTACATATCACAGCAATTAATATATAGATTCAAAATATTTTAAAGTTAATTTGGTACCAACCTGATTCAGAGGGAGGAAACGGTGGTTCCTGGCCAGCCATGTGGTCGTAGTTGGAGAACGGCGGGTGTGGGTGAGGGGAGGTGGTGGGGGGAACTGCGGAGTACGGCAGCCCCACCGGAACTGACACATAGTCCACTGGCACGGCCTGGCCCTCTGGGCCCATATGGTGCACCTCACGTACCACCTTAGTAACTGTTGTCACCTGCAAAACATAACTCACCATAGCTAAATCTTACATCAATACACCTAATTGACCACCGTTTCCAATAATTGGTGTGTTATTCTGGATATTATTTCAAACATGTACCTGTCCCTATGATCTCTGGGATATTTGAGGTATTCTGAGAAAGAGTCCTATATCTAAAAACATTAAGAACACTTTTTCTTAATTATTGTGATGTGAAATATCCACAATAATCCCTCAGATAACAGAATATGATCACAAAACAATTGAGGAGACAAAGGACAAGATAAGCAGACTTACCTTATAAATTTTGGGAATCCCACTTCATGCAATAAGTGTAAAGTAAACTTTTGTGTTACTTTAGTGAAGTGGGATCCCTAACATTTATAAGGTAAGCCTGCTTATCCTGTCCTTTGTCTCCTCAATTCTCAGGCAAAGAGACCTTTCCAATCAAATACCTAACCTGATAACAAAACAAAATATTTTTCTGTGTTTTTTAACTAAACTTTTAACTATTTTCAGGACTAGTAACGTAAAAAAAATTAAAATAAACTTCACCGTAACAACTCGATCGTTGAATACATCGTTGAATAGATCGCAGTGTTATCGTATGTTTCTGTTTGCCGTTAAATACTATAATCCAAATAATTTAACTTGCTTATTAACACATTTTAGATGGGGAGACAATCATACTGCTTGAAAGTTAGCTCAGGTGTGCCACAAGGCTCGATTATAGGCCCCCTTCTTTTTATCACAGTCATCAATGACCTACCAGCCAATATTAAAAGATCCTCTACCATCATGTTTGCGGACGACACCAATTTTTTGAGTGTTCATCCCAACTTTTATGATCTCATGTCAGTAACTGAGCTCACAACTGATTCAGCTTATATGTGGTTTAATGCTAATAGCCTTTGTCTTAATAAGAATAAAACTCAAAATCTATTGTGTAGTCTTAAAAACATTCCAGTAGAGTCACAAGATGTAAACAATGAAAATGTAATTACAGTTTTAGGAATAAAAATTGATAAATGTTTAAGCTGGTCTCCTCAGATAGATTTGGTTTGTGCAAGATTGTCCAGAGTAATCTGTTTGCTTAGAAATCTTATGGGTGTTGTACCTGAAACCTACATAAGGGTAGCCTACTTTGCATTTTTCCAATCCATTATTAGCTACGGCTTGATTCTTTGGGGAAACAGTAGTCACATAAGTGAAGTGTTAATACTCCAAAAGAAGGTAGTTAGAATAATAAACAAAGCTCCATTTGAAGAGCATTGCAAGCCATTGTTCATAAGTAGTAGAATATTGACTGTGATTAATCTGTACATATTTATGTGTTTACTTAGGGTTAAGAAAAATACTAGTTCCCATGTTTATAGGTTTAATATCCATTCACACAACACACGTAATCAGTTCCTATTAGACGTGCCTTATTGTAGGTTAAGTAGCCTAAATGTAAAAATAGTTACCATGTTATTTCATTAAGATTATTTAATTAGCTTAGCATCAATGCCAAAGAATTGGACCTTAAGTCATTTAAAAAAAGAGCTCAGGATTGGTTACTTTTAAATCCTTTTTATGACTTAGAAGAATATTTTAAGGTTGACGAAGTTAACTTTTAATGTCCTCACATTTCCACATTATTTTTTATTTGTAAGCATATGTATTAGTATAGCCATTTTGACTTGTTAGCGAATTTCCCATATAGGGAATAAGCTATTACCGTAGTACTCATGGTAAGACCTGGACGCGGGACCGATTATTTTTTTCGTTTTGAGGTCCCTAGAGGCCAAAAACACCATCCGTTCAAATTCATATATATATATATATATTTATATATATATATATATATATATATATATGTGTCCGTCAGCACGATAACTCGATCAAAAATGATCCGATTTTGATGAAATTTGGTACAAACGTGTAAACGTACGTTTATTCGAACGAGTTCGCGATCCAGCATGATCGGACCATGGGAACGGGGGTTTACGGGGGGTTTTATGGGGTTAAAATAGGTTTTTCCCATTTTTGACCCAAAAAACATAAAATTTAGCAATTTCTTTCCAAACCATTTTGTAGAGCTTAAAAAAACAAATAATTTAGTATATTGAAGCGTTATTATGCGCCTAATGGTTACAGAGAAAATACCAAAAAATTGTACATTTAAAATTCCCATGTTATTCTTATGGAGAATAAGTAAACTGTTGTATTTTGCTTGTTTGTGAACATATTTTGATCAAATTTGGAAAATGTTTTTATTTCTTACTAAAAAAAAAACAGTTTTACCCTCCCTGATGCAGCAAACCTAAGTACTTGTTAAACTAATTCTATTTAAATCAAGAATAAATGTTATATTTTTAAGTAGACATTTCAGTGTAAATCCAATCAGTCAAATGGAAATTCGCTTAGTCTGCAGGTTTGCTGCGGCGGGGGTATTTTTAGGCTTGTTTTGTTTTGCCTAAAAATAGGCTGTTTATGTAATAGCTGAATTTTCTTGACTTTTGTCTATTGCATTTGTTGTAAATGTTGAAGGACAATAAAACGTTTCTGATTTCTGATTTCTGATTTCTGATACAGTAGGTAACTAACAGCACTGGGCAGTAACTGTGGCACTGGGCAGTAACTGTGGCACTGGGCAGTAAATTGTATTAATCTGTTATGTCGTAAACATTTATAAATATAGATTGCTGTTGAAGCTTTCAACCCAAAAGAATGTTCCAGATTATAAAGATTTAACATATCTTTATAACGGCTACATCAATAAAAAGACACATACCACTTTATATATTTTTAATGCTGATATCTTTGCGTTTCAACTTTACATTAATACTACAAAGGAATTTGCTTGGGGAGGGCCTTTCCATATTTGGGGGAGGGTGAGGTCCTAAGAGGCGGGGCTTCGCCTCCGTGGATGGAATGAGACTCCTAACGCTGGTAGAGCTGAGGATTATAAGGGTTAATCTGGGACTGTGGGTGAACTGGGACTAATTAGGTTACGGGCGAAATAAAACTCGGGCGGAATAGGACTACACGGATAGACCAGTAGGTCCATTGTGAGGGGCATTTGAGGTTAAGAAAAGTAGATGTTAGAAACATACTTGCTGTGTCGTTTGATGTTTCTGAGTACGTGAGACTAGTGTTCCAGTTGGATTCTCAGGTAGATGAGTTGTAGAGTTGGGAGAAAGGTTCTCAATATGTCCGTTTGTCGGATGGTAAGAAATATCTACGGAGTAAGAACTAGATTGTTGAATTTCAGGTTGAGCCCTGCAAAACAACATCAAATAGATAAATATAAAAGTAACAACATATACATTTCAGGCTAGGATTTTAGTTATATTAGCTGTAAATGAGTTTTTAATCATCAAGATTTAAGAAAAAAAAATAGCTATTTACTGACAACCTTTTTTTTATATTTGAGAATCAAAAATCCAGTTGAGTGGAGGCCTAAGGAATATTTAAATGGTGACAAACACATCAAAGTTTGAGATAATCTACAAGGTCCATCTTTTCATTTAGTTAATTGGTTTAGGCCTAATAGATTTTTTTTACAATTACACTAAGATGAAACTGTTTTTCAATGAATTTGTTAGAATTTTGTCAAAATGTTTAGTTTCTTGGGTGATATAAGGGGCATTTAAATTGGCTTAGGAGAGTAAAATATTAAAATTACGTTAATCCTTGTATTACTAGTTTCCGGGGTATTTTTATAACAATTTGTTTTGAGTAAAAACTACTGTATATGCCAAAATCTTATACATATATTTAAAATTGGCGTCTTCAAGTAAACAGCTGTTATAAAACTCTTTAAGGGTTGACTAAAATAAATAAACAGTTTCAACGAGGTTGATAAATTAGGCAAGCTATTTGAGATGTACCTCTTTCCTAAAAGAATCAAATATGCTCTACAAAATCATTTGGAGGAAAATACTTATTCAAAAACAAAACATACAACTCAATTTTAAACTAGTGGGCTTTAGTTTTAATACAACATGAAAATTAAACCCAACCATATTATAAATTGTAAACTGATTAAAATGTATGTGATTCAAATTAATCTCAACTCCCAGTTTATTTTCCTAGGACCATCTTGGTGTAAATAATGTGACAGAAAAGAACAAACAAATCCACTCTTCCCTACTTATCAAACAGGATGTGTTTTTGTGTCATTAGTGATGATTGACAAAACTATTTCCAACCTCATAAGTCAAACAGCTGTGGCATTCCAGATGGATAAGTTACTATGGTGTATATGAAAATAAACAACTAATTTCATATAAGTTTAATATTGTGTTTTTATAACTGACTCCATTCTGTACAAAATGTGCAATATGAATAAAGTTATTTTGATTGATTGATTGATTGATATACACATTTAGCTACAGATGTAATACATGTAATTTAGGTAACTGACTTGAGAAAAATTGTTAGTTTTTAAAATTAGGTTTCGAACTTTGTGTTTTGAGTAAAGCAAAGTAAATTGGCCAGTTAAACTTATGGTGCAGTTTTTTTTACTTGTGAATAACGAATAGAAATTCTAACGATTAGCGATATTCGTTAGTTTTTCGGCTAACTTCTATCATATTCGTAGTTTTTAAAAAACACTGGAAATAACTTCTACTAATTTAGGTTAGTTGAGGCTTCCTTGATACGTAAAATCGCGGTTAATCAACCACGAATAATACTATTGAGTGTATTGAAATACAATAGTATTAAATTATGGTAAGTTACATAACAGAATGATATATTTGACAGAAATCACAATGAATAACACACGTATTTGATCACAATGACACTTGTTAATACAAAGAAGATTTAGTCTTTAAGATCAGATAAAATATTTACAAGACACAAACTACCGTGAATTAATTTCTTTGATAATAATCTGAAACAGTTTTCAGTTTTGAACAAAGAATTTTTTTTACTCTAATTTAATGTTTTGTTACACAATTGTGTCTGCAATAATTGTAGCATTGTATTGAAACTGGGTAAGAGGGGATGGTCTATGATCTTGAGTGGGCCTGGGCCTGGCTGGTGACAATGAGTTATTATTTATTGGTATGTTTACATCCTAACTGCCCTTCCTATTCAGAAAGAGACACTGCGGTTTCAAAAACATTGACTTAGTTTATAAACATTGACTTGTGTTGGTAATTAAGACCGTCTGTCACATTTGATTTCACTTATTTTTCCTGGAACATGTCCCGGTTGAGTGTACATGCTTAAAGCTTTCTTAGTTGTTATATTTTAGTGATAGTTAAGTAATAGTTTTAATAAGTTATTAAGGTAATGTGACAATGTTTAGTTATTAATAACACAATTAGTTACCAAGATGTGTCATTATTCAATTTTCATATGAAATCCTTTAAAACAACTGCCCTACAAACAACAAACATCTCCGAAAACTAACATTATTTCCTATCAGTTAGTTTTTTTTAACAAACTAATAACTTCCATCAGTTACTTTTTATGGGACTCACTAATAACTTCAAACTAGTTAGAATATTTGACTAACTTTCTTAACTGTGGTTTTATAGTACATGACAGTGAGTAGGGTATGTAAAAAAAGAAAGTACACACAAAAACCAATAAATTTATATTTCACTTGCAAGCTGGGCATGGAGGAGTTGAAAAAACTAAAACAATGTAGACCTAAAGGTGGTTATTTTTAATCAAGCTTCCTGGAAATTTGAAATGTCATGATAAAAGCACTCATCAATGTTTAAAAATGCTAAACGTTGAATAAAATACTAATTATAAACCTTGGAATTGGAGAAATATTTGTTAACTATGGAACATTTTTATTTTTATAGATCAAGTTTCTTTTCAGGCTAAATTGTATTCAAAAATCTAACTGTGTCTATAAGAGATTTTTAAGTGTTTCCACAGTGAGATTTTAAGTTGTTAAGAGTCAAAAGTGTGGAAATCTATTACATTAATTTTTATAGTAATCTTACTATAGACATCCCACGAACAAAACAACCTGCGCAGAAACAAAAAGAGTTATGGCTTACCCTTCAAACCTGCGCTGCTCGAAATGGCCCAGGGTTTTTTTGTTTCTGGAATGTCTATACCAACAAAACTAAAATATAGATTTGTAATAACAAAATAAACACTTACGTAAAATGAGGCAGCTCTTGGGGTGTTTCCTGAAGAACCCTTCTGAAAACGAGTAATAAAATAAGGACATTTTAAATTTCACAACACAATATTACAATATACCCTAGGAATAAAATATTCAACCCTTTTTGATATACAACAGTAACTGCCTTTATTAAAAATATTTTAGAAACATCTGAAGATCAACTATTTTGTTTATTATTGTATTTATATAAAACAATTAAAACATATTTAATTTTAGGTTTCCATATATTTGATTACATTTTTACAGGGTTTTCTTGCATGCTTAGAACTCAAAGAGGTTTTCGAGGTTACATAGCATTTAGTTTGTTGTTTTTACTTATCTATTTTAAATAATCAAACAATGGTTTTGAATTAAATTTAGGCCTACTCATGCTTATCTAATCAGTGACGCAGGCATGCATGCTGAAGCTTCAAAAACGATGTATTCCTGATAATTGGTTGATATAAATAGTAATGTAGTAATTAACATTAAGTAAAAGTAATTACAAATTGTAAAACATTAAAAAAACAGTAAATAAATGATTACCAGCTACATGAAGTGTTTTTTTTTTAAATATAATTTTAAAGATTATTCAATGAACAGTTTTTTTACTATTGGTGAATAACACCTAAACATATACAACTCAATACGTTGTAAAATGATGCTGATACTACAAAGCATCTGTTTCATTCAGTAGTAATGCTTTGATTTTAAGTAAATTAGTTAATTGAATTTTCAGTACTTGTTAAAGTAAAAGAGATAAAATTTATAGGAATTTAAACTCACTGAGACACTTTTAGAGATAAATTAGTTGTTGAGACATACAAACTTTGTGTTTTGGAACACTATTCGTCATTAAAATTTGCACTTGAAATTTTAATCTTACAACAAAATCACATTAGTTTTGGGAATTTTTTGAGTTAGCCAGAATTGAAACATTCACAAATTAAAGAATTTTTTTACTTTTGATAAAGACATGCATAAAATCTGAAAATATCCCAAAGCAAAAGTTATAGGATGGTTTGTAGCTATATTAGACTGGGTTGAGTATTATTTATACTGGATGTACGGCAAGTTGACAATAGTTTAGTGATAATAGAGGGAGTAGACTGGATCCACCTGCCATTAACTGGGCAGTGGACTTAGTGGGAACCATTGTGGATTTGAACTAGGCCTGTATAGGCCGACACTATCTATTATTTTAAAAATTGAATAATGAATAGGGTAAATGGAAAGTAGCACTGAAACAATGAAAAATAAACTGTTAGAAATGTTCTTATGATCCTAATCAGAAAAAATAATTTAATATAAAAAAAATGTATAAAAATTAAGTATCCAAATTAATTTGGTAGGATTTTTAAAGCAGTAATCTTGACAATATTAATATATTGGTATGTACACACAGGAAAGACAAAAGTCTGTAAGAATCCTCCTGTGTTATATGAGTAACATAGATATTATTTATGATTTCCATAAAAAGAACTTTAAACAGTGGTAAATAACACGTAAATTACCAAAAACATAAATTATTTTTAAATAAATCAAAATGTAAAAATGTTGTTTAAGTTGCCTTCTGCATATACAATGATCTTAAGAGTTACAATTTTAAGTAATTATTTAATAATTACTTTTTTTCTTAAAAATTTTAATTTATTGAAATTAATTAATTAGGCTAAGTTAGATAAATTGGTATATCCTTAAATTTTTATGGAAAACCATCTTAACTATTGCATTAAAAAAATTGGAATTTAATCTATTTATTGGAAAAGCAACTTTATACGACGATAAGATTTTACAAGTAAAAACCATATGCTAATGAACGTAAAAAAATAGCTCTTAAAATAAAGCAGGCAAGCTTATTATGCAGGTGTGTACATGCATGCTGTAGGAATAGGAAAAATACTTGTATACCACACAAACAAACAAACCAGTAAAGCTAGGGTCTCGCCTCAACAAGTCATTGAAATTTGAATCTTTATTGCTAGGCTGATAATTCCATTACATCACAAAACCTCTCCTGTTGAATCAAAGGAAAATACAAGCTCTGTTCAGTTGTTCAGTAAAGCAAAGAATACCGAGGAGTTAATGTCAGGGTTGGTACGGTAGTAAATTATACTTCCAAACCATGTAGTGATATGTTTTGGATTCAATCCCTATTGTTTTTGATAAGTTGATAAAATGAAGTTTTGTTTGAATATAAATGTTTGAAAGTAATAATTAAAATAACTTAAACGATTCACTCACTTAATTTCAATTCTTTATTTACATTGTAATACTTGTAGTAGATGTTTTGGTTCTTGATAACATATGTTTATATTTCTTCTTTGTACAGTATATTATAAAAGTGTATTGGGGTTATATTGATTGGGCCTTAACACCTATCTAAAACTCATCATTTATATATAGGACTATTCTCGAATCTTGCTGTCATCGATATATTCCTCTGTCAGGCCTATGTGGATGGGCAAAAGCAAAATAAAAAAATCTGTTTAAAAACTTACTAAATTTAGATTTTTGTAAACTAACGAAGGATTGAAAATATCTTATAAGCATCAAAAATGGTTGCGATTGTCATAAATTACAGTGGAAAATGCTATTAGGACTTCCTTGTTTCTATAGCCTCTTTTATTGAACTATTTAACCAGTGTGGGTAGTTAAATATAGTTTTGAAAGATTAATGCGCCCAAAAGTGGCAACAAAGCATCACAGTGTGAGAATAGGCACAATGATGTGTATAGCGTAGCTCTATCAATACCAATTTCCCCGTCCCAATCCTTGGGGTCCTTCATGTTGACAACGCCAGTTCCCTATTGGCCGGTCGCCACTAATCACCCTATGGTTTGCTATAACCATTGATTTGTACTGTACTCTCAACAAGTTGATTAGTCACCGTAAACTACTACACAATGTGTAAGCACTATATTGTTTTTACATTTTTCATATTATTTTCCAACAAAGTTGTCAACTGACAGAGTGGCTTTCCATTTTAAAGCCTATACTTTATGAAACTTATTTAATCCTTTCATGTTCAAATTATCCAAGTTCCACTGTACAGTAGACTCCCTCTTATTCGGACTCCTCGGGACCGAGACCAGTCCGGATAACGGTTTTTCCAGTTGAACCGACCTCACCAAAATCTCATTAAAACGGACCGTTTAAATGCATACTCTATACAGTATTTGACTTAAAATTAGGAGAGCATTGTATTTAGACACGTAATCACTGGTCTCAAATCTTTCCCACAAGAACAGTCATTTCAGCACCACCCAATTCCTGCCGATCTAGTCTGGTTAAACCGATGTGCTGATAAAAATTATCCGGATAAAGAGATGTCACTTCTACCGAGTGTGGTCCGGTTAAACCAATGTCCGGTTAAAAGGTGTCCGGATAAGAGGGAGTCTATTGTATCACAATTTGGCTAACCTATAGGTAATGCATCCCTTCTGTTAAATTTGGTTGTGTTTCGGTGTATTTTCAATAAAGTTGTTCAATCAACTGGGGTTTTCAATTCCAACCATGTATTACTTAACTTATTAAATTTGAATTTTTGGACAGTTTAATTGTTGTTTGTGATTCTTTGAGCTAAAACTATCTAAATTACACTGTATCACAATTTAGATCACCTATACAATTTATGAATACTTGATGTTAAACTTGATTGAGTACCAATGCATTAAAAAAATATTCAATTGACAGAGTGGCTTTCCCATGTTTAACCCCTCATCACCTAACTTACTTAATTCAACCTTGTTAATATACATTTTTTACTGGTACCTCCAAGTTCAAATTATTCAATCTCCACTGTATCTGATTTTTTTAGAGTATTAAGGCGAGCTGAGGCGAGTCAAGCTTGGATCTACAGAGAGGTATGTGCGGGTGCGGGTGAGGGTGTGACATGCGGGTGTGGGTGTGACGGGTACCTCTGAGTTATCTCCGTGCGAGTGACGCTGTGTTCCTGACGCTGCTCTATCCGCCTGTTCACCAGGCTGGGGTCAAGCAAAGCATTACACGAACATTCACTCTAGTTTTCTTAGCCCTAACCTAACTTATATTGACGGCTGTTTCCTTGTCAATAGGTTACATTAACTTTTGTAGGCCAATGAATAAAGCTATGATCCTTTACTGTTTAGTCTGATTTACGATTTACGTCTCACGATATGACTTTTTAAATGATTCATTTTTCCAAAAAAAGTTACGATAAATCAATACTTATGATTAATATAAATCCTTTTAATCTATTATTTTCTCATTTTTATTGGTCAGCCTATTTAAGGATTAATTTGTGTGGATTGATACAAATTTTATAGGTGTATTATTAAAGGCACAAAATAGTTGAACAATAATAAATTAAAAATACGATACCTGAAAAACTTAACAGTTTTATTTGATTAAGTATATTTTGCAGAACCGTTTGTTTAAAACACTTCAACTGCATCTAATTGAATACAAGACACATTGAAACATTGCAATTAATTTTGGAAATTGTCTCTTCTCAAGGAAACAGCCATATTTCAGTTACTTATTTTATTCCATGCTCTATATTAATTTTTTTATTTTTCTTGACTAATTTTACTTTTATCCAATTAGTCTCTTTTTAGTCAGTTAGCAATTTTAGATAAAAATGTAGTTTGTATTATTGTTTTATCGATTAATTAAAAATGCATTCAACTACATGAGAATAAACTAGTAGGTATTACTTTAGAATATGATTACTACTTGGTATTGCATTAGTACTTATTAAAATTAAATCATTACTTCTAAACCATAAAACTAGATGTATGCTAGGTATGAAGTGTAAATGAGATTACTAGTAAAATTACTATTTACATGGTGATGAAATTACTGTTTTTATGGTATTTTTATAGCCTATAAATATAGAACCTAGTTTAGTTTAATTAACTGAAATATATTTTGATTGGTGAAATATATTTTTAAAAGTAAAACTAGTGCAAAGTCATATGTTACAAAGCTGTTTAAATATTGCTTATTGGAAACTGTCCACCGTATTGCCTATAAATTATCCACACTTTTAATTTAATCAAAACTTATTAGGAGTTTGACGTAAACAGGCTATCAGCAACAGCAAAACGGTTTAGGAAACTTATTAACTTAAAACATTTATTAACGGTACATTTTTTTAATCCGGTTCAGACATGAACACAAAACACAAAACATGAAAAGCAAGTTAGAGTGCTTTTCGACACAAACAAAAGTTTGAACAGTGCAGTTGTAGGAAATAATAATTGTTCAAGTGCTAAACTATCCAATAAATACATTCATAATGTTTATTACATCTTTTATAAAAACGGGTAGATTTATGATTCGTACCATATGGTAAAATAAAGATTGTTTGTATTTGAAGAACAATTAATATATGACTTAAGTTAGTTAAAAGGAATTGCAATCAGTGGTGGTACCAAGGGGGGGGGGGGATATAGGGGCTAAAGCCCCACCCCCCCCCCCCCATTGTACCCTTGAAATACAAATTTAAACATATATTTCGTCATAACATGAACATAACACACATACTTATGTTTCATATGTTTAAACATTTTTAGAGAAAAACTATTTTTTTAGACCGTTAATAACTAGGCTAATGCAATTTTGTTTTATTTCTGAATAAAAGGTTGTACATAAAGACATTCTTTGCTTATTCATTTATGGTTTACACAATTTTCCGTTAACAGTAGCCACAGAATCCTGTCAAAGCTTAATTTTGCACGTACATTTTATGTTTGATAGGACATTATTGCTTGAAAAAGTGTGAATTTATATTGCTATAACAGAACAGGAAGTGAATTGACTGATATACTTGCTGTATAATATTTAAGATTTTTGGAAGTTGGATGTTCAAAAATAACTTTTCCAATGACAGGACAGCCTACCAATTACATTACGCCTATTGTCTGAACCAAAAGGTTGAAATGGGATTGGGATAGGTCGAACAAACTGAACGCTAGACACATTACAAAACCCGAGGGCTAGAATTATTACAGGGCTTTGAATATGACAAACTATTCCAGGTCTCTAACTGAGTGGAAGGTTTTTAGTAAACTGTCATAACTGAGTGTGTAAACAAATTTTCCTCCTTTCTACCTCAAAATAAAATAAACTAATTATTTTCAGTACCGTACACATAATCAATATAATCTACAATTAAATCTTATAAGCCTTTTTTAAAGCCACTAGGCAAAACTGATACAAAAAGGGTACATTTTTCACCATTTAAGTCTACTATCCTGTAAATCAAAGGATTCAAGTGTGACGCCAGTTCACATCACTTTAAAATCTCTCTTTTCCTGTGGCACCAATTAAGATTCCCAATAATGTGGGACATGGATGTTTCAAACATTCTAATACATCAAATTAATTTTTTTAATGTGTCTTCTGCAGGAAAAGTGTGTGTTGCTGCCTGCTGGTTAGCTTCTCAGACTTCAAGGGCGGACAAGAGAAAGGGTTTGATTCCTGGCATATCCACAACACATACTGCTAAGTCCACTATCTTTAAAAAGTGTTTCTAATATCTAGTTCACAAATGCCACTGGCTTAGAAAGAAAACTGCATTTATTTAGTCTGCTTGCAGTATTCAAACAGAGAGTCCAAAGTAAAAACATCGTCTTATAATTACTTACTGTTTCTTAGAGCTGTGAAACAGCTAACTTGTTAAACAAATAAACTGATTTTGTAGACCGATTCCAAGTCAGTGTTTAAATGTTGGAGATAAGTGAGTTTGTTTAGAATGAAAACTGACCAAGCTCTTGCAGAGTTATCAGTGGCTACTGTAACCTATTGGAGGTTTCTCTTGTACTTTAGTAGCCTACCAGTACCATTCAAAAAGCAAAAAGTTTCTTACTTATTCTGTTATTGAGGTTAGAAATTGTGTTTCCGAAGCATTTTTGAGGTTGAGAAACAACTTCCAGGATTTTTTTTTAATATTAAGATTCTGGAATATGATAACAGATTTCACATAAGGCCTATTTTAAATTATTAGGCCTAACTAAGCATTGAATGGGCTACAACATTGAGCGTTAAGTTTAAATGTTTAATAATTGACCATTACAGTTTATATTCCTTAAAATATTATCCGTACAAGAAAAATTAATAAATTTTTTTTTATAAAGATCATGCAAAATGTATTTAAGTTCATAATATGGACAATGAAAAATGTAGACTTTATTGTTGAAAATAATGTTCAAGAGTTTAAATTTTTTATGTCTTAGAACTAGCTAACTTAAGAACTGTTGTAAGAATGTCGTATAATTGTTTGGTGAAAACTAGTAAGAAACATTATGACTAGGCTATGTTCTCTAAAAATATAATTAATACTACTGGGTCTAGAGCATTTCTTTGTGAAAAATGGAAGCTTCAAATCATAATTTCATTTTTTGCTCAGATCGCTACAACCAAAAATTCATACAATGCATAGGCCTAAAAACAATTAGGCCTATGGTATTTAAAGGTAAAACGTGTCAACATTATTTTCAACAATCGTATACAAAGACAACGAACATGAGAGAAACACTACTTACAGACAGGAATCTACCATTTGATTGCTGGTCATCGCGACTTTGATGTTCGGGACTGTTATACTGTCAGCACCTGTACAACATTTCCATCACCACCCTACCACTTGAACCCCACATGCAAGTGTAAAGCTCTCAGTACCCCCAAAGCAGAATTACGGGTGACAGTGCGACATTATTGCAGAAAGACGGCTAGAGTTGCAGAAAGACGGCTAGAGTTGCAGAAAGCCCAGTTTTTTTTATGAAAAATTCTTTATTTTCACAGGCAAAGTTAGGGCCTTCCTCTCTTACATTTAACCTGTATAGGTTTCTGCAAAAATGCTACATAACAAGCTAATAAAATTGTTTTTTTGCAGAATATATTTCTGTGAAAGTCCACAACTTTACTTTCTGCAGAAAAATTCTCCCTTTCTGCAAACAGTAACGCTTGCTACAAAACGTCATGCAATACATAAACGAAAGCTGCAACATTAATACTGTATTCAGTACATCGATCGTGAAGAAGAACGCATAGAATAACCGAATTACCAAAGCAATTCAATGCAATAACAGTAGGCGTATTCAAACTGATACGAGCGTTTGAAAACTTATGTATTTCCAAATATTAATTAAAACTAACACACACACCTCGGTTCATTTACACGCAACTTGGACCAAGTAAGGCCGGAGAACATTTTTGGATTTTTCCAAGTCCGTTTCAGAAAGTTAAAAAATGTTCTACTTTGGGGCTCAGTACAGGGTAAATTATGGTTAATTATTTTTTTAAACCTGATAAGGAAGTAAGAAATTTTGGGAAAAATGGAATGTTTTATAAGTAGCCTATAATAAGCTTTTGATGTAACAGATTAGAAACACATTAGGTTCAAACTGTTAGCAGAAAAAATGTAAGAAGTAAGGTTATATATTGTGAATCAACTGCAAGTAAAAACATTGAACTGAAGCATCAAAAGTATTCCAATTCACATTAGAATCTAGTTTTTAGTTTATAGGGCACTTCTGTGCTCCTCCCAGTTAAAAAATGCTGTTAAAAATAAAAAATTCAAAATCCTTGTCAAATAACAAATTTCACGCCATGCTACATCATTCCGATTTTATTTTCCATTTTTCCAACAATAAATCTTCAACAATTTTTGACATGGACATGATTTGAACAGCAAAAATAACTTTTCAAACTAATATGAAAGCTAGTACAGGCTAGTAAAACTTGTAACCTTTTTCCATAGTCACATGAAGTTATACAAAAGCATTAAAGCGTAAGAAAGCATTTTATTGAAGGTAAGGAGGAAATGATTCAAACAAAGCAGATTGCAAAAGAAGTTGTGAGAAAAGAAGGCAAATGCAAAGTTTCTTTGTTTTGGCTCTGGCCACATTGTTGGTTTATGTTTTATATCCACAAATATCCAAAGTATTGTAAAAGTTTAGTAAAACTTAGAATGCAATTGTGATATCATCAGTTACAGCTCGTGACATCTAAGCTGACACTTGGCCGATCGCTACTAGTACCTATTTCAAAAACATTATGTTCCGTCATGCGGGTTGCATCAACTAACTGTCCTCGCGACCCATATGAAGGCGCTCAAGTACATAATACAAGGGGAGTCAACCCCGTGAGGTAGAGGAAATGTTTTCAGTCCGGTATTTTCCCTACCTACCTCCACTCTCCTCCCGCATACACTGCCCGCGCTAGGCCAAGTGCCAGCTTAGGTGTCACGAGCTGTACCTATTCCAAGGAGAAGGTTTTTTTCTCAGATATGCTGACTCAAACATTGATCAATGCCAATTACCAAGTTTTAAGAAATTGGCTGACTAAACGCTAATATCCATACATGACCACAATGATAACACTCCCGAATAACATGATCGCCCGAATGATCCCGAATAACAAAAACGCTACATTATGTTTGTTAACAAATGGATTTACAAAGGTTATAGACAATGTTAAGGATAAAATTTCCATTTCAGGATGGTGCAGACTACATGAGTGTTTGAAAACTAGGGTTGTAAACTAAATTAGGCCTATGTGTAGTCTACAATAAAGTCAACATTACATTCTAGGTTGAAGTAAGTTAACAGAAAATGGTATATTGTTATCAATTTACTAAATTTCATTTTGTAACTGTAACTCACTAGGCAAAAGTCAAAGTGAAATACTGTAAGTAATCAACAGTGTTATCCCAAGCACATGTGTTGGTAAAGATGATTTGAACTTACCATTGTGAACTTCACTGTGAAATCTTCAGTGGCATTCTTTATTCTGACAAAACAACAAGTAACTTGATTGAAAAATGTTCTTCATGCCTTACGTCAGTCGTGGTGGATCCTGGAAAGAAACACATCTTGGAAACATTTCGGGATGAGAAATTTATTTTAAGTTCAATGTTTATTATAGTGTAGCCTATTGTCTTAATTAGTGTAACTGACCAGAAATAATTATGTTAATTTACGCTGTTAAAGTTAAACAATTAAGTTTTATGTGATGAGTCAGAGGCTCAGTCGGTAACTTAGCACAACAGACTTCAAATCTGTAAATATTAATGACATGGATTCAGATCCTGGTAGGCCTACCTTCCACTACAGTTGTAGTACAGTTCAATCTAGTACTGTGCTGACTCATCCTTAGCTTTGCTGGATACGTTCCCCACGCACAGGCCTAAGGACTATCTGGATGGGCAAATGTAAGCCTATGGTATAGGGCTAGAAATATCAAAGAAGGTGGCAACTAAAGATAAAATGGGGAGCATATAAGAAAATAAATTACTTAAATTAAATGAATTAAAATGGGTAGTCTTTTTCTGAACTAGAGCCTAAATGGACCCTTTTGTACTTGAGCACTAGTTTAATTAGGCTAGTTATTAATACTGTAAAAGGGAGTCAAAAAGACATTTACCCTGTGTCATGAACAATCTTTTTCATCATACTGTGCCATTTTATAAGCTAGTTAACTAGCCAAACGCAAATTTTGTGTTTTATTAAACCTTTAAACACCCCAATGCCCCCAAAATAGTCTCATCCATAATTATTTGGCATTGCCTTGCTCCCAAAATAGTCTCGACAAAAACATCTTTTAAAACTTACGGTAGCCTTACTGTTTTTTTTTTTTTTTAGGAAAAAATTCAGTAAGAAATAAAATCAGGCCTACAGTAGTAAAAAAAATGTTGTCCTCGACATCTTGATAACTAAGATGAAGTGTTAAATATAGATTCATAGGTTTCAAGAACTTTCTTGTAAAACAAGGTTAACTTAGGCCAATAAAATAAGTTCATGATAGGAATAAAGAGCTTTACCGAAGCATATTTTTTTCACTTAAACAACATATTGTATAACCTACGTTGATCATCAAAAGGAGCACTTATGAGTGACTCATAATGAATCATAATGAATGACATAATGAAGAACACTTGAGATAGGCAAACTAAATTTAACATTGAGTAACTCATGACACATTGTAACTTACTAAGCTAGACAGTTATGATTGAACAGTGATTAATTTTCATGTAACACTTCAACTCTTTAAGTAAGGTCTAGGTTTCAGTAAAAAGAAACCCAATACGGTAGCTTGTATCCCTCACATTATCCTAATTCATATTTCTCTGGCTTAGATTGATAGTTTTTAGGAATAGGATACCGGTGCATGTTTTTTTTTTTTTATATGTTTGTTAAAGTTGTTTTGTTAAATATGTTGTTTAAATAGGCCTATATCAGAAATCAGAAATCTGAAACGTTTTATTGTCCTCCAACATTTGATAATATAACGTTGATTTATATTATGTATAAGCACAGGTTCTATTTTATGAATGATTACAAGGAGTTACTATGCCTCTTTATGTTTCCTAAATGATTTATCAAGTTTTTTGTTTTGAAATCACATATAGAGTTCAGAAATAACATGTTTTGCATAACTTAGACTAGGAGTAATGTTTTCAAGAATAGGCTCCTTTTATTTATCTTAGTTTAATAGCTGAGCAAATTATTAGCATTATTTCAGTATGTAGGGCCTACATAGACAGCTGAAGTCATATAATACCTCCGACACAGCAAACGTGCAGACAAAGCGAATTTCCATTTACCTTACTGGATTTCTACAAAATATTCCCCAAAAATTAATCAAACTTAGTAGAAACACTTTTATTTATTTCCTGACAAAAAGTTAATGGACAAAATTAGCAGGCCTAAGAGTTTGATTTTAAATTAAGTTAACTTATGTCATGACAGTTTGTCTGAGAATATGTAGGCCTACTCAACTTGCAGTTTCACAGTATCACATTGCATGCACGCTCGCACGAGTGGAGTGGTTGTGCGAGCAAACAAATAGTTCAGAAAAACAAGGAAACAAATTAAAATTTGCTCAGCGTGATAATACTACACACTCCAACTCGTGTGAGCTGTTACTCGCATCACCCGATTCATGCAACTAGCCTAAATTTATTTGTTTTTTAAGCGAGTACGTGCTCGCAGTTTGTAGTATTTTGGTTTCCGATTTTTTTTTTTAAAGTGGATGAACTTTAAATTGAGTTGGTTTATGCTATTGGGACGAAAGTGAAAAGAAACATTCTTTAGAACAGAAGAATAGAAGTTAAACATTATTCCGTCTGTCTCAAAAGATCTGGAAAAATTAGATGGTACAGTATTCTCCTGCTACTTCTACGCCACCGAAGTAATCGTTCATCCATTCTTCCCTAAATGGTTCACCTCCCACTACTTAGAACTTCAAAACACTACTTTTCCATCACAAAAAGTTAATCATCACATGATCTTTTACATCAGCCACTGACTAAATAGCCAACTATATGTGAGTAGCTCCTAGTACCGTAATAACACCCCAACTCGTGCGAGCTCGCGTTACTTAATGCACGTGCGAGCATGTGATCATAGCCTAAGAGTTGAGCAGTAAGAAAACTACTGGTAGGCATAGTATTTTTAATTTCTCTTTCTTAATGTCAACGTAATTTTATATTAGTGTAAAGTGGCTATGCCGTTGGGGAAAAAATAAATAGCCTAAATACCAGTAGCCTACTGGTGACAGTACCTATATAAGTTTAAAGCATTATAATCAAATTAATAACTTAATCTTATTTTTATTTGGTTTCATGGGAATTATTAAATTAGGCCCTATAGGCAATTGAAATTGAAATACACTAAGATGTATTTAGGGCCTAAGTAAGTTAATAGGTACCGGTAATTAAATTAGCAACTTTCAATCAAATGAAATATTTTAACTAGAACGAAAAAAATCGGGTTAACCCTTTGGATCCCAAGGGCCGATTACATCGGCTCTGCCAATAGGTTTTAAAATGCCCACATGCCGATCCGATCGGCTTTGTAATTAGCCGTGAAAAGACCCGAGGGCCGATGAGATCGGCCTAGCAACAAGACACGGAAAAACCCAAGGGCCGATGTCATCGGCTTTTAGTATTTGTTATGCAATTCTGTTAATTTTCGTAAAAAATAATACATCAAAGGACAGATAAAGACATTGTCTGTGGAAATATTTGCAGAAAACATAAATATAATATTTTATATAGCTAGTGATTTTTTATTTTATTTTATCTGCTACCAAGAGCCGAGAGTCGACGAAATTTACGTGGCATCACGCTTTGCTTGACAGTTTCCCGCCGACTGTACTGTTGTTGTTTAAACGTCATAATATAAAATACAATAATTTAGTAAACAAATAAAAGTAAAAATATAAATAAATAAATAAATATTCTCATTTAGTGATTACACAACAACTTTCACCTTCAGAGCTGTTATATAATGAATGTGTAAAACTATTCTTCCTGCGTTAGTGTTTTAGCGCCGATTTGCTTCTTTTGGCGCATTTTCCATCAACTTCACTGTTGTTGTTTGCACGTGATTATATAAAACACATCAATTTAGTAAAAAAATAACTATAGGCCTAAGTAAAAATAAAAATAAAGAAATAAATATTGTTATTTAGTTATTACACAACAACTTTCATCTTCGGAGCTGTTATATAATGATTCTGTAAAAACTATTCTTCCCGCGTAGTTTTTTTAGCGCAAATTTGCTTCGTTTGGCACATTTTTCTTTAGTTTCGCCCGGTCTTTCTGTGAGTGAACATCGATTTGTGCAGTTATACTCAAGCTTTCCATTTGCAATGGGAGAGAACACAGTTTGATAAATTTGCTTCTTTAAATTTACAGTATAGCCTACTATAGTATTACATATCTACCATAGCCATAATATTCTATTACTTCATCTAAACAATAGAGAAAAATAAATTTTCAAAAATTCGCAAAATAGGCTAGGCCTATATCACAAATTATTCATGAAATTAAAATCTTAAACATAACTGTAAACAACCCTACTTGGACAGTTCTCATTGTGTATCACAGTTTTTTGTTGCTGCTTAGTTCAAATTAGCTGTGTTTCCATAAATGCAAAAAATAATAGTGCCACACCCTGTTGGTAAATCTTATGACTCTTTAATGCTTTTGCATATCATAGAACTAACTTTTTTAGTTGAAACAGCTGACTAAATTCTTTAATTCCCTTTAAATATGAATACTCATAAGATTAACATGGGGAACTACAGAACCACTGGGGCCGAGCCCGAAAGGATTTTCGAGATAAGAATATGCCTATATGTTATTAGGGAATGTGAGCTATCATCATGCCAAATTTCAGCTCAATCCGTCCAGTAGTTAGCCTAATGCGCGATTAAACTTCAAACAAACTCACAAACTTTCCTTATTATAATATTAGTAAGATTAAGTTTTATCAATAGCCTAGCCGAAACAAAATTCCTATAAACAAAACATAATTGTTAGTAATCAGTCTTCAACATTTAAAGAAATTGCTCAAGCAGAGAAGGTCTTAAAAGCTTTTCCAAAGTGACATTTTCATTTAATTTATGATCTGATGAGTCATAACTTTTAACAATTAAAAACTAACTTAATCATTCAAATATAGAAGTAGAAAATAGTGGTAAGCCTGAGCTAAGCAAGCAATTTCTTCTCATTGCTAACGTAAATTTAATGGCAAATAGGCCTACCTACGTAAGTTAAACTTATTTAGTTATTTTTCCCAAGTGCTTTGGATCGTGGAATTAAATTGCTCTTTTAACTTAAGTTAACTTTTAGTATTTATCACAAGCTAACTTATGTTCTCAGAGGCTACATTTCACCTATTGATGCCACTAACCTATCCATGATATTATGTCTGGGAAAAGCATATTTGGCAAGCATCTTGCAAGTTCCAATAGGCTACTTTTGAGATATTTAGGCTAGTTATTTGTATTTATTTATTTCTACAGCAAGCAGCCAATTTGCAATTAATTGTAGCCTACAACAAAAGGCCATTGGCGGATCCAAAGGGGGGCGACCGTCCCCCCTTGGGCATACATATGTATATTTTTTACTGCATGTAAAACAGTAAACTTAGTGCATACACATTACGTAAAATAATTTGTCACACTAACTTTGGACAAAGAAATGGTATAAAACTGCCATTTTTGAGACTTTGTTTACACACATTTTTCGGGAGGGGGTCGCTCCCCCGCCCCCTGTCATTGTTCTAAATCCGCCACTGCAAAACGTAAATGATGATACACAAGTATAATTCTATTAAAATATCATCAACTTAAGTATGGAATTCAGTTAAGATTTACTGTATGACGAAAGCTGGGCCTAAGTTATAGGAACTTGATCTAAACTTTACTTTTTCCGTTACCTAATTATAAAAAGGCTTCATGCCAGCTTTAGGAGTAGGTAGTGAATATTTATAAATTATTGTGTGCTTATATATTAACACATAGACTTAATGACTAAGAAAGGTAAAATTGAATCAAAACATACCCAAATCTCTATGGCCTGGTTTTAGGTTATTTCTAGGCATATTTTACTTTAGGCCTTGAGTATACTCCTTTACTCCATTGGGAATATAGCCTTTTATAATGTAATATCAACACAACCAACACAGCCCTGGACTGAAAAGGTTACAGTATATCCAAAGTCACAGTAGGCCCAGTAATACAACTAATGCATAGGCCAGTATTCACTGTTAGGTAGGCCGTACACCTCAATAGTATGACACCAAAAGAGTACACACTGATTTAAGTAGATCTGATTAGGCCTTCTGATCCGGGCTTTTTCATTTGTAAATTCGTGTACAATAATCACACAACATCGCTAAGTTGATCGTCACGGTCCAAATGCATGTATATTTTCCACTCAAAACACAGAGTCTGACATAGCTTTCAGCTAAGTGTCAGAATAACGTTTTCTGCCTTTTGCCCACCGCCTAGGCTACGTCATCACAGGTCACTCTCATGAGACTAAATTAAAAACATAAATGAAAATTATAGTAATACTCATTGAAGATTATATTTTATGATTTTGTATTATTGATAAACTAATCAGCATGATCATATACTTTAAATAACACTTTAAAACAAATTTATAAACCTTAACACTACTTCTTCACAAGGACATACAACTCCCTCTTGCAATGCATGATGGGAAATTTGGATGAAATCGTTTTGTAGTGAGCATGAGCAATGGAATTGTCTCATAGAACATCTCGGATATAAAACTTTGTTTTGAGTGTATAATTAAGCATACATGTAATTATAAATTGTAGTTTAGTTATAAAGAGCTATTTAATTGAATGTAAACTTTATTTTGATTAACTTAACTATTTTACTGATCTCATATCAACTGAGTTGGGTTAACTTTGTACAGTATTGTGAATTCCTACAGCCTCATGAAGCATTCTCTGCATTTCTTGAAATATTTGGTAGAATTTTTTAATGAAATTTTCCCCACTGTAAATTACACCAAAAGTGCAGAAAACAAAGTTAAGCCTAGGAGGGTTGCGTCTCATAAAGCATGGTATACAGATGACCTGCGTAGGATTAAAATGTATGTGGTTCTGTACAGGGACTTGATGAATTCAGCATCATCAAATGAGGAGTTTGCTCATTGGAAACAATATATTTAAGAATAAATAGATACCATAACATGGTTGAGAAAGCTAAAAGAATTCAATGCAAGGTCTATTGAGATGGCTCACAACCCCCAGAAGGCTGCCTGGGCACTAAATTAACCAACATAGAAATTCTGCTAAGCCTAAAGTCTAATGCTAGCCCTGACGAGTTTAACAAATTCTTTGTTCAGAACATTAATGAGATTGTTGACAATATTAACCTCACTTCTCAAACTCTTGATAGCTCATCCTTATAAAGAGCTGGAAATCGGTCGGGACAAATACCTACTATGTCAACCTGGAGGCTGGTTACTCCGGAAAAAATCTGTCAAATAGTTAAGGGCTACAAAAACTCTCATAGTCCTGATGTTTATGGTGTGTCCTGCCACCTACTCAAGTCATTTATTGATGTGATTACTTTTCCTTTGGCCTGGCTCATAAATTCATACTTAAGTAAGGGAGTATTCCCGGATGAGTTAAAGATATCTAGGGCAATGCCAATTTTTAGAAAGGTGACCCCCAACTTTTGACCAACTACAGGCCTGTTGCCTTGGTTCCAGCCTTTGGTAAAATCAATGAGTCAATTCTCAACGAACAACTGGTGACATCACTTTGACGATATTATACTAAGTGCCCAACATGGTTTCCGCAAGGGACGATCAACTGTATCGGCTGTGCGGTCATTAGTTGGTCGGGTTATGGAGGCCTTTGAGGCTGGCGACTCTCTGGGACTGGTGTTTTGTGATCTAAGCAAAGCCTTTGACTGCGTTTCCCACGAGATACTTGTTAGTACTCAAACATCATGGAATAACAGGGATTGCTCTTAACACCTTGCAGTCGTATCTGAGAAACAGGAAGCAGGTTGTGGAAGTTGAAGGGCTCGCTCAGAAGAGCTTAGTTTGCGACATGGGGTTCCTCTGTGCTTGGTCCCCTTCCCTTCGTCATTCTTGTCAATGATTTAGATCTTCAGGGCCGCTCACTTTTATATGCGGATGACACTACCCTGCTGGCAAGGGAAAGGACATAGATCAAATCCGTCTGGACTCAGACAGATTACTTGACGAGGCCAAGAATTGGTTTGTGAGCAACAAGTTGCAACTCAACGATGATAAGACTCAGCGACTCATTTTGCACTTTGAAGACGACTGATGCTGGGAGCCCCTTGAAGCTCCTTGGCTTCTGTATTTATCCGAAGATGTCGTGGGGTGAACACGCGACTCAGGTCTGCCATAGGCTTTCTAGAGTCCTCTTTTTGCTGAGGAAATTGAAAAAAATCAGTGCCAGTGGATTTTTTGGTATCGGCCTATTACGCCCTGTTCCACAGTCACATCTCATATGGGCTGTTATTATGGGGACACTGTTCCAAGAGTCAGAAGATTCTGCGGATTCAGAAGAAAGCAGTGAGGCTTATTTTGACTTCGGCAGGCCACCGAGACCACAGTAAACCTCTGTTCTCCTCTCTTAACATTCTTACCATCTTTAGTCAATATATATGTACTTGACTCCGTCTGCCACGGTAAGGAGAACATTGGTGATTTTATACAGCGTGGTGCAGTACATCAGCATAACACTAGAGGAGCTATCGATCTGGACTTGCCAAGATGCAGACTGGCTAAGTCACTGGACAGCTTCCCAGTTATGGCAGTGAGACTTTTCAATAGACTCCCAATTGAAGTAAAGCAGGCGAACAATGCCCAGTTTAAAAGATTGGTAAGGGAGAAACTCCTGGTGGACCCCCTATTTGACGTAGACAAATTTATGAGGGATCCTTGGAGAGGAGCCATCCGCAATCCAAGATAGCATAGAGATGAATTGACACAGCCTATCCAGATCATCTGGTCATCGGCGACGCCAGTGGTAATTAAGGTAATTAATTGAGTAACACAGACCACTGACTAGGAATACTATAAAACTATTCTTATTTTATAATCAAACGTAGAACAAACTTTTCAAAGAATACAGGACACTCTTTTATTTATAGATAGATTGGCAAATTAGTGTGTTAAATTTAGAATTTAATAATTAAATACATTTTATATTTATATATATTACTATATTTTATTAGCATTATTTCATTATTAACGTTTGTTCTTGTTTCTGTTAGGGTTTTTTACTTTGTTACAGCTCCCTAAAAAAATCATCAGACCAACATTTCTTTTAAGGATAACTGATTGGTTATGGGTTTGCGAATATGTTTTCGTGATATTTAAATACCGCATAAAATAGGTTTACGTCGTCAATCCTTGAATAGTCTTACAAGCGACTAGTTTCGAAACTGGCGTTTCATTTTCAAGCTTTGTCGTCAAACATAAAATTATTGGAACATGATGTCGTCGTCAAAATACACAAATAATACATTTAACACGCGCAAATACATTAAATTACAGAGAGATGCGCGGTCGTGTCCGTCGTGCGTGTTATGGCCGGCCGCGCATCTCTCTGTAATTTAATGTATTTGTGCGTGTTAAATGTTGTATTTGTGTATTTTGACGACGACATCATGTTCCAATAATTTTATGTTTGACGACAAAGCTTGAAAATGAAACGCCAGTTTCGAAACTAGTCGCTTATAAGACTATTCAAGGATTGACGACGTAAAGGTGCGTAAACCTATTTTATACTGTCTTAAAATCAATCCTGGAGGCAATGCTGAATAAATTTAAATACCGGTTATTGCCGTCTCGAGAGTTTGTTGTCCCAGAACAAGAACAGCGCACAGTTTTTCTATTAAATTCTTAAGCTGGTGCTTATTCATGCCATTCGAAACATTGTTTTGACAAAACCTTGGTTATCAGATAGGCTATCATATCTTAAAATCATCGCACCCTCAAAT
>NW_026542600.1:56989694-57025642 GCF_028750875.1 Macrosteles quadrilineatus
AAAGAAACCCAATACGGTAGCTTGTATCCCTCACATTATCCTAATTCATATTTCTCTGGCTTAGATTGATAGTTTTTAGGAATAGGATACCGGTGCATGTTTTTTTTTTTTTATATGTTTGTTAAAGTTGTTTTGTTAAATATGTTGTTTAAATAGGCCTATATCAGAAATCAGAATCTGAAACGTTTTATTGTCCTCCAACATTTGATAATATAACGTTGATTTATATTATGTATAAGCACAGGTTCTATTTATGAATGATTACAAGGAGTTACTATGCCTCTTTATGTTTCCTAAATGATTTATCAAGTTTTTTGTTTTGAAATCACATATAGAGTTCAGAAATAACATGTTTTGCATAACTTAGACTAGGAGTAATGTTTTCAAGAATAGGCTCTTTTATTTATCTTAGTTTAATAGCTGAGCAAAATTATTAGCATTATTTCAGTATGTAGGGCCTACATAGACAGCTGAAGTCATATAATACCTCCGACACAGCAAACGTGCAGACAAAGCGAATTTCCATTTACCTACTGGATTTCTACAAAATATTCCCAAAAATTAATCAAACTTAGTAGAAACACTTTTATTTATTTCCTGACAAAAAGTTAATGGACAAAATTAGCAGGCCTAAGAGTTTGATTTTAAATTAAGTTAACTTATGTCATGACAGTTTGTCTGAGAATATGTAGGCCTACTCAACTTGCAGTTTCACAGTATCACATTGCATGCACGCTCGGCCCGAGTGGAGTGTTGTGCGAGCAAACAAATAGTTCAGAAAAACAAGGAAACAAATTAAAATTTGCTCAGCGTGATAATACTACACACTCCAACTCGTGTGAGCTGTTACTCGCATCACCCGATTCATGCAACTAGCCTAAATTTATTTGTTTTTTAAGCGAGTACGTGCTCGCAGTTTGTAGTATTTTGGTTTCCGATTTTTTTTTTTTAAAGTGGATGAACTTTAAATTGAGTTGGTTTATGCTATTGGGACGAAAGTGAAAAGAAACATTCTTTAGAACAGAAGAATAGAAGTTAAACATTATTCGTCTGTCTCAAAAGATCTGGAAAAATTAGATGGTACAGTATTCTCCTGCTACTTCTACGCCACCGAAGTAATCGTTCATCCATTCTTCCCTAAATGGTTCACCTCCCACTACTTAGAACTTCAAACACTACTTTTCCATCACAAAAGTTAATCATCACATGATCTTTTACATCAGCCACTGACTAAATAGCCAACTATATGTGAGTAGCTCCTAGTACCGTAATAACACCCCAACTCGTGCGAGCTCGCGTTACTTAATGCACGTGCGAGCATGTGATCATAGCCTAAGAGTTGAGCAGTAAGAAAACTACTGGTAGGCATAGTATTTTTAATTTCTCTTTCTTAATGTCAACGTAATTTTATATTAGTGTAAAGTGGCTATGCCGTTGGGGAAAAAATAAATAGCCTAAATACCAGTAGCCTACTGGTGACAGTACCTATATAAGTTTAAAGCATTATAATCAAATTAATAACTTAATCTTATTTTTATTTGGTTTCATGGGAATTATTAAATTAGGCCCTATAGGCAATTGAAATTGAAATACACTAAGATGTATTTAGGGCCTAAGTAAGTTAATAGGTACCGGTAATTAAATTAGCAACTTTCAATCAAATGAAATATTTTAACTAGAACGAAAAAATCGGGTTAACCCTTTGGATCCCAAGGGCCGATTACATCGGCTCTGCAATAGGTTTTAAAATGCCCACATGCCGATCCGATCGGCTTTGTAATTAGCCGTGAAAAGACCCGAGGGCCGATGAGATCGGCCTAGCAACAAGACACGGAAAAACCAAGGGCCGATGTCATCGGCTTTTAGTATTTGTTATGCAATTCTGTTAATTTTCGTAAAAAATAATACATCAAAGGACAGATAAAGACATTGTCTGTGGAAATATTTGCAGAAAACATAAATATAATATTTTATATAGCTAGTGATTTTTTATTTTATTTTATCTGCTACCAAGAGCCGAGAGTCGACGAAATTTACGTGGCATCACGCTTTGCTTGACAGTTTCCCGCCGACTGTACTGTTGTTGTTTAAACGTCATAATATAAAATACAATAATTTAGTAAACAAATAAAAGTAAAAATATAAATAAATAAATAAATATTCTCATTTAGTGATTACACAACAACTTTCACCTTCAGAGCTGTTATATAATGAATGTGTAAAACTATTCTTCCTGCGTTAGTGTTTTAGCGCCGATTTGCTTCTTTGGCGCATTTTCCATCAACTTCACTGTTGTTGTTTGCACGTGATTATATAAAACACATCAATTTAGTAAAAAAATAACTATAGGCCTAAGTAAAAATAAAAATAAAGAAATAATATTGTTATTTAGTTATTACACAACAACTTTCATCTTCGGAGCTGTTATATAATGATTCTGTAAAAACTATTCTTCCCGCGTAGTTTTTTAGCGCAAATTTGCTTCGTTTGGCACATTTTTCTTTAGTTTCGCCCGTCTTTCTGTGAGTGAACATCGATTTGTGCAGTTATACTACAAGCTTTCCATTTGCAATGGAGAGAACACAGTTTGATAATTTGCTTCTTTAAATTTACAGTATAGCCTACTATAGTATTACATATCTACCATAGCCATAATATTCTATTACTTCATCTAAACAATAGAGAAAAATAAATTTTCAAAAATTCGCAAAATAGGCTAGGCCTATATCACAAATTATTCATGAAATTAAAATCTTAAACATAACTGTAAACAACCCTACTTGGACAGTTCTCATTGTGTATCACAGTTTTTTGTTGCTGCTTAGTTCAAATTAGCTGTGTTTCCATAAATGCAAAAAATAATAGTGCCACACCCTGTTGGTAAATCTTATGACTCTTTAATGCTTTTGCATATCATAGAACTAACTTTTTTAGTTGAAACAGCTGACTAAATTCTTTAATTCCCTTTAAATATGAATACTCATAAGATTAACATGGGGAACTACAGAACCACTGGGGCCGAGCCCGAAAGGATTTTCGAGATAAGAATATGCCTATATGTTATTAGGGAATGTGAGCTATCATCATGCCAAATTTCAGCTCAATCCGTCCAGTAGTTAGCCTAATGCGCGATTAAACTTCAAACAAACTCACAAACTTTCCTTATTATAATATTAGTAAGATTAAGTTTTATCAATAGCCTAGCCGAAACAAAATTCCTATAAACAAAACATAATTGTTAGTAATCAGTCTTCAACATTTAAAGAAATTGCTCAAGCAGAGAAGGTCTTAAAGCTTTTCCAAAGTGACATTTTCATTTAATTTATGATCTGATGAGTCATAACTTTTAACAATTAAAACTAACTTAATCATTCAAATATAGAAGTAGAAAATAGTGGTAAGCCTGAGCTAAGCAAGCAATTTCTTCTCATTGCTAACGTAAATTTAATGGCAAATAGGCCTACCTACGTAAGTTAAACTTATTTAGTTATTTTTCCCAAGTGCTTTGGATCGTGGAATTAAATTGCTCTTTTAACTTAAGTTAACTTTTAGTATTTATCACAAGCTAACTTATGTTCTCAGAGGCTACATTTCACCTATTGATGCCACTAACCTATCCATGATATTATGTCTGGGAAAAGCATATTTGGCAAGCATCTTGCAAGTTCCAATAGGCTACTTTTGAGATATTTAGGCTAGTTATTTGTATTTATTTATTTCTACAGCAAGCAGCCAATTTGCAATTAATTGTAGCCTACAACAAAGGCATTGGCGGATCCAAAGGGGGGCGACCGTCCCCCCTTGGGCATACATATGTATATTTTTTACTGCATGTAAAACAGTAAACTTAGTGCATACACATTACGTAAAATAATTTGTCACACTAACTTTGGACAAAGAAATGGTATAAAACTGCATTTTTGAGACTTTGTTTACACACATTTTTCGGGAGGGGTCGCTCCCCGCCCCCTGTCATTGTTCTAAATCCGCCACTGCAAAACGTAAATGATGATACACAAGTATAATTCTATTAAAATATCATCAACTTAAGTATGGAATTCAGTTAAGATTTACTGTATGACGAAAGCTGGGCCTAAGTTATAGGAACTTGATCTAAACTTTACTTTTTCCGTTACCTAATTATAAAAAGGCTTCATGCCAGCTTTAGGAGTAGGTAGTGATATTTATAAATTATTGTGTGCTTATATATTAACACATAGACTTAATGACTAAGAAAGGTAAAATTGAATCAAAACATACCCAAATCTCTATGGCCTGGTTTTAGGTTATTTCTAGGCATATTTTACTTTAGGCCTTGAGTATACTCCTTTACTCCATTGGGAATATAGCCTTTTATAATGTAATATCAACACAACCAACACAGCCCTGGACTGAAAAGGTTACAGTATATCCAAAGTCACAGTAGGCCCAGTAATACAACTAATGCATAGGCCAGTATTCACTGTTAGGTAGGCCGTACACCTCAATAGTATGACACCAAAAAGAGTACACACTGATTTAAGTAGATCTGATTAGGCCTTCTGATCCGGGCTTTTTCATTTGTAAATTCGTGTACAATAATCACACAACATCGCTAAGTTGATCGTCACGGTCCAAATGCATGTATATTTTCCACTCAAAACACAGAGTCTGACATAGCTTTCAGCTAAGTGTCAGAATAACGTTTTCTGCCTTTTGCCCACCGCCTAGGCTACGTCATCACAGGTCACTCTCATGAGACTAAATTAAAAACATAAATGAAAATTATAGTAATACTCATTGAAGATTATATTTTATGATTTGTATTATTGATAAACTAATCAGCATGATCATATACTTAAATAACACTTTAAAACAAATTTATAAACCTAACACTACTTCTTCACAAGGACATACAACTCCCTCTTGCAATGCATGATGGGAAATTTGGATGAAATCGTTTTGTAGTGAGCATGAGCAATGGAATTGTCTCATAGAACATCTCGGATATAAAACTTGTTTTGAGTGTATAATTAAGCATACATGTAATTATAAATTGTAGTTTAGTTATAAAGAGCTATTTAATTGAATGTAAACTTTATTTTGATTAACTTAACTATTTTACTGATCTCATATCAACTGAGTTGGGTTAACTTTGTACAGTATTGTGAATTCCTACAGCCTCATGAAGCATTCTCTGCATTTCTTGAAATATTTGGTAGAATTTTTAATGAAATTTTCCCCACTGTAAATTACACCAAAAGTGCAGAAAACAAAGTTAAGCCTAGGAGGGTTGCGTCTCATAAAGCATGGTATACAGATGACCTGCGTAGGATTAAAATGTATGTGGTTCTGTACAGGGACTTGATGAATTCAGCATCATCAAATGAGGAGTTTGCTCATTGGAAAACAATATATTTAAGAATAAATAGATACCATAACATGGTTGAGAAAGCTAAAAGAAATTTCAATGCAAGGTCTATTGAGATGGCTCACAACCCCCAGAAGGCTGCCTGGGCACTAAATTAACCAACATAGAAATTCTGCTAAGCCTAAAGTCTAATGCTAGCCCTGACGAGTTTAACAAATTCTTTGTTCAGAACATTAATGAGATTGTTGACAATATTAACCTCACTTCTCAAACTCTTGATAGCTCATCCTTATAAAGAGCTGGAAATCGGTCGGGACAAATACCTACTATGTCAACCTGGAGGCTGGTTACTCCGGAAAAAATCTGTCAAATAGTTAAGGGCTACAAAAACTCTCATAGTCCTGATGTTTATGGTGTGTCCTGCCACCTACTCAAGTCATTTATTGATGTGATTACTTTTCCTTTGGCCTGGCTCATAAATTCATACTTAAGTAAGGGAGTATTCCCGGATGAGTTAAAGATATCTAGGGCAATGCCAATTTTTAAGAAAGGTGACCCCCAACTTTTGACCAACTACAGGCCTGTTGCCTTGGTTCCAGCCTTTGGTAAAATCAATGAGTCAATTCTCAACGAACAACTGGTGACATCACTTTGACGATATTATACTAAGTGCCCAACATGGTTTCCGCAAGGGACGATCAACTGTATCGGCTGTGCGGTCATTAGTTGGTCGGGTTATGGAGGCCTTTGAGGCTGGCGACTCTCTGGGACTGGTGTTTTGTGATCTAAGCAAAGCCTTTGACTGCGTTTCCCACGAGATACTTGTTAGTACTCAAACATCATGGAATAACAGGGATTGCTCTTAACACCTTGCAGTCGTATCTGAGAAACAGGAAGCAGGTTGTGGAAGTTGAAGGGGCTCGCTCAGAAGAGCTTAGTTTGCGACATGGGGTTCCTCTGTGCTTGGTCCCCTTCCCTTCGTCATTCTTGTCAATGATTTAGATCTTCAGGGCCGCTCACTTTTATATGCGGATGACACTACCCTGCTGGCAAGGGGAAAGGACATAGATCAAATCCGTCTGGACTCAGACAGATTACTTGACGAGGCCAAGAATTGGTTTGTGAGCAACAAGTTGCAACTCAACGATGATAAGACTCAGCGACTCATTTTGCACTTTGAAGACGACTGATGCTGGGAGCCCCTTGAAGCTCCTTGGCTTCTGTATTTATCCGAAGATGTCGTGGGGTGAACACGCGACTCAGGTCTGCCATAGGCTTTCTAGAGTCCTCTTTTTGCTGAGGAAATTGAAAAAAATCAGTGCCAGTGGATTTTTTGGTATCGGCCTATTACGCCCTGTTCCACAGTCACATCTCATATGGGCTGTTATTATGGGGACACTGTTCCAAGAGTCAGAAGATTCTGCGGATTCAGAAGAAAGCAGTGAGGCTTATTTTGACTTCGGCAGGCCACCGAGACCACAGTAAACCTCTGTTCTCCTCTCTTAACATTCTTACCATCTTTAGTCAATATATATGTACTTGACTCCGTCTGCCACGGTAAGGAGAACATTGGTGATTTTATACAGCGTGGTGCAGTACATCAGCATAACACTAGAGGAGCTATCGATCTGGACTTGCCAAGATGCAGACTGGCTAAGTCACTGGACAGCTTCCCAGTTATGGCAGTGAGACTTTTCAATAGACTCCCAATTGAAGTAAAGCAGGCGAACAATGCCCAGTTTAAAAGATTGGTAAGGGAGAAACTCCTGGTGGACCCCCTATTTGACGTAGACAAATTTATGAGGGATCCTTGGAGAGGAGCCATCCGCAATCCAAGATAGCATAGAGATGAATTGACACAGCCTATCCAGATCATCTGGTCATCGGCGACGCAGTGGTAATTAAGGTAATTAATTGAGTAACACAGACCACTGACTAGGAATACTATAAAACTATTCTTATTTTATAATCAAACGTAGAACAAACTTTTCAAAGAATACAGGACACTCTTTTATTTATAGATAGATTGGCAAATTAGTGTGTTAAATTTAGAATTTAATAATTAAATACATTTTATATTTATATATATTACTATATTTTATTAGCATTATTTCATTATTAACGTTTGTTCTTGTTTCTGTTAGGGTTTTTTACTTTGTTACAGCTCCCTAAAAAAATCATCAGACCAACATTTCTTTTAAGGATAACTGATTGGTTATGGGTTTGCGAATATGTTTTCGTGATATTTAAATACCGCATAAAATAGGTTTACGTCGTCAATCCTTGAATAGTCTTACAAGCGACTAGTTTCGAAACTGGCGTTTCATTTTCAAGCTTTGTCGTCAAACATAAAATTATTGGAACATGATGTCGTCGTCAAAATACACAAATAATACATTTAACACGCGCAAATACATTAAATTACAGAGAGATGCGCGGTCGTGTCCGTCGTGCGTGTTATGGCCGGCCGCGCATCTCTCTGTAATTTAATGTATTTGTGCGTGTTAAATGTTGTATTTGTGTATTTTGACGACGACATCATGTTCCAATAATTTTATGTTTGACGACAAAGCTTGAAAATGAAACGCCAGTTTCGAAACTAGTCGCTTATAAGACTATTCAAGGATTGACGACGTAAAGGTGCGTAAACCTATTTTATACTGTCTTAAAATCAATCCTGGAGGCAATGCTGAATAAATTTAAATACCGGTTATTGCCGTCTCGAGAGTTTGTTGTCCCAGAACAAGAACAGCGCACAGTTTTTCTATTAAATTCTTAAGCTGGTGCTTATTCATGCCATTCGAAACATTGTTTTGACAAAACCTTGGTTATCAGATAGGCTATCATATCTTAAAATCATCGCACCCTCAAATTATTTCATACTAAAATATCGCAATTACCAAATCGCGCAAAAAAGTGAACGGTTGGTATAACTACTTTTAAGGTAACACAGTAGTCAAAAAAATAAAATAAATAAATATATTTTTTTTATAATTAATTTTAGTTTTAAATTTTATCCTAAATCCATAGATACCAAATAAGTTATATAATAAAATTTATTTGATAGATTTTTGTCATTTATTATAAATCTTGCACAGCTGTTTCAGTGATCGCATGACAGCGCCTAAGGCTTTATATGCGATTTACCGAAAATTTACTTTTTTCTTTGTCCGGTACATTTTTTTGACACATTTATGAACCGATTTTAATGAAATTTTTTACAGACCTTCTGTGTATATTAACAAATAAAAATATGAAGTAAAATTACAAAATTATTGATACAACCCGAGTTTTAATTATTTTTTAATTACAAAACATGATAAAATATTTATGTTTTTTAAAAAATTCATTAAAAAATTATTTTTGACTTTAGAAAAAAAGTGGTTCCTATTATCGTTGAGAAAGGTGTGTAAGACAATGTATAAAAATTTCAGGTTGCTAGGATACTTTTTAAGGAAGTTAAGTGTACCTAAAAATGGTGAAATTAACATGGACGGGGTAGGGACCACTGTGTTACCTTAAATTTTGGCCCGGTACGGGCTATTATCATCCATCGTATAACAGGCCTATTCGAGGTTGAATCAAACTAGTAAACTATGAAATGAAATGAAATGAAATGATTTATTTGCCGTTGATCATGTACATGAAATGGGCATTGTCATATGATTAATACAGTTAATTAAAACAGATTGTCATACATCTATATAACTAAAATCTAATTTCTATACATGTATTAAGATATTCATATGCATCGTAAAAGGGATTGTCTAAAAGCCAAGCAGTTACCTTTTTTTTAAGATTTTGGGTGTGCAGGTCCTTGCCGATTCATGCAGCTTGTTAAAAAATTTAATGCAATTTGCCTTGTGTGATATGCCGAATTTTGTCAATCTGTGCTGTGGAATATTTAATTTTGTCCTGTTGCGTGTTTCATGTTCATGTATTCCTTGCCTGGTGGGAAAAAGGTGAAGATTAGTTTTAGTGTAAATAAGAATATGTAGTATGTATAAGTTAATTACTGTTAAAATTTTCATTTGTATAAATAAAGGTCTACAGTGGTCCAATCTGCTAGCTCTGCACATAGTTCTAAGAACCTTTTTCCCCAGACAGCACACTTTATCCCAGGGACATCCCATAGTAGTCCCATATGTCCTGAGAATGACTCGGGATATGTACGCTAGCCTCAGGATATCCCGCAAAATCCCGGGACGAGTACGAAATCCACAGGATATCCTACAGTATACCGTAATGTCCCGGGATTTGTAAGTTAACCTCAGGATATCCTGTAAAGTCCCGGGATATGTACGAATGCCATAGGATATCCCAGAATGCCCCATGAAATCCCGGGACATGTACAAAATCCACTGGATATCCTGTAATGTCCCGGTAACAAACTGAAGAAAAAAACTACTACCACTGATGAAATGTATACCTATCTAAATTTAAATGTTCAACAAGGCCAATATATAATTATTTGTTTTATTCACTAGCTCTTTCAGAAACTAGGTTTCCATCTTCAGGCTGTGTTTGCACTAGTACAAAAAGTAAATATTTACTTAATAAATTAATTTTAAACAAAGTTAAAACAGATAATTTAAAGGATATTGGAAAAATAAAAAATAATATTAGAAAAATTAATTTTTTGAATTTTGGATATATTACAGTGTTGTTCTTGATGTAATTGTTTTCAGTAATTCCGAGTTTATAATTGGGCCGTCTTCATTATTTAACAAATAATTTTGGTCTGTTTTTTTCTATTAAATAAGATTCCCACGCATTAAAATGTTGAGGTTTTTGGTTTTATAATTTGTTTTAAAAGTTTAAGGTTTCCCAAATTGAAAATATGTCTTGTTAATACTGTGGCTAGCAAAGGCTGACTTTACTTTACTGACATATTACTTACTACCACTGAGTTCAGGAAAACTAGAGTTCTATCATAGTTGTGTGAAACGTGTGTTTAATTCTAACTTTAAATTAATAAAATAATCTAAAACTAATTTTAATCATATAACAATCAATTAATTATAACAGTGCTAATCTAATGGTAATTTAATAATATATATTCAAATGCCAGTATCCTCTCCAACTACCAGAAAAACAATTCAACTACTTGAGGCCTAAACAGATTAACAGAATCATATTATATACTGTAGTATCAAAAATTATTTAAGTATTGCGACCATATTGCAACTGTCAGCTACTCTTTCGCCACTTGAAAACACTCATAATCATCAAGCGCAGATAGCTCAGGAGGTAAGGTATGAGGCTCATAAGGCGAAGGTAACAGGTTCGAGACCAGTCTGGGCCAAAAACTTTTTTCTCGTTTTTTTTCTTCAAAACTTGTGTTTATTAACTATTTAATCAATTTACTCAACTGATAATTAAGCTTTTCATACTAAATCTATATTATTTTGTGTTTTTTTTGTTCAGGCCCAGACCACACGTTATCCCAGGGACATCCCACAGTAGTCCCATATGTCCTGAGAATGTCCTGAGGACTACCCTGGGATGACCTCGGATGTCCCACGGATATGCTGTGAGCTTATCCGTAGGACATCCCCGGGCGGGGACATTACGCATTCCTGCGGATATCCTGGGATATCCCAGGTTAACCATAGGACTATTATGGGATATCTTGCATATCCTGTCGCAATATCCGTGGGATGTCCTGAGGAGAAAGTGTGCTGTCTGGGTCTGTATCAGGAGAACATCTGATACAGCAGTTGCATGTCCCCAGAGAACCAGCCCATAGGATATGTGAGATTGAAATAAACCAAAGTAGGTCATTCTGAGATATTCATCTGACACAGATTCCCTGAGTTTCCAAAATAGATAGCTGACCCGTGAAATTTTTTTACAAAGGTTGTTGATGTGAACATGCCAAGACAATGTGTAATCGATATGAATACCCAATAGTTTGACTGATTGTAAATCTAGATTTATAGAGGTGCTGAGGATGATATTTTGAGTTTTACCTTGGTTACAAAGTAGTTTATTCGTGGAAAACCAGTTTAATGCATCCACCTGTCTGAAGAGCTCTATTTTGTCAGAATTTTTAGCAAAAATTGATGTGTCATCAGCATATATACAGTATTACTGACTTAGATCTTAGATTCTTTGGAAGATCATTTATGGCTATTACAAAGAAGAAAGGCCCAAGCACAGAACCTTGGGGCACTCCCATTTTGATATCAACAACATTGGAATTAGCACCCTGAATGGAAACATATTGTTCATACCATTCAGGTATGACCGGAATATACTAAGTGATTGATCCTGAACTCCATAAAATTTTAGTTTGTCAAGTAAGATATTGAAAGGAACACAATCAAATGCTTTGCTCAGATCTAACAATGACACAGCAACTGATTCTTTGCTCTCGAATGCATTTAAAGAGTAATCAACAATCTCCATGACAGCCGATGTAGTTGATCTTCCTTTGCGGAAGCCTAGCTGAGAATCAGATAACAGATTAAACTTATATCAAAATGAGCAGCAAGTTGTTTATGCATCAGAGTTTCAAAAACTTTTGAGAAAATCGGAACAATTGATATTGGTCTATAATTTTCAGGAGAAGATTTGTCTCCCTTTTTAAAAATAGGGATGACTTTGGAAATTTTTAGAAGGAAATAATTATGTGTTTAAAATGTGTACAAAATGACAATTGAACAGTAACAATAAAAACCCGATTTAATCCACTACTAAAGATGGGCATTTTTTTCGGTTAAAGGTTTTATCGGTTTTTAGAACAGAAATAGAAAATTGATGTAAAATGTCAAATTCAGCTTATTGGATATATTAATGTTTCTAAGATCGCGGGATAACGCTGTCCTTGCATTGCAGTCAGTTGTCCTCGCGATCGCAGAAGATGTTCAAATTTTCATAGCAGGAGATGGGCACTTTCGAATATAGCAGAATCACATAGACTTTAGAGTAAAGTTACTCTATAGTCCGAATTCAAACGACCACCTCAGTCGCTGCCTCCTCTACGCACATAGTTGAACAATGCTGATGTGATAACGCCAGTCGCCTTGCGATGTAGTTATAGGAATGCGACTGGTGACCAGGGCCGGTGAGAGACGTCAATGGCCCCTGGGCTGAGCGATACCGGCCCCCTATTTTCCTGATTTAGTGCCCAGCCACCTCCGTGCCGTTTTGTTACACATATAACAACAATACATATCAGAAATGTATGGTATTTTGATTCATTCTCGTGCTCACAGTTGCAACTTTATTCCATTCAAAGATTACTAAGTGAACTGGAAAACCATGTGAATTTCTATATATATGTAATAGGCTAAAATCTTCCATTTTTTAAGTGTAGCAAGTTTGGGGTCTTTACAGTAAGGGAAACTAAGTTTTTTTAGGCATTACACGAGGTCACCTGGCTCTTTTAGGGAAACACTCATCATATGCTAAAAGGAATGTCTTTAAAAAGTTTATAAAGTTTTCTTCTGTAGTACTATTTAGAAACACCTTTTCACATTCAACATTGTCCAGTGTTCCAATAAATCTATTTACATTAGCGGGTGTAATAGACCTTTGATAGGTAATAGGCCTACCTGGGTTTGGAGAGCTATTATTACCTCCACCATTGACCACCCTCTGGGACCGCTCATGAGTGTGAGCGATAGCAGGATGAGCTAATCTTCTTATGAGAGTAGGATCGTCATGTTACTGCGGTAAAACGATCATAAGTACACTGTATTCGTGTTTACCTAGGTGCAGCGTTAAATAATATAAAACCAAAACTTAAGTAATAAGCACAGAGAGTTAAGGATAAAAGAAACGTGCTTATGGGACATCCGTGCGCTTTCAGCGTGGTATGTTAGGGTGGAAATATCCTTGTGACGAACAAGGAAAAGCCCAAACGGCGAACACTGTGTGGAAATTCCTATCGTAGGACACCGGGCCTTCCTCCACCATGAGAGTTGTTTGTAGTTCATGTGGCCGAGGGGAGTGTATGGAGGAGGGACTTTGCCATGGACGCCACTTAAGATTATCATTGAATTTTTCCTCTGTATCTTACTATGTACTAAGTAATGTGATAGTGAAGTTATCGTATATTAGTTCCTATATATTATTTATTTTTATTCTATTTGGTAGCAAACTTAGTGATCAGTTTTTATTTTGTCACAAATAAATTCATCTATGTATAGGCTAAGTCGTTGGCATGCATTATTAAAAAAATAAACCTGTCTGGTCTTTACTACAATACATACCTGTTCGCGCTATACAGGATAGTCATACCACAGTAACAGATAAATACCCCCAAAACCATGTTTAATGTTACATCTTAATAAACGGAAAAATAAAACTTAAATGTTAGGCCTTTCGTCACTGTCACATTACAATTTGTTATCATTTTGAATTGACCACTCTCTTGCAAAGATTATTTTACTTTTCTATTTGCTTAAGATATGTTTTTTTTATATCTGAAACCAATTGCATATACGTGTTGAACCACGTTAAACCAACAACAAATGTCTTACGCTGTGCTGTATAAATAATCCATGCTTAAGTATTAAGTAAAGAAAAATAATCCCTTGTTAACATTTTAGTGTTCTTTGTTTTGTTTGTTGTCCTGTCTGTGCCTGTGCGTCTACACTACATTGTTGTCAACAAACAAAATTCTTCCTTCTTCAGTGATGATATAGGCTATGTGAATATTGTCTGTAAAGTAAATACTATGTTAGATACAAGAAATAAGTGAGATGAGATGTGTTATTAATACAAAGATAACTAGTATATAATATATTACATTACCACGTAAGACGTACCAGGTAATGAAAGCCATTTGCTTAATTTTATGATTATGACTTTTAGTTAATAGGTTCTGTCTTCCAAAATTTAATATTTCACAACATTAGGCCTATCTAAATTTCATCTGTTCCACAACTCATCAGATTAGTTTTGGCAAATCTTGATAAGTAAAAATTAAACTTTGTGTTTTGTTTGAGGTCTGTTTCATTAAAATTCACTTCAAGTCATTTGGGACTAAATTCTCACAGTACTCTTTACAAGTCTCTTATTCGCATTCAGGAAACCATGGTTTTGAAGGGGTGGCGGAATTGTACCCCCCCCACAGGTTTGTGACGTCACGATGACGTCTCATTTTCTCACCCTTAACATCTGAATGTTTTCAGCTGCAAACTGGCGTGTACAGGCTGAAATTGTACCTCTCTCATAAAACTTTGATATTGTTTTATCAATAAGATCGTAGGCCTACACAAGCAAAGCTACCTGTCCAAGAGGGGGGTAAAATTCCACCCCGTAGGGCATACACATTTGGTTTTCTGAAGGGGGTACAATTCCAGGGGGATACTATTCCATTCCGTACATATAAATTATTTAATTTTAGCAGGGGGTACAATTCCGGGCCGTACATCTCCTGCTCCTTTTAATTTCTATGTAACCATCCGGTTCACTGATTAAATATAACTTAATAGATTAGATTTTGTTAAAATCAACCTGTACGAGGTGGAATGAATAACTTCTTGATCATTATCGTACGTGTTATTAAATTACCTGAAAAAAAATAATATAGGCCTATAGCCTACATCTAATAACACTTGTAATAATATATTTACACTTATACTGTTGACTTACAAGACGGTAAATACATTTAAAAGTTGGTAAGTGGTGATCGATTTCGATTGGACACTCCAATCATCATCAGACTTAAATTTGCTTTTAACAAATTTGAGCAACTAGTGGAAGATGTTTTGTAGGGGGGATGCTACTGCCTGGCGTCATGTCCAAGGTGCGCGGAGGGGGGACAGTTCTCTACTGGTTTTCTACAAGCTGCTTGGTCAAAGTGCCTAGCAACTTATCTTCCACCTTAAGTTGTCATCTTTCTTTGATCTTTACTGATACTCTGTGGGAAACTAAAATTACTTAGTGGAAGATAGAAAAAAGTGGCTGTATTTTGTAGAAAAAGCAACTAACTGTATTTAACTAGTGGAAAACTTAGTGTGTGGATGGATGACTTTGGTGTGAACACGGCTATAAACCTTTCGATGCTAGATTTTTTGTTGTAATATTCCGAAAATTGATAAGGGTTATTTACTTAAGTTATTTTGGTACTTTCCTGTTAAAGAGAACATTCATTATTTTTGATGATTACTTTTCAAATATCGATATTTTATTTTTCTATCCGATATGTTGATAATAGCCTAACAAATTGAAACATATCAGCTGACAACTATGTTAAGGACACAGTAAATACATATTTTTCGGTATCAACAAACAATTTAAAAAATATATTATCTTGAAATGAAACTGTTCTAAAATATCCTAACCAAACAAACTCACTGAAAAATTTCAAAATTCCGTTTGATAGCCTATTCCCCATATGCCTTTTCTGTTATCAAACAGAATTTTGAAACGGTAACTTAGCCTACATCAAGTTTGGTTAGGTAGGCTAGTTATGTTAGGTTATTCTAGAATAGTTTAATTTCCTAATCCAACATAGGCTATTATATTTACCTAAACAAGGTTAGTTCTTAAATTTGTAATTTAGATGTGTTTAAAGATATTAAAACAGAAGGAATACGGATCATGAAGTAAAACAAAAATATCGATATATCGAAAAGAAATCATCGATAATAATAAAAGTTCCCTTTAACAGGAAAGTACCGTTATTTTGTCTGAAAAGTGCTAGGCTTGCCACGGGGGCAAAGTCTAGTGTACGAGAAAAAAATCTGTAAATATAAAATTAGTCATCTTAAAGTGTTAAGGAACGAATATCGGGCCTAAATTGTATGAGGAATAGAAAGAAACCATAGCTCTTTTGAAACAACAATCGAGTCAACCGATATGCCCATTTAAACATACACGATCAAAAGTCAAATCAGCACGATATATCACTGTTAAGCGCTTTTCGGATTAAAGGCGAACAACGATATATCGTTCCATAGCACTTTTCGGGAGAAAGATGTGCACAACGATATATCGTCTCATAGCACTGAAAGGGTTAAGGACCTAATAACATGCAATCGATCTTGTCATAGTTAGTAGAATCATGTGCACAACTAAGTTTAAATGGAAACAAACTAAAATTTCCCCACAGATATTTCTGTTACTCTACTCAAACGAACCACTTCCTTCCTTAAGGCTACACTTATTTTGATGTAGATCTGGAATTGGTCTTTTAGAGATCATTAAGGTTTAAACTTTTAAGCAAGTCCATTAGCTCATGTAAAACATGTATTAGTGTAGAAACATACAGACAGCATAGCGTAGCGCAGCACATGTTTTAAATAATAATTCATCACCAAACTAAACATGTAATCGAACGTTGTAGTCAACATTCTTGTGTAATCCATAAACTGTGACTCACGTTTCCTAAGGATTGGAAATAAGAGTATTGATATTCACCATGTTTGTCCCTGCCTTTAGGCTACACACTTCATGCACCTCGACTCTTCTCCTACTGATCAAAAACTGCCACCTAAAGGTATTTCCGACAAGACTAATACGAGCCGTCTTTGACAAAGCCATCCCTAATACTGATGTACCTCATTAAGACCGTCTACAACCTAAAATGTGATATGCTATGTTGCGCTCGGCTTCGTTACGCTGGGCTGCGCTACGTTGTCTGTACGTTTCTACACTTAGTGAATAATCTGATATCCATATACACCCTTAGTCTTCTCAAAGACATTAGCTCTCCTAGTCCGATTACAAGAAGTTGGGGTTGTAGGTACCTAGTAATGGTTACTTGATACTTGGTGTTTTTTTTCAACCAACCAGGTTGGATAGATTGCGTCTATTTACATTACATATTAAAACATGATACATATAGGCCTATATACAATTATCAAGAAATAATGGCGGGGGTGGCGATAGTATTTGCAAAGCTAAGGGGCTCGTCAAAAAGTTCTTGCCAGGAGTTCAATGGTCTAATAAGTAGCGTTGATTTGAATCCACTTTTGTCAACAGCACGAAATCCTTTTAGCAGCATATTACAAAGTCAAATAGCAAGTGATGGGTAGGAGTTCAGAGTGAGACTGAGTTGACAGGGGGCAGGTTTAGGTTACACGCTCTACGCATCCCGTAATCGTGCTGCATGCTTCTAGTCGTGAAGGATGACTCGTTTTCTTTCAGGAGGGCTAAGATGTTTAGGACATATTCCTAGCTTATTGACTATGTATGGTCAGTATATAAAGCTTCTTGAAAATAGGGCGACAATAGTCAGCTGTACTTAAAGATGTTATTATTAACACGTTCGCTACCGAGCATCACATATATGATGTTTGTCATTTAAGCTGACTGGGACGGGTGGCGTTGTCCTGTAATCCAGCTACTAGGAGGTCACGAATTGTGGATATTTATAGGCATGAACTGTGGATGCGATACTCCCTGGTGTGGATTAACGTCCGCACGGGTGAGTACTACGACTATCCGCAGTACTATCCTGATAATTAGACCAATTCGTATATACCAAGGAAAAAAGTGGTTCGGATTCCACTATAAACTGTAGGTCCCTTAGTCGCCATTAGCTGTATGTGCTATTAATAAACAGCTGTGTCTAAGGAATATGTCGGCCTTAGTCACTAACAAGACTACAAGATCGTGCCACTCATCATACACTCATCTCCATTCATACTTGGCTTAAAATACCTACTTTGTATGGTCGCCATTTCAAAGAAAAGTATAAAGTATAAAAAAGTATAAAGCATATATGCGACGCCGCTATCATTGCCACGGACCGAGGTATACAATTTAATCTAAACACATAGACCGGCTGTCACTGGATAACAGTACACGCAGACCACGGGTAAAAACCTGTTAAACAGTGATCATTTACTTTATAATACACTGCAATCGTGTTTCTAAACCATATACGAGTATTATTGTTTTTTTATATTTTTGATAACCCTTTGTAACGTTGCTAATTTGGGACGCCCGGTCTACAGCGAAGACAATAGTGAAAATTATCATATATTTCTGGAAATAGCCCAAACGCCGCATAATATGCGACAGTTAATTTTTGTTTGTGTTTTGAGGTGAAAGTAAGTAAAAAAACAGATTATTCAAGTTCAGTTTATAAATGAACAAATATAAAAGCTACATAGGATAATTCAGCATACATACATACAGTGATGCAGAAAAGTAAAGACCAGTTTTTCCAACTATCATATGACGTCACCAATCATTGTATCCACAGACCAAGCGACACAGTTGTAGACACCCTGTAGACCACTGCAGAGAATTCATTCTATTTTAATGTGACTAGCCGTCACATATATGCGACGGCAGTCTATGGGTAGAAACCAGCCGTCGCATGTGCGTCACTGGTCTATGTAAATGAAAGATTTTGTACTAATGCGGTAGCGAACGTGTTAATACAACCTTCTTCTGTAGCAGCAACAGACGTTGGGTGGCATAGCAATGTCCTTACACTGTCAGACCATGGTTATTGTGACCATGGAATTGCAAATGGCAGACCATGAGCAGATAGGGACAAACTGCTCATTAATATTAAGCTGAGTTGGGCCAAAACTTGCCATTGAAAATAAAATATATGTGTTATTAAGGTGGGGAGAACAGTATCTGTATTCAAAATTCCTCTTTAAAATCTGTTAAATAATTGATTTATTTATACCTTTTGGTTTCCAAGTTCGTTGATCTTGAGCAAGTCTAGTGAAATTAATATCTCCTGATTTAATAGTGATTTTTTTTTTTTGCTCGTATCTACGCCAGTGGCATTTTTAATACCAAATATCCATTGTTGACCAGTAATGACTGGATGGATTTAGTCAAAATATGTTTTAAGTTTTTATACTTTAGACGTTTAGCAGCTAACATGGCAGTACTGTAGTTACGAGGTCCATTCATCGTTTTCCTCTGTAAAGTATTCCTTGATGGAGTACATAGGCCGCTCCTTCAGTTGTTCCTCTACTTTGTCTTTAAAAAATTAGTTGCATTAGCAAAACTGAAAGCTAATGACGACTTTATTAAAAAATCTAAGAATAAAAGTAAAGAATCTTGGGTAGTAGTGAAAAATGAAACAGGACTTAATAAACAAATATCTGATACTCCAGTTGGGATTAAAATCAAACATGAAAGGGATGAATAAAATTGTGCAGTATTGGTAGCAAATAAATTCAATAATTTTTTTATTGATGTTTCTCAGTATGCCAACCAATCAACAGATAAATTAAAAGCCACTCAGTTACTAATCGAAAATCATCCACGTTCCAAATTAACATTTAAATTTAGAAATGTTTCAATTGACGAGTTAAGAAAAGTTGTTACATCTCTCAGTAACACTAAGTCCACAGGTTTGGATGAAATTCCTCTTTTTGTCATTAAAAGAGTTTTTAAATTTATAGAACATCCATTATGCCAAATAGTAAATCAGTCCCTTGAGGAGGGAGTTTTTCCTGATAAGCTTAAGTTTGCTGAGATTAAACCCCTGTTCAAAGAGGGCGATGTCAAGGATCCCTCTAACTACCGCCCCATCGATCTTCTGCCTTGTTTTTCAAAGATTTTTGAAAAAATTTTAAAGATTCAACTAGAAAGCAATAATTTAATAAATCCTTCACAGTTTGTTTTCCGCCCAGAACTCGGTACTGAAAAATCCATAACAAAAATGATTAACTGCATTGCGGAAGCCTTGGATGGATCGCAGAAGACTGTGGGTGTGCTATGTGACCTATCCAAGGCTTTTGACTGTGTGGATCATGAGATACTCATAGAAAAATTAAGTATGCATGGAATAAAAAATACTGAATTAAAATGGTTGATATCATATTTTAAAAACCGAAAACAAAGACTTGTCTAAAAAATGCAGAGAAATTATAAATCAGAGTGGAACATTAACCCCAATGGAGTTCCTCAGGGCTCCATTCTTGGCCGTTGTTTATTTATTATATATGTTAATGATCTATGCAATGCTACTAAGATGTCCACCTTTCAATACGCAGATGATACTGCTTTAATTTGCACAGGACAAAACAATGAGTTCATACAAGCCTCAATAACTCAGGAATTTCAACTCCTCGGGGACTCGTTTGCAGTAAATGGCCTGTCCATGTATCTGGAAAAACTCAACTAATTCAGTTTTCTGCATCCAATATTAACCAAGAAATAATTGTAAATACAAACTTGACTACAATTCATTCACAACAGTCAATAAATTATTTGGGAATAGAAATCGATTCACAACTAAATTGACAAAACATATTAGAAACCTATCAAAAAGACTACGCTCAGCAACATTTGTTCTCACAATAATTCGGGATACTACTAATCTAGAAACACAAATAGTAGTATATCACGCATATTTTTCATCGATTATGAATTATGGAATTACTGTATGGGGCTCATCAAGTCAGGCCAAAAAAATATTTATTCTCCAAAAAAGAGCTGTAAGATTAATGGCCAGAGTCCCCGGTAGAACACATTGTAAAGATTTATTTATTCAGTTTAGAATTTTAACCTTTTTAAAAGTGATTTCGGCACATTCATGGACTGTCAACAATCTCATCCACATAACACAAGATTCAAAAATATTATAAAAACAATTCAACATAGGCTTAAAATCTTTCATTTATCCCCCAGTATATGGGGCCAAAAATTTACAATAAATTACCCGTTGGGATTAAAACATTGCCTCATTCTCTAAATTTAAACTACCTATCTTTAAAATTTCCTTTTGGAGAGGGCATTTTACTCGTTAGAAGAATATCTGGAAGATGAGTATATTTGAAAGATATTACTTCTCCCATAGGTTTGTAGCTTATTATTTGCTTTATTTCTTTTGTAAGCTATTTTATTGTTTAAAATGTGGTATAGTATTAGACTTTGTGACAAATCGTCTGTCAAGAGAATTGATGTAATGTGATGATGTTTAATAAATAAATAAATAAATATCATTCCTAAGAGTTCTGGATATAGGCCTACAACTTTTTTGAGTGGTTGTATTATGTAAACAACAATAAATCCTTTCTAATTCTAACATATTTTTTTGTTGAAGTTTTCCTAAAATAAAATCAAGTAAATAATACTAAAGAGAAAGGTTAAGTTGGCGATGGCCCATACAAACCAAACCCAACCATACACCATGTAGTCCCATTCTCATTATTCATAGCTGACAACGAGCTCTTCTTGCAAAACCTGGCAGCAAACAATCTCTAAGGTTGTTTCAAAACAACTTTTTCCCAGTACAGTAATGCATTCGATTAATTCTCTTACGGTATAATCATTGCGAAAAAATTTACAGTCCATATCGCAAATAGGATCTCATTACTCTTTATTTTTGAAATATAACTTGTGTATTTGCAATAAAAACCTTTGTTTTAATTACTTTGTAGATTTATGACATTTCAAAGGAAACACATTTTATTTTGTCGTGCTTAATTTAACAAAAATACTCCTATAGTTTCAGGCAAAATGGCCTCCTCATCCAATAGTGCCAATGATGATGAAGAATTTTTCGACGAAGCATCTAGTACCTTGCATATTCCTCAAGAGGTTATGAAAGCCATAGACCAGGTAATTTATACAATCAAATGTTATTCATTTGAATTAATTTAGGGAAACTTGTTTGAAGTAATTTTAAAATGAAAATTATTCTGTGCTTCTGACTTCTGACTTCTGATACACATTCAAACTATACTGTATTACTGTTACTTAAAATTCTTATTATTGCTCTGTTATTTTGTTTTGGTGTATTATCGTGTTTTGTATCTATTTTAAAATATAGTTTGTTCAAAGATAAACAAGGAAACCAAAAAAACTGATTGATGAAAAAATACATTGTGAAATAACGTAATTTACTAGCAACAGAGCCTGTGTTGGTTAATTAACAGTCTCATAGAAAATAATGGTTATGAAATCCACACACCAGTTTACTCACTAATAATCATTGGTATCCACAGATTAAGCACATAATTTTAGAAACACACATAGCATTAAATTTGCTTATCCTTACAGTGTGTCTGTCTACCAACAACTTTTATAAAATAATTTGGATTATTATGTTCATAAAGCGTGGAAAGACATTTAAAATATAGGCAGTACTAAATCACCAATTTGCTTCTGGAGTTTTGGATTAATCACTTCAAGCTTGGTAAAATCACAGAAAACATACTACTATAACCCAGAATGCCAACCGCATGCGGTTGAGTGCATGGCAACGCTGGTGGCGCTGCCTAGGAATTGACAGGCAAAGCTCTCTCAAAACACTTAATGCTTTTTACCATGCGGTTGGCATTCTGGGTTATAATAGTATGTTTTCTGTGGTAAAATTGGGGTAAACTTTATTAGCACTCAATTTGATTGTTTGAAGTTATGATTAAATATCAGTTTGGATTCTGTTAAAAGTCTAGATATCGTATATAGTTTGGGGTAAGCAAATAAAGTTAAGCAAATAGTCCAAATCAATGAGATTAGATAACACTTTATACTATTAAGTCTTAAACGTTTTAAAAATCCTAAAAAATGATATTTTCGTAACATTAACTTTCTTATTCAGTGTTTGTATCTTGGAATTTGTTATTATGTTCTGATGTTAACCAGTTAGCTGTTCATTATTTTTCTCTTTACTTATAATACGTATCATGGTCCCTTCAAGTTCCGACCACTATTCTATTCGGTTGAACATCTTGTAAGCTTATTATTATTTTGAAAACTGAGTTTATTTATAAGCTCTTCCTAATAGACACAGTAACAATAAACTTAAATTTATGATATAAATAATAATTATCTTAATGTTGTCCATATAAATTATATAAAATGCTAAATCGAACCTAATTACAACAGCTTTGGTATTAGACAAAACATTTGGTATTAGACAATCAACTATACTTATCGAATAACAGAGAAAATAGGGAAAATCTTCAACAATGCAGGTTACAAACCAGCATACAGAGTTAAAACAAACCCAGTCCCAAACTACAAATTGACAGAAAGAATTAGCAAGCCAATAGAACAAGAAAGGGGCGTGTACAAAATAACATGTGCACCACCTTGTCACAAAGAATACATCAGTTACACCAACAGATCATTCAAACAGAGATTCAAAGAACATAATGCTAGTCACCATACCAACCCAGAATCAATAGTTGCCAAACACCTTAAAAGTAATCCGAATCATCACATTTCATTTCCTGAATCATTAACAATCCTAAAACGTACAAATTCTAAATCAATAGCTAAATTCCAAGAAAGCTACCATATCTATAAACATTTCCATAATTCAAACCCAGATACTCTTCTAAACAAAAAAGAAGATTACAACAATTCGATAATTTTCAAACTCATAAACCAGCTCGAAGTACAATATGACAACGTCGCAGAGACTTAGAATGTCTCTAGATATGGCAACTTAGAAGAGAAAGCTCTAGTATCATAAACTCACCCCCATCCCCTAACCTACCAACACCTCAAGAAGCCAGTACTAGGACAACAGCCGGGCAGTCGGACAGTGACATATGTTGCGCCCCCGGTCCGCGCTCGCGCGCCCGGAATTCCACACTTGCGCCATGAATCGTCCGCGAATGTAAAAAAGTGTAAATAAAATAGGATAATGCGTTTTTTAGTGACTAAGTGATGTGAGAAGAAAAAAGAAACAGCTCCTAATGATGCCACACTTGTGGCGAAATGTACATAGAGTGTTAACTTATTAATTCATCAAGAACCTGGCAATCAAAAGGTAGACAAAAACCCTCTGCTTCAAATTCATTACTTTTGTGTTAACCATATACCGATACTTTAATATGAACCTGAATGACAGTTCAGAATCAATTATTGTAAGTTATGATGATCAATTTATCGGTAATGGTATATTAATGGAGCTTTTAAATAACTAATGTCTTTGAAACTGTTCTATTATGTAAAACATTTTTTTTCAGGTTATTCCAAGTAACGACCCTCTTGATGATCCGGACTTCAATTCTATAGATTATATAAATTCACTATTTCCTACGGAGCAATCTCTGTCTAACATAGATGATGTGATAGCACAGCTGGAGTGTAAAATTCATGGTATTGATGATCAAATACGGACTGTAGTGAGACGTCAGACCAACGTCGGAAAGGTAATGTTGTTGGCTAAATATGACCTACTACTTTATATCTTATATTATTATCATTGCTCACTGAAGATCATATGTCTTTTTGAAAAAGTGCCTCTCAAGGGTGCTCAGAAATGTTTTGAAATACAGCTGATTATACCAAGCTTTTTTTTTTGTAACAATGACTTTCTGGTCTACAAAGAGACCAAATACTAACTGCTTACTGTGTAATGTGGCCGAAACAAATTAAGGTTTATATAAAGCCTTGCCTTCTTTACCAGGCATTTTAAAATTTTAAGTAGTTTAAGGCAGTTCAAATATCAACTATGGCCTTGCTTGACTCAAACCAGTTTCTTTTTGTTTACTTTAAATTTGTTTGATCATATTCTTTTTTGACTCTAATTGAACATTCCATGCTCAAAATAGAAAAACCGTAAACCACATGGAAATAAAGATAGGCTATTCAATCTATCTAAGGAAATGAATTTTTTTAAATACTGAAACTATTCTGTATTTTAGGATGGAAGAGATGCTCTTCTAGATGCTCAACAAGTTATAAAGCAACTCTTCCTTCAAACATTGGAGATTAAAAGCAAGGCTGAACAATCCGAGGAAACTGTCAAAGAGATAACAAGGGATATAAAACAACTAGATTGTGCCAAAAGGAATCTCACTGCGGCCATTACAACTCTGAACCATCTTCACATGCTTGTTGGAGGAGTGGACACTCTCAAGTATGTTGTTTTCTGTTATACATTTGAACCTTTACCATTATACAACTAAGTTACCATTAGTTTTTTTCAGGTTAAACTGTCATAATTATCTACAAATCCTATTTAGATAACTTAGTTCCTAAATTCCATGTTGATGGCCCCTGGATTACTCTATATGTCTAATAATTATGGTACAATACCTCGTAAAAAAATCCAAATGTTGATGTCAGGTTAAAAACCTACTTGTTTCACCGTAAATGCAGCATCGTCAGGGTTACAAAACATAAGACATCGATGTCACACGCACACAATAAATACACAAACACGAACATTTAATTGACATTGATAGGCCTGTCACACGCACACGACCTGGACCAAAATAACCGGCCACCTGACCTTTGTCCTACTGATAACATGGACAACAACGAGGAAGGAGTCTGACACTGCAGTCTACCTTCTGCGCCGGGACTGTCCGCGTCACGTGTGTGTGATAGGCCTATCAATGTCAATTAAATGTTCGTGTTCGTGTATTTATTGTGTGTGTGTGACATCGATGTCTTATGTTTTGTAACCCTGACGATGCTGCATTTACGGTGAAACATGTAGGTTGTTAAACTGACATCAAAATTTGGATTACTTGACGAGGTATTGTACCATAATTATTAGTCAGTTAGTTACTAACTAGCTACTTAGTTAGTTTTACTTTAGCTTAGTTTAGGTTAGGTTAAAACTGAAGCATATTGTAACCTTCCAGTTGAAATTCTAAAAAATGCAATATGTAGATTCAATGAAATTTAATAGGAGAAACAAACTGTTAAAAAATAAACAAACCCAATGCTGAGAAATGAAATACAGATTCAGACTTTAAACCCTACTGTGGACACAAATTCTGAGATATGCACTAGTATTTTCTCAAAAACGTTGTCAGGGCCTTAACGCTTGTCATCACATACTCTCGCATAAGTAGCTGTTTAATATGGTGGGAGGTACCCCATTGTCTTTTGTCACAAGATTTAACTATCCATTATGTACTCTCAGTAGTATTTGTGTGGGCCAAAGTATCAGAATCAACAAAATTAATAGAGTGGTTCACAGTCATATTCTGCAGTAAGAGTTAATAAAACATTCATCTGCTGATTGTTGTTCCTGGAGCAATGTTTTCAATTATATTTGGCAATAATGTTCGGGCTGTTCCATTTGGTTTCCTGGGTAGTATATCTGTAATATGAAATTAAATGAAAGATTCTTTACTTCACCAGACAAAGTTAGGGCCACATGTCCCTTACACTTACACGTAAAATGTCTTAAGGCCATGTCACACCGACATCCGCCGCTCCCGCCGCGGGAGTACCGCGCGCGGATGTTTTTCCTCGAGCCATGTCACACCAAAAGTTCGCGCCCGCGGCGGGAGTTTTGAGATGATTTCATTACAATTCGTTTTACATAAGAAACATCTTTACCTTTTTAGTATGCCATGTAAATTTGCAGGTTTTCTTAAGTAGTTAAGTGTATAAGAAGCAATTGAATGTTTATTTATTTGTTAGTGTACTTTAAAAAGTGAACTGTAATTAGTTTTTGAATTCAATTTTGACCTTGTGTTCGAAGTGCAAGCATATTAAATATGGTTGAGGGTAAATTATCCTTTTTCAATATTTTGAACATTATTTTTCGCTACACTACAAATACTTTTTAATTTTAAATAAAAACATAAGACAATTTTTAAACCAATGTAATTTTTTTGCTACGCCTTCTATTGAAAGTTCAAGTTTACATTGATTGTACAGTTTTGGTTGTTGCAAATTAAAACAGTTGATGAAATAATAAAACATTGTTTACGTCGGCAATATAAAAGATATGATGGGAAACCTTAAATTTTCGCCGTAAACATTATTATTGCATGGTAAACAAAAGTGATTTTTTCCAGTGATGAACATATTTCGAAGATAATACAAAACAACATATATTATAAAACAAAAGAAACATGTTAAATTTCATTTCAAACTGTATTAAATTGTATTACTTTTAAACTTTAAATAGCTTGGCCATTCGAGATGCCCCTTTGCGCATGCGCTAGATAAAACTCCCGCCGCGGTACTCTCAAAAAATCGCTGAGCAGGCGGACGTGGCGGACACTACCGCACGCCCGCGGGCGCGCGGTAGTGCGATGTGACTTGGCACATTTGATAACATGGTGAGGGATTTTTAAAAGTTCGCTCCCGCCGCGGGAGCGAGCTCGGTGTGACTTGGCCTTTACACTTAACCTGACATACATATACAAAGATATAAAAATACAATGAGATTTCTTAATCTAATATAAATCTACATATTTAACAAATTAACCCTTCAACGTGTGACTTTTTATATAGAAGAACACCCTTTCCTTCGGGAATTTTTAAAGCTTTGAGTGGGACTGTTACCGGTTTACAAAAAACCCTCAGTAATTAACTTATTTATGCATTGATTTTTATAATTATTTCACCAAAATAAAGAGCAGATTATAGGCATAAAAAATGTATAATTGAAATATTGAAATAAAAGTTTGTATGTAATACAATATTTATCAGTTGTAGGACTACTCTTATTTCTAAGCCGGATAATCGCCTCCCGCACCCGCTACTACATCATTAATTGTCATTTCTACAGAATTTGGTGGAGGCATGTTCATTTCAACAGGTGGCATAATGTAGGTTTCCATGGGAGAAATATGCCTAGGCTCATCATTGTCTTGGCAGAGGTTATCCCTAGGAGTAAAGAGATAAACCTCATTGCCACTCTCTGACTCATTTGTCAATAACTTATAAATCATTATCACTTACATCAGATATAAGTTATGTCCATCCAAAATCCAGCAATCAATCTCACTACTTCAAAACCAACATCAGTTCCAAAAACACAAACCTTTTGGTACTTTTACATCACTATGACAACACTCCAGCAGTTGAAGCTAGTAAAACAAAAAAAAAAAAAAACTAACAATAATACTCAAAATACTATTTTAGAAAATGTTTTACTAATCAAACAACATTCGCATGTAAACAAAACAAACAAGGCAGAAGCTGGGGAAATAGTGTGCTCTAAACAGCTGATTAATTTCAACACCAGAGACAACAAAAAAAAGTAAAAAGGATTTATTTTAGTGGTTTGTGTAATATATTTATATAAGTAATATAACAGTTTTTACTATTTAATAATTTACAAGGCTATGCTGGCAATATTTAAATATGTACGTTGAACTGTAACCGTTTGTATTTCCCACTACCAGTTAATAATATTTGAATAAACGAATGCTATTGGACGATCGGGTCACGCCACTTCCCCAACCCATGAGTCCATGTTAACCGACACCTCTACACCTCAGTTATAGCCAGCTTCCATCCTGAGTAACTCCGGCCCGTTCGGTCGTTAGCAGTTTTACAGTGTTAAACCGTAGTGCTTATTAACTTCCCGATTCCCGTAGTGTAAGACGTCAGGGTGACGTAGTGACTTAGTTACAGTGAATAAGGATAGCACCGTGTCAACGAAGGTACGTCAGGGTGACGACACTTCAGTGGCGACGAGGACCATTGGAGCAGTTTTAACGTTCGGGAGTGAAGCGTCGGTCTACGTCCGGTACTGTACGCGTAGTGTAAATGGCTTGTTTTAGCGCCATAAAAAGATTTTCGTTAGTCTGTGTGGGGAAGGAATGAACATAGAGAAGTTATTTAGTGAAGGATTTAAGTTCGGACATAAAATGGCGGGAATTATAGGAAGCGTCGGGGAGTTCGACCAACACGAGGAAACGTGGGACTCGTATATTGAACGTTTCGAACTATTTTTAAGTTGTAATGAGGTCAGTGAAACGAAAAAGGTTAGTACGTTACTCACAGTAGTTGGTGTAAAGACGTTTAAACTTTTGCGAGATTTGTGTACACCGGACAAACCGTCTAGTAAATCGTACGCTGAATTAGTAAAATTAATTAAAGACCATTTGTACCCGACCCCATCTTTCATTGCGGAACGATATAGATTCAGCTTAAGAAATCAGTTAGAAAACGAGAGTGTTTCACAGTATATCGCGCAATTAAAGCATTTGTCGACACATTGCGAATTTGGCGCGAATTTAAATGACTATCTACGAGATCGCCTGGTTAGCGGCATCAGAAGTGATTCAATGAAGCAGAGACGTTTATCGGAATCAAATTTAACATTCGAGAAGGCAGTGCAGATGACGTCACAGTTCGAGATGGCGGAGAAGAGCGCGGCGTCACTTTCGGCGGGAAGCAGCGATGGTCACGGCGGGAGGATCCAACGCATGGCGGCGGCATCAGCTTCAGCTTCACCACGCCCATCAGGTCAGCAACCCCGCCCACAAGGTTCAGCGCATCACAACACCGGAAGAGGTAGACAACAGCAACAGCCAACATCGTCTGCAGCGGCGTCGGCGTCAACGTCAAATGATAGAGTGCAGTGGCAGTGTTTTTGTTGTGGTGACTTCGGTCACATCGGCAGGAATTGCCGTTTTAAAGGTTCGACATGTCACAAGTGCGGTAAGAAAAATCATTTAGCAAAAGTGTGTCGATCTCAGCAAAACAGTAAGTCACAGTTTCAGTTCCGTAGTAATAAGAGTGATTTTAGATATAATAGAAATAAGCATCATAACTATGTAGATGAGGTATCTGATGATGTAAGCGTAAATGATGATATTGAGGAGAGTATAGGTAATCTGTTTGAAATTAGTGAAGGGTCCAGTAAAATAACTAAGGTAGATCCTTTCAAAACAGAGGTTATTCTTGAGAACAAATCAGTAACTTTTGAAGTTGACACGGGTGCTTCGGTAACTGTAGTAAGCGAGGCTTATTACAAAGATAATTTGAGTGCTTTGAAATTGTTTCCTACTGACATAAGGTTAAGCTCGTACACTAATGTGCCAATTTACCCTGTGGGTAAGCTAGAGGTAAATGTTCAGTTCAGAGATAAAAGCAAGACCTTAAACTTGTACGTAATTAAGGACGGAGCTCATCCCCTTATGGGACGAGACTGGATAAAGGAGTTAGGGGTAGAAATTTCTTTCAAAAATAATGAGGAATTATTTGTCGCTACAAGTAGTTGTGAATCAAAGAGTAAACATGAAAGTTTAGTTAAAGAACTAGTAAAAGAGTTTCCTGAAGTTTTTTCAGATCAATTAGGACAATGTAACTGTAAGCCCGTAAGGCTGGTTGTAAAAGAAAATGCCATTGCCAAATATCATCGACCCAGATCACTACCTTACACCCTTAAGGCTAAGGTAGAAAAAGAACTAGAACGTTTGGTGGAGTCTGATATTTTAGTCCCAGTTTGCAGTTCAGAGTATGGATCGCCTATTGTGCCAGTTCCTAAAAAGGATGGTAGCATTAGGATTTGTGGGGACTTTAGGCATGTTAACGCACAATTAGAAATTGATAGGTACCCCATTCCTAGGGTCGAAGATTTGTTTACAGAACTACAAAAAGGGGATTTTTTCAGTAAGATCGATCTAAGTCAAGCCTATATGCAGTTAAGATTAGATGAGTCATCACAAAAGTTGTGCACAATCAGTACACACAAGGGGTTGTTTGCGTACAAAAGATTGCCTTTTGGCATAGCATCAGCAGTAGGTATCTTTCAAAGAGTCATCGAACAAGCTTTGCAAGGGTTGCAAGGTGTGAAATGTTTTTTGGACGATATAATTGTATCAGGACCAAATGACGAAGTACATTTAAGTAGACTAAGGGAAGTTTGTTCACGTCTCAAGGCTGTAGGTTTCACAGTGAAACAAGATAAGTGTAAATTTTTTGCATCAAAATTGGAGTTTTTGGGGTTTACTATAGACAAACATGGGCTTCACACCTCGCAAGCCAAGATAAAAGCGATTGTCGATGCCCCTGTACCGAGAAATGTGACAGAAGTAAAATCATTTGTGGGTCTAGTCAACTATTACTCTAAGTTTGTCCCTAATATTGCGGGTGTTTTGAGACCTTTGTATGACCTTTTGAAGAAAGATGTAGAATTTTGTTTTGATGACGAGTGTATGAAATCGTTTAAAAAAGTTAAAGAGCTATTGTGTACGGCTCCTGTGCTAGCACACTATGACCCCCAAGCACCAGTAATACTTACAGTAGATGCAAGTAACTATGGTCTAGGTTGTATTCTCAGTATAATAGACAAAGACGGTGCTGAAAAACCAGTAAGTTTTGCATCACGTACATTGAACCAAGCAGAGCAAAACTATTCACAAATTGATAAGGAGGCATTAGCTGTAGTTTATGGTGTTAAGAAATTCCACCAGTATTTGTACGGGAAGCATTTTACCCTTAAGAGTGACCACAAACCCCTTATTAGTATTTTTGGACCTAAGAAAGGCTTGCCTGTGTTCGCAGCCAGTAGATTACAGAGATACGCCCTGTTCCTGTCAGGGTATGATTTTGACATAAAATATGTTAGGTCAGACAACAATAGCGCCGATGCGTTGTCTAGGTTACCACTTAAAGTGTCCCCAGCAGACGAGGAACCCGAATTGTTGTGGTTAGGTACTTATTTACACTTTGTTAAAGAGAGCTCAGTACCAGTGACATGTGATCAAATTAGAGTAGAAACACAAAAAGACCCGTTATTACGGAGAGTGTTAGGCTATGTCATGTTTGGGTGGCCAAATTTTGTCCCTAAGGAGGAATTTGAATTGTTCCCATTTTATCAGAGGAGGGAGGAACTAGCTGGTGTTTAGCTGGTGTAGGTAGCAAGGTGTTTTGATGTGGGGGTACAAGGTAATTGTTCCTAGTAGTTTGAGAAGTTATGTTTTGAATGAACTTCATGCGTCTCATCTGGGCATAACTAAAATGAAGTCTGTTGCGCGTTCTTATTTTTGGTATCCAAGTCTAGACAAAGACATAGAGAACCTTGCTAACAGCTGTTCGTCCTGTCTTCTTGAAAGACCAAATCCTAGTAAAGCCGAATTGCATCATTGGCATTACCCGAGTAGACCATGGGCTAGGTTACATGTAGATAATTTAGGCCCATTCAAGGGAAAGTTGTATCTGATAGTAGTTGACGCACATTCAAAGTGGCTGGAAGTTTTTGAAACTAGTTCGACTTCAGCCAATCACACTATAAATCACCTCCGTGATTTGTTTGCACGGTTTGGTTTGCCAGAGTCAATCCATAGTGACAACGGTCCTCCATTCAGTTCAATGGAGTTTGCCTCATTCTTGAAACATAACGGTATCAAGCACACAACATCGGCTCCGTACCATGCTCAAAGTAACGGACAGGCCGAGAACTCGGTTAAGTATGCTAAGTCAAAGTTAAAATGTGCATTTAAGGAAAATGTAAATACTTCTGTAGCCTTAAGTAGAATCCTTTTTGACTATCGCAATTCTGTGCACATGACCACTAATGAGACACCTGCTATGTTAATGTTTAATAGACCTTTGAGAACCCGATTAGACCTACTCAGACCTAATTTGTCTGAGACTGTAAATAGACAACAACAAGCTCAAAAGATGTATGCTAGGGGTAGTAAGACTCGATATCTGTTTGAAAACCAAAATGTATTGATTAGAGATTATAGATCTAAGGATAAGTGGATTGAAGGATGTGTGGTTAGGCAGATAAGTCCAACTATGTATATAGTTAAGTTAAGTTCGGGTGTTACGTGGAAAAGACACATTGATCAGCTGATAGCTATCGACAGTGGCCCAGTGTTGACATCAGATGCAGACAACAGGCCCACGGCAACTACAGTCATCGCGCGCCCAGCTGTTCAGAGTACACCAGCTGAGCGTGACGTCAGTCCTATGACGCGCGAGCTTCCGGGACATAGTACGCGCTCGTCCCTCTCTCCCACCACTCCGCGGCGCTCTATGGTTCCACAAACAGCTGATCGCAACTCACCACCAGCTGTACACCGTACACCTGTACAACACCGTACGTCCACTACACCACAGAGACGTTATCCCATGAGAGCTAGGAAACCAGTCGAGAGAATAGATTTATAATTAGTTTGTTTTGTTGTCATATAACGGTTGTTGTGTTTGTGTGTTGTTAGGTTGTTTTATTTATGTATTTGTTTGTCAGCGTTTATATTCTATCTGTTTACTGATACTGAAATTGAAAAATAATTATTGGTCACATTTTATGGTCAGATTTAAAGGGGAGGAATGTAATATATTTATATAAGTAATATAACAGTTTTTACTATTTAATAATTTACAAGGCTATGCTGGCAATATTTAAATATGTACGTTGAACTGTAACCGTTTGTATTTCCCACTACCAGTTAATAATATTTGAATAAACGAATGCTATTGGACGATCGGGTCACGCCACTTCCCCAACCCATGAGTCCATGTTAACCGACACCTCTACACCTCAGTTATAGCCAGCTTCCATCCTGAGTAACTCCGGCCCGTTCGGTCGTTAGCAGTTTTACAGTGTTAAACCGTAGTGCTTATTAACTTCCCGATTCCCGTAGTGTAAGACGTCAGGGTGACGTAGTGACTTAGTTACAGTGAATAAGGATAGCACCGTGTCAACGAAGGTACGTCAGGGTGACGACACTTCAGTTTGTGTAGCCCATTTCATCTACAATGTACTGCAGTTGTAATAACTGTACTTAGTAAGATTAAAGAACCCGATACTTGGGACAACTTACTATTTAGCATGACAACTCCGACTGACGTTTCACTCCGCTTCGTGCCATCGTTCCTCGTCGGTGACGTCACTCAGCAGTGCAGCCAACCACACACACAAACTCAATATTCTTCTGGCAATGTAATAAAGCCTTATATATTACACTCGCCCAAACTTAAAATAAAACTCTTCTCTATAGGCCTAACCTTTTTATTCTAGGCTAAGCCAAATCAACAATTTTTTTTGTTTGCATTTTCTTCTTTTACAATTTTTTTTGTTTCTAAGCTTCACAAAATATTTCAGAACACTAAATAAACTTTTCTTCTTCAAATAAAATAAACATAAAATCTTCTCTCTCTAACTCGGCCTTTTAACTTAAAGGTCGAGCCGCTTCGGCTTTTGCACAGTCCTTTGAGATCTCCGAAGTGATGGCGGGCTGCACTGCTGGCTGGGCTGCACTTCGGGATGCTCGTCTGTAGTGTGCGTAGCTGGAGATTTTGGTAGGCCTACACTCCGTTGTTGTCTTGGTGAGGTATTCCGAGTTTCCATGACACGAGGTGATCGCTCTGGCGGAGTTTGTATTCCCACAGTAAACTTGTGCTCAGGGGATTTGATCGGAGATTGCACTACCGGCCTATTGACTGTAACTTCCTCTTCCTCAGTCAACTTACTAGATCTCAAATGATCAGCGTGGCAGAAACGTACTTTACCTCCCAGGACGCTCACCACATAAGTAGACGGACTTTTCCGCTCCAAAATTCTCCAGGAATCCAAGAAATGATCTCCTGCCGTACTGACTTCACAAGCACCTTTTCTCCCTCCACAAAGGATCTGAAACTTCCCCGATGGTTATCGGCTGCTTCCTTCTGCGCCTCCCTCTTCTTATCAATGGCTGACAATAAACAGGGTTTAAGCATTGTCAACTTAGTTCTCGGTTTCCATTGAAGGAACAATTCCGCAGGGGGTAACACCAGTGACAGTACTGGGGTGTGTTGCGAAATGCAAAGAGGAAATTATCCAATTTATGTTGTAAAGAAATGGTCTCAGAACCACTAGCCATGACCTGTCTTTTAAGGTTCTTCTTGACTTCCTGTACAAATCTTTCTGCAGCCCCATTCGATGCAGGATGGTAAGGAGGTGAGAGCGTAAACTTAATACCGTTGTTGCTCAGAATTCTCTGAATTCCCCACTAGCAAAATTGGGACCATTATCACTGACCAATTCTTCCGGTAGGCCAAAAGACGCAAACAGCGTACGCAGTTTTTCAATGGTTTTAAACGATGTAGTAGATTTCATGATAAACACTTCTAGCCATTTGCTAAAACTATCAACAACTATGAGCATTTGTTGTCTTGTTAGTGGGTCTTCCGCATAATCCACGTGGATGCGCTGCCACCTACTTGAAGCTCTAGGCCACTGACATAATGGCACCTTAGCCACAGCATTCCTTGTACACTGGCACACATGACATGAGAGAACCGTCTCTTCAATGGTTTTATCAATCCCCGGCCACCAAACAAAGCTTCGGGCTAACATTTTCATCCTATTTATTCGGGATGCTGATCATGCAGCAATTGGATAACGGCACTCCTCAGTTTCTCTGGCACCACTACTCGACTACCCCATAAAACACACTGGTTCTCTACGGACAACTCATCCCTTCTTCGAAAATAAGCAACCAGCTCAGAATCTTGACTATCACGCCATCCATGCCAAATGAAATCTCTGACCTTTGTCAAAACAGGATCAGTATCAGTAAGTCGAGCGATATCCTTAGCAGTAATAGGATTGAGATCACTCACCAATTTTGAAACAGTCAAAGGCCTCTACCAGGGAAGAAACATGAGAGATGTAGTTGGAATCCAGCTCCAATTGGTCGTCATCAGGTAACGGTAATCTCGAAAGAGCGTCCGCATGTGGCAAGTCCAAGCCACGGCGGTACTTTACTTCAAAACTGTAGGCGGAGAGGATCAGGGCCATCGTTGAAGACGCGCAGCGGCGACACAGGGAACTCCCGCTTATTTCCAAAGATTGTCACTAAAGGAGCATGGTCAGTCTGTAACACGACATTTTTCCTACCGTAAATATATTTATGGAATTTTTTTACTCCAAAAACAAGAGCCAAAGCTTCTCTATGCAACTGTGAATAATTTCTTTCACTAGCACTCAAGGATTTCGATGCGAAGGCAATAGGCCTCTCTACTCCATCAATAAGGTGCGAAAGCACGGCACCAACACCTC
>NW_026542600.1:57025742-57069709 GCF_028750875.1 Macrosteles quadrilineatus
AAAGCAAGGCTGAACAATCCGAGGAAACTGTCAAAGAGATAACAAGGGATATAAAACAACTAGATTGTGCCAAAAGGAATCTCACTGCGGCCATTACAACTCTGAACCATCTTCACATGCTTGTTGGAGGAGTGGACACTCTCAAGTATGTTGTTTTCTGTTATACATTTGAACCTTTACCATTATACAACTAAGTTACCATTAGTTTTTTTCAGGTTAAACTGTCATAATTATCTACAAATCCTATTTAGATAACTTAGTTCCTAAATTCCATGTTGATGGCCCCTGGATTACTCTATATGTCTAATAATTATGGTACAATACCTCGTAAAAAAATCCAAATGTTGATGTCAGGTTAAAAACCTACTTGTTTCACCGTAAATGCAGCATCGTCAGGGTTACAAAACATAAGACATCGATGTCACACGCACACAATAAATACACAAACACGAACATTTAATTGACATTGATAGGCCTGTCACACGCACACGACCTGGACCAAAATAACCGGCCACCTGACCTTTGTCCTACTGATAACATGGACAACAACGAGGAAGGAGTCTGACACTGCAGTCTACCTTCTGCGCCGGGACTGTCCGCGTCACGTGTGTGTGATAGGCCTATCAATGTCAATTAAATGTTCGTGTTCGTGTATTTATTGTGTGTGTGTGACATCGATGTCTTATGTTTTGTAACCCTGACGATGCTGCATTTACGGTGAAACATGTAGGTTGTTAAACTGACATCAAAATTTGGATTACTTGACGAGGTATTGTACCATAATTATTAGTCAGTTAGTTACTAACTAGCTACTTAGTTAGTTTTACTTTAGCTTAGTTTAGGTTAGGTTAAAACTGAAGCATATTGTAACCTTCCAGTTGAAATTCTAAAAAATGCAATATGTAGATTCAATGAAATTTAATAGGAGAAACAAACTGTTAAAAATAAACAAACCCAATGCTGAGAAATGAAATACAGATTCAGACTTTAAACCCTACTGTGGACACAAATTCTGAGATATGCACTAGTATTTTCTCAAAAACGTTGTCAGGGCCTTAACGCTTGTCATCACATACTCTCGCATAAGTAGCTGTTTAATATGGTGGGAGGTACCCCATTGTCTTTTTGTCACAAGATTTAACTATCCATTATGTACTCTCAGTAGTATTTGTGTGGGCCAAAGTATCAGAATCAACAAAATTAATAGAGTGGTTCACAGTCATATTCTGCAGTAAGAGTTAATAAAACATTCATCTGCTGATTGTTGTTCCTGGAGCAATGTTTTCAATTATATTTGGCAATAATGTTCGGGCTGTTCCATTTGGTTTCTGGGTAGTATATCTGTAATATGAAATTAAATGAAAGATTCTTTACTTCACCAGACAAAGTTAGGGCCACATGTCCCTTACACTTACACGTAAAATGTCTTAAGGCCATGTCACACCGACATCCGCCGCTCCCGCCGCGGGAGTACCGCGCGCGGATGTTTTTCCTCGAGCCATGTCACACCAAAAGTTCGCGCCCGCGGCGGGAGTTTTGAGATGATTTCATTACAATTCGTTTTACATAAGAAACATCTTTACCTTTTTAGTATGCCATGTAAATTTGCAGGTTTTCTTAAGTAGTTAAGTGTATAAGAAGCAATTGAATGTTTATTTATTTGTTAGTGTACTTTAAAAAGTGAACTGTAATTAGTTTTTGAATTCATTTTGACCTTGTGTTCGAAGTGCAAGCATATTAAATATGGTTGAGGGTAAATTATCCTTTTTCAATATTTTGAACATTATTTTTCGCTACACTACAAATACTTTTTAATTTTAAATAAAAACATAAGACAATTTTTAAACCAATGTAATTTTTTTGCTACGCCTTCTATTGAAAGTTCAAGTTTACATTGATTGTACAGTTTTGGTTGTTGCAAATTAAAACAGTTGATGAAATAATAAAACATTGTTTACGTCGGCAATATAAAAGATATGATGGGAAACCTTAAATTTTCGCCGTAAACATTATTATTGCATGGTAAACAAAAGTGATTTTTTCCAGTGATGAACATATTCGAAGATAATACAAAACAACATATATTATAAAACAAAAGAAACATGTTAAATTTCATTTCAAACTGTATTAAATTGTATTACTTTTAAACTTTAAATAGCTTGGCCATTCGAGATGCCCCTTTGCGCATGCGCTAGATAAAACTCCCGCCGCGGTACTCTCAAAAAATCGCTGAGCAGGCGGACGTGGCGGACACTACCGCACGCCCGCGGGCGCGCGGTAGTGCGATGTGACTTGGCACATTTGATAACATGGTGAGGGATTTTTAAAAGTTCGCTCCCGCCGCGGGAGCGAGCTCGGTGTGACTTGGCCTTTACACTTAACCTGACATACATATACAAAGATATAAAAATACAATGAGATTTCTTAATCTAATATAAATCTACATATTTAACAAATTAACCCTTCAACGTGTGACTTTTTATATAGAAGAACACCCTTTCCTTCGGGAATTTTTAAAGCTTTGAGTGGGACTGTTACCGGTTTACAAAAAACCCTCAGTAATTAACTTATTTATGCATTGATTTTTATAATTATTTCACCAAAATAAAGAGCAGATTATAGGCATAAAAATGTATAATTGAAATATTGAAATAAAAGTTTGTATGTAATACAATATTTATCAGTTGTAGGACTACTCTTATTTCTAAGCCGGATAATCGCCTCCCGCACCCGCTACTACATCATTAATTGTCATTTCTACAGAATTTGGTGGAGGCATGTTCATTTCAACAGGTGGCATAATGTAGGTTTCCATGGGAGAAATATGCCTAGGCTCATCATTGTCTTGGCAGAGGTTATCCCTAGGAGTAAAGAGATAAACCTCATTGCCACTCTCTGACTCATTTGTCAATAACTTATAAATCATTATCACTTACATCAGATATAAGTTATGTCCATCCAAAATCCAGCAATCAATCTCACTACTTCAAAACCAACATCAGTTCCAAAAACACAAACCTTTTGGTACTTTTACATCACTATGACAACACTCCAGCAGTTGAAGCTAGTAAAACAAAAAAAAAAAAAAAACTAACAATAATACTCAAAATACTATTTTAGAAAATGTTTTACTAATCAAACAACATTCGCATGTAAACAAAACAAACAAGGCAGAAGCTGGGGAAATAGTGTGCTCTAAACAGCTGATTAATTTCAACACCAGAGACAACAAAAAAAAGTAAAAGGATTTATTTTAGTGGTTTGTGTAATATATTTATATAAGTAATATAACAGTTTTTACTATTAATAATTTACAAGGCTATGCTGGCAATATTTAAATATGTACGTTGAACTGTAACCGTTTGTATTTCCCACTACCAGTTAATAATATTTGAATAAACGAATGCTATTGGACGATCGGGTCACGCCACTTCCCCAACCCATGAGTCCATGTTAACCGACACCTCTACACCTCAGTTATAGCCAGCTTCCATCCTGAGTAACTCCGGCCCGTTCGGTCGTTAGCAGTTTTACAGTGTTAAACCGTAGTGCTTATTAACTTCCCGATTCCCGTAGTGTAAGACGTCAGGGTGACGTAGTGACTTAGTTACAGTGAATAAGGATAGCACCGTGTCAACGAAGGTACGTCAGGGTGACGACACTTCAGTGGCGACGAGGACCATTGGAGCAGTTTTAACGTTCGGGAGTGAAGCGTCGGTCTACGTCCGGTACTGTACGCGTAGTGTAAATGGCTTGTTTTAGCGCCATAAAAAAGATTTTCGTTAGTCTGTGTGGGGAAGGAATGAACATAGAGAAGTTATTTAGTGAAGGATTAAGTTCGGACATAAAATGGCGGGAATTATAGGAAGCGTCGGGGAGTTCGACCAACACGAGGAAACGTGGGACTCGTATATTGAACGTTTCGAACTATTTTTAAGTTGTAATGAGGTCAGTGAAACGAAAAAGGTTAGTACGTTACTCACAGTAGTTGGTGTAAAGACGTTTAAACTTTTGCGAGATTTGTGTACACCGGACAAACCGTCTAGTAAATCGTACGCTGAATTAGTAAAATTAATTAAAGACCATTTGTACCCGACCCCATCTTTCATTGCGGAACGATATAGATTCAGCTTAAGAAATCAGTTAGAAAACGAGAGTGTTTCACAGTATATCGCGCAATTAAAGCATTTGTCGACACATTGCGAATTTGGCGCGAATTTAAATGACTATCTACGAGATCGCCTGGTTAGCGGCATCAGAAGTGATTCAATGAAGCAGAGACGTTTATCGGAATCAAATTTAACATTCGAGAAGGCAGTGCAGATGACGTCACAGTTCGAGATGGCGGAGAAGAGCGCGGCGTCACTTTCGGCGGGAAGCAGCGATGGTCACGGCGGGAGGATCCAACGCATGGCGGCGGCATCAGCTTCAGCTTCACCACGCCCATCAGGTCAGCAACCCCGCCCACAAGGTTCAGCGCATCACAACACCGGAAGAGGTAGACAACAGCAACAGCCAACATCGTCTGCAGCGGCGTCGGCGTCAACGTCAAATGATAGAGTGCAGTGGCAGTGTTTTTGTTGTGGTGACTTCGGTCACATCGGCAGGAATTGCCGTTTTAAAGGTTCGACATGTCACAAGTGCGGTAAGAAAAATCATTTAGCAAAAGTGTGTCGATCTCAGCAAAACAGTAAGTCACAGTTTCAGTTCCGTAGTAATAAGAGTGATTTTAGATATAATAGAAATAAGCATCATAACTATGTAGATGAGGTATCTGATGATGTAAGCGTAAATGATGATATTGAGGAGAGTATAGGTAATCTGTTTGAAATTAGTGAAGGGTCCAGTAAAATAACTAAGGTAGATCCTTTCAAAACAGAGGTTATTCTTGAGAACAAATCAGTAACTTTTGAAGTTGACACGGGTGCTTCGGTAACTGTAGTAAGCGAGGCTTATTACAAAGATAATTTGAGTGCTTTGAAATTGTTTCCTACTGACATAAGGTTAAGCTCGTACACTAATGTGCCAATTTACCCTGTGGGTAAGCTAGAGGTAAATGTTCAGTTCAGAGATAAAAGCAAGACCTTAAACTTGTACGTAATTAAGGACGGAGCTCATCCCCTTATGGGACGAGACTGGATAAAGGAGTTAGGGGTAGAAATTTCTTTCAAAAATAATGAGGAATTATTTGTCGCTACAAGTAGTTGTGAATCAAAGAGTAAACATGAAAGTTTAGTTAAAGAACTAGTAAAAGAGTTTCCTGAAGTTTTTTCAGATCAATTAGGACAATGTAACTGTAAGCCCGTAAGGCTGGTTGTAAAAGAAAATGCCATTGCCAAATATCATCGACCCAGATCACTACCTTACACCCTTAAGGCTAAGGTAGAAAAAGAACTAGAACGTTTGGTGGAGTCTGATATTTTAGTCCCAGTTTGCAGTTCAGAGTATGGATCGCCTATTGTGCCAGTTCCTAAAAAGGATGGTAGCATTAGGATTTGTGGGGACTTTAGGCATGTTAACGCACAATTAGAAATTGATAGGTACCCCATTCCTAGGGTCGAAGATTTGTTTACAGAACTACAAAAAGGGGATTTTTTCAGTAAGATCGATCTAAGTCAAGCCTATATGCAGTTAAGATTAGATGAGTCATCACAAAAGTTGTGCACAATCAGTACACACAAGGGGTTGTTTGCGTACAAAAGATTGCCTTTTGGCATAGCATCAGCAGTAGGTATCTTTCAAAGAGTCATCGAACAAGCTTTGCAAGGGTTGCAAGGTGTGAAATGTTTTTTGGACGATATAATTGTATCAGGACCAAATGACGAAGTACATTTAAGTAGACTAAGGGAAGTTTGTTCACGTCTCAAGGCTGTAGGTTTCACAGTGAAACAAGATAAGTGTAAATTTTTTGCATCAAAATTGGAGTTTTTGGGGTTTACTATAGACAAACATGGGCTTCACACCTCGCAAGCCAAGATAAAAGCGATTGTCGATGCCCCTGTACCGAGAAATGTGACAGAAGTAAAATCATTTGTGGGTCTAGTCAACTATTACTCTAAGTTTGTCCCTAATATTGCGGGTGTTTTGAGACCTTTGTATGACCTTTTGAAGAAAGATGTAGAATTTTGTTTTGATGACGAGTGTATGAAATCGTTTAAAAAAGTTAAAGAGCTATTGTGTACGGCTCCTGTGCTAGCACACTATGACCCCCAAGCACCAGTAATACTTACAGTAGATGCAAGTAACTATGGTCTAGGTTGTATTCTCAGTATAATAGACAAAGACGGTGCTGAAAAACCAGTAAGTTTTGCATCACGTACATTGAACCAAGCAGAGCAAAACTATTCACAAATTGATAAGGAGGCATTAGCTGTAGTTTATGGTGTTAAGAAATTCCACCAGTATTTGTACGGGAAGCATTTTACCCTTAAGAGTGACCACAAACCCCTTATTAGTATTTTTGGACCTAAGAAAGGCTTGCCTGTGTTCGCAGCCAGTAGATTACAGAGATACGCCCTGTTCCTGTCAGGGTATGATTTTGACATAAAATATGTTAGGTCAGACAACAATAGCGCCGATGCGTTGTCTAGGTTACCACTTAAAGTGTCCCCAGCAGACGAGGAACCCGAATTGTTGTGGTTAGGTACTTATTTACACTTTGTTAAAGAGAGCTCAGTACCAGTGACATGTGATCAAATTAGAGTAGAAACACAAAAAGACCCGTTATTACGGAGAGTGTTAGGCTATGTCATGTTTGGGTGGCCAAATTTTGTCCCTAAGGAGGAATTTGAATTGTTCCCATTTTATCAGAGGAGGGAGGAACTAGCTGGTGTTTAGCTGGTGTAGGTAGCAAGGTGTTTTGATGTGGGGGTACAAGGTAATTGTTCCTAGTAGTTTGAGAAGTTATGTTTTGAATGAACTTCATGCGTCTCATCTGGGCATAACTAAAATGAAGTCTGTTGCGCGTTCTTATTTTTGGTATCCAAGTCTAGACAAAGACATAGAGAACCTTGCTAACAGCTGTTCGTCCTGTCTTCTTGAAAGACCAAATCCTAGTAAAGCCGAATTGCATCATTGGCATTACCCGAGTAGACCATGGGCTAGGTTACATGTAGATAATTTAGGCCCATTCAAGGGAAAGTTGTATCTGATAGTAGTTGACGCACATTCAAAGTGGCTGGAAGTTTTTGAAACTAGTTCGACTTCAGCCAATCACACTATAAATCACCTCCGTGATTTGTTTGCACGGTTTGGTTTGCCAGAGTCAATCCATAGTGACAACGGTCCTCCATTCAGTTCAATGGAGTTTGCCTCATTCTTGAAACATAACGGTATCAAGCACACAACATCGGCTCCGTACCATGCTCAAAGTAACGGACAGGCCGAGAACTCGGTTAAGTATGCTAAGTCAAAGTTAAAATGTGCATTTAAGGAAAATGTAAATACTTCTGTAGCCTTAAGTAGAATCCTTTTTGACTATCGCAATTCTGTGCACATGACCACTAATGAGACACCTGCTATGTTAATGTTTAATAGACCTTTGAGAACCCGATTAGACCTACTCAGACCTAATTTGTCTGAGACTGTAAATAGACAACAACAAGCTCAAAAGATGTATGCTAGGGGTAGTAAGACTCGATATCTGTTTGAAAACCAAAATGTATTGATTAGAGATTATAGATCTAAGGATAAGTGGATTGAAGGATGTGTGGTTAGGCAGATAAGTCCAACTATGTATATAGTTAAGTTAAGTTCGGGTGTTACGTGGAAAAGACACATTGATCAGCTGATAGCTATCGACAGTGGCCCAGTGTTGACATCAGATGCAGACAACAGGCCCACGGCAACTACAGTCATCGCGCGCCCAGCTGTTCAGAGTACACCAGCTGAGCGTGACGTCAGTCCTATGACGCGCGAGCTTCCGGGACATAGTACGCGCTCGTCCCTCTCTCCCACCACTCCGCGGCGCTCTATGGTTCCACAAACAGCTGATCGCAACTCACCACCAGCTGTACACCGTACACCTGTACAACACCGTACGTCCACTACACCACAGAGACGTTATCCCATGAGAGCTAGGAAACCAGTCGAGAGAATAGATTTATAATTAGTTTGTTTTGTTGTCATATAACGGTTGTTGTGTTTGTGTGTTGTTAGGTTGTTTTATTTATGTATTTGTTTGTCAGCGTTTATATTCTATCTGTTTACTGATACTGAAATTGAAAAATAATTATTGGTCACATTTTATGGTCAGATTTAAAGGGGAGGAATGTAATATATTTATATAAGTAATATAACAGTTTTTACTATTTAATAATTTACAAGGCTATGCTGGCAATATTTAAATATGTACGTTGAACTGTAACCGTTTGTATTTCCCACTACCAGTTAATAATATTTGAATAAACGAATGCTATTGGACGATCGGGTCACGCCACTTCCCCAACCCATGAGTCCATGTTAACCGACACCTCTACACCTCAGTTATAGCCAGCTTCCATCCTGAGTAACTCCGGCCCGTTCGGTCGTTAGCAGTTTTACAGTGTTAAACCGTAGTGCTTATTAACTTCCCGATTCCCGTAGTGTAAGACGTCAGGGTGACGTAGTGACTTAGTTACAGTGAATAAGGATAGCACCGTGTCAACGAAGGTACGTCAGGGTGACGACACTTCAGTTTGTGTAGCCCATTTCATCTACAATGTACTGCAGTTGTAATAACTGTACTTAGTAAGATTAAAGAACCCGATACTTGGGACAACTTACTATTTAGCATGACAACTCCGACTGACGTTTCACTCCGCTTCGTGCCATCGTTCCTCGTCGGTGACGTCACTCAGCAGTGCAGCCAACCACACACACAAACTCAATATTCTTCTGGCAATGTAATAAAGCCTTATATATTACACTCGCCCAAACTTAAAATAAAACTCTTCTCTATAGGCCTAACCTTTTTATTCTAGGCTAAGCCAAATCAACAATTTTTTTTTGTTTGCATTTTCTTCTTTTACAATTTTTTTTGTTTCTAAGCTTCACAAAATATTTCAGAACACTAAATAAACTTTTCTTCTTCAAATAAAATAAACATAAAATCTTCTCTCTCTAACTCGGCCTTTTAACTTAAAGGTCGAGCCGCTTCGGCTTTTGCACAGTCCTTTGAGATCTCCGAAGTGATGGCGGGCTGCACTGCTGGCTGGGCTGCACTTCGGGATGCTCGTCTGTAGTGTGCGTAGCTGGAGATTTTGGTAGGCCTACACTCCGTTGTTGTCTTGGTGAGGTATTCCGAGTTTCCATGACACGAGGTGATCGCTCTGGCGGAGTTTGTATTCCCACAGTAAACTTGTGCTCAGGGGATTTGATCGGAGATTGCACTACCGGCCTATTGACTGTAACTTCCTCTTCCTCAGTCAACTTACTAGATCTCAAATGATCAGCGTGGCAGAAACGTACTTTACCTCCCAGGACGCTCACCACATAAGTAGACGGACTTTTCCGCTCCAAAATTCTCCCAGGAATCCAAGAAATGATCTCCTGCCGTACTGACTTCACAAGCACCTTTTCTCCCTCCACAAAGGATCTGAAACTTCCCCGATGGTTATCGGCTGCTTCCTTCTGCGCCTCCCTCTTCTTATCAATGGCTGACAATAAACAGGGTTTAAGCATTGTCAACTTAGTTCTCGGTTTCCATTGAAGGAACAATTCCGCAGGGGTAACACCAGTGACAGTACTGGGTGTGTTGCGAAATGCAAAGAGGAAATTATCCAATTTATGTTGTAAAGAAATGGTCTCAGAACCACTAGCCATGACCTGTCTTTTAAGGTTCTTCTTGACTTCCTGTACAAATCTTTCTGCAGCCCCATTCGAGGCAGGATGGTAAGGAGGTGAGAGCGTAAACTTAATACCGTTGTTGCTCAGAAATTCTCTGAATTCCCCACTAGCAAAATTGGGACCATTATCACTGACCAATTCTTCCGGTAGGCCAAAAGACGCAAACAGCGTACGCAGTTTTTCAATGGTTTTAAACGATGTAGTAGATTTCATGATAAACACTTCTAGCCATTTGCTAAAACTATCAACAACTATGAGCATTTGTTGTCTTGTTAGTGGGTCTTCCGCATAATCCACGTGGATGCGCTGCCACCTACTTGAAGCTCTAGGCCACTGACATAATGGCACCTTAGCCACAGCATTCCTTGTACACTGGCACACATGACATGAGAGAACCGTCTCTTCAATGGTTTTATCAATCCCCGGCCACCAAACAAAGCTTCGGGCTAACATTTTCATCCTATTTATTCCGGGATGCTGATCATGCAGCAATTGGATAACGGCACTCCTCAGTTTCTCTGGCACCACTACTCGACTACCCCATAAAACACACTGGTTCTCTACGGACAACTCATCCCTTCTTCGAAAATAAGCAACCAGCTCAGAATCTTGACTATCACGCCATCCATGCCAAATGAAATCTCTGACCTTTGTCAAAACAGGATCAGTATCAGTAAGTCGAGCGATATCCTTAGCAGTAATAGGATTGAGATCACTCACCAATTTGAAACAGTCAAAGGCCTCTACCAGGGAAGAAACATGAGAGATGTAGTTGGAATCCAGCTCCAATTGGTCGTCATCAGGTAACGGTAATCTCGAAAGAGCGTCCGCATGTGGCAAGTCCAAGCCACGGCGGTACTTTACTTCAAAACTGTAGGCGGAGAGGATCAGGGCCCATCGTTGAAGACGCGCAGCGGCGACACAGGGAACTCCCCGCTTATTTCCAAAGATTGTCACTAAAGGAGCATGGTCAGTCTGTAACACGACATTTTTCCTACCGTAAATATATTTATGGAATTTTTTTACTCCAAAAACAAGAGCCAAAGCTTCTCTATGCAACTGTGAATAATTTCTTTCACTAGCACTCAAGGATTTCGATGCGAAGGCAATAGGCCTCTCTACTCCATCAATAAGGTGCGAAAGCACGGCACCAACACCTCGTGGACTTGCGTCACAAGTCAAAACTAATGGTCTATTTACATCATAATGAACTAAGACATCTGAAGACAATACCCATGTCTTACTTTCTTGAAAAACAGAAGAACATTGGGATGACCATACCCACGGTGCATCCTTACGAAGTAGATCGTAAAAACAGCTAAGTTTGTCTGAAAGATTGCAAATAAACTTCCCATAATAATTTATAAGGCCTACATAGGCTCTTAACTCTTCCTTTGAAGTTGGCTCGGGTGCATTCCGAATCGCCTCCAAAATACCCTCCTGCGGGCTGATCCCTTTGGACGACAAACAGTAGCCTAGGTACTGTACTGACGGCTGTAAGAATTTACATTTAGAATCATTTACCTTGACTCCATAACTTTGAAGACGTTGAAGAACACTCTCCAAGCGTGACAACGCTTCCTCTTGCGAAGATCCACCCACCAGTACGTCATCCAAATATGCCACTGACCCAGGTAGGCCACCAATAATTTTGTCCATGGCCGCTTGAAAGAGAGCCGGAGCCGAAGACAAACCATACGGCAGACGTCGCAAACGCACTAAGCCTTTGTGCGTAGTTAGAGTCAAGAGTGGTTGGGACTCCTCCGCCACAGGAAGTTGGAGATACGCTGCCTCCAAGTCCAAAACTGAAAACCAGCTACAACCTGCTAGAGTAGCAAAAATGTCCTCCGGTTGAGGCAAGGGATAGTGTTCCGACTGGATCACTTGATTAAGGGTTACTTTAAAGTCCCCGCAGAGTCGCACCCCACTTTTCTTCTGAATCACCACAATAGGAGTAGCCCACTGAGAGCTGGTAACGGGATAAGCAATACCTTCAGCAATCATCCTATCAATCTCATCTTCTACTGATTTACGCAACGCGTAAGGAACAGGGCGATATTTACAAAATTTTGGCACAGCATCCTCTTTTAACACAATACGTGCCTCAACATCCTTAATTTCACCAGGACCTCCTTTGAACACAGAGGCATACTTTTGTTTCAAACCAGAAACGACTTTAGGCTCAACGGCCTTACCTAGGGTTAGGTTAGGTTCACCACCCTTAGATTTAACACTGCCTGATAGGCTATTAAAATTACAAGTAAAAATAGATTTCCAGTCAAAAGCAATATGTTGTAGCCAACTACGGCCTAGAAGCATAGGCTGGTTCCTACGATCAATCTTAACGACTATCATAGGTAAATGATAAGTCTGGTCCATGTAGGCTACTTTGACTAAAGCTTGTCCAATAACATTGACTTCATTGCCTGAATATGTAAGCAACTTGATATCTACAGTACTCAATTGTACATGAGGGAAATATTTGTTAAACAATTCTTGAGGGCACACAGTTAGTGCCGAGCCAGTATCAATTTCCATTAATACGGATACATTCTCTATTTCTAGGCTTACCTTAAAGGCAGAAACATTATCACCAGAATTCATACTGTACAAAGACAAACTTTCAAACTTCACTTCATCTGGACCACCACTAGGCCTAGGCCTATTTTCCTCTTCCATCTGATGGATTTTAAATTTAGCACTTTTTATGGAATTTTTCACTGGATTTTCATTTTTGAACCTGCAAACCTTACTGATGTGACCCAACTTTTTACACCCATGGCACTTGTAATTACTATACGGGCAATTATTAGCCCTATGCTCTGGATTGCCACAACGAAAACACTTATTTATCTGAGACATATCTCCCTTCACATCACTTGAATTTGATTTAGATCCCGCACTGTGAAAATTTGAACCTCGGTTGGAAACACGTGCATTCTTCTTGACCTGAAACCTGGAAATTTCCTGAACACTTGTATTCGAGAATAGACCTGTTTGTTTCTCGGCCTGTTCAAGCCTGAGTGCAAGAGCCAACGTTTTCTTCAAATCCATTTCTTCGGAAAGTAATTTTTGACGAATTGCTTCATTTTTAATTCCCGAAACTAACTTGTCTCTCAGTGCGTCCGATAAGAATGTTCCAAAATCACACGTCGAAGCCAAATGCTTCACTGCCACTACGAACTCGGCAATACTTTCAGATTGTTTCTGGCATCGACTATAAAAAGTATAACGCTCAGCGACCACAAGGCGTTTAGGAGAATAATGATCTTCCAAGATTTTGCTCAAATTTTCGTAAGATTCTTCGTCAATCTTCTTAGGAGAAATAAGATCGGTGAGGACGGCTAATATTTTAGGGCCTATTACAGTAATCAAGATGGAGACCTGCTTCACGTCCTTGACCTCGTTGGCCTTGAAAAAGTGTTTCAAACGTAACAAATACGAACTAATATCTTCTTCGTACGGATTAAACTCCGATATCCGACCGATACTAGACATTTCACGCACACGCGGATTTAATTTCGTCGCCAAATGTAATAACTGTACTTAGTAAGATTAAAGAACCCGATACTTGGGACAACTTACTATTTAGCATGACAACTCCGACTGACGTTTCACTCCGCTTCGTGCCATCGTTCCTCGTCGGTGACGTCACTCAGCAGTGCAGCCAACCACACACACAAACTCAATATTCTTCTGGCAATGTAATAAAGCCTTATATATTACAGCAGTGTTGTCCAAGTCCAAGTAGTTGTGTATTTAGTCACTAGATGACAGCACGTACTGGGACGTCCCTGGGTGTACGCAATACATCAAAACACAGCCGCGAGGCTAGGAATTGCAGCGTATCACGTACAACAAATGAAACAACAATGCAATTTAATATATGTCATATTTGGGATGATGTATTGTTACACTCAAATTATAAAGTGATACTCGTATGACGGAAAAGGAAAGGTTAATTTTTTTAAGTTTAAGAACTGTTTCTAAATTTTTAATACACAGGGTGTTTCCAAAAAGAATCATCCAATTTGATAGTAAAGAATAATTCATAAAGTTTTTTTTACATACCAACAGGACGGTACCCCACATACTGAATCTTCACGTGAGAGATTTTGTGAATGGTAGGCTTCCTAAAAGATAGATCGGCCGTCCTGGCTCAAACGATTCCGCGTTATGTCACAGACCTTCAAGGTCACCTGACCTTACTGTTTGTGATTTCTTTGTGTGGGGGTTTGTTAAAGACCCTGTTTATATCCTTCCAACAACATTGGTAAAACTGAAGAACCGCACTAGAGCAGTTGGAATTAATTACTCAAGACATGCTAGGTAAGGTGTGGGACAAATTTGAGTACCCCCTTGACATATGATGAACATCTAAAGTGGGTCATATTGAGCATTTATATGGTATGTAAAAAATCTGATGAGTTATCATTTAATATAATATTAACCTCATGTCCGTATGATCGCATTGTTAGTTTTGAAATTATAAACCTTTAAAATCGGATGATTCTTTTTGAAACACCCTAGGGAGGGGTACTTACGTATTATACGGAGGCCACTTATTTTACAGCGCGCTGCGGCGGTTAGGTTAGGTTATCATAAGTTTTTATGACTCATCTCGTATAGTTCAATTCATAACGAAACTAGGAAAGTTCTACAAACATATTTATGATAACCCAACTTAACCCAACCGCCGCAGCGCGCGCTGTAAAATAAGTGGCCTCCGTATAATACGTAAGTACCGAGGGAGGTTTTGCTGTATTTATATTAAACCAAATACAGTACTACCTGATCAGTTTGAGTCAATAAATGATTAAAATTAGTTTAGTACAAATCACACTTAAGACACACAAAAAAGCACAAGCGTGCCTCTTACATTAGGCCTACACATAATGTTTGACAAAACTATATTTCAGACCCCCTAGTCGACTTTGTGCCTAAACTGTTATTAAATTATTTCAGGATCCTGACCGGTAAACGTCAATATGGGGAAATTGTGATGCCACTGCAAGGCATTGTAGAAGTAATGAAACATTTCCACAACTACACTGACATTCCACAGATAAAGAAATTGGCTGATGAGGTAAGGGATGTCTTAATAAGTTCGTCTCTGTAACTTGGTTGTTTAGAAAGGCGAACCACAGGTTCTATTTACCACACTAAGGGTACTCAAACAGTGGAAGTGCTTAAAGCTGTGCAACGATCCTCCCATAGTTAGCAACAGCAAAGTACCGTGCTTAGTGGAGCCTGGCTGTTACCTTAATGGGTGCAGGGAATCACGATTGGTGGGTATACAATTGCTACTCCGATTGTTTATATAGGCCTAGCTCAATTCATGTATTGCTGACTTCCGTCTCTGATTTTTACAGTCCCCATTATCCCTAGTCTATAGGTGATGTAAATAAAAACAACCATTTAAAACATCAACCACATGATTTGGAGTATAGACGACTTCTAATTATTTTTTGTTTGGCCTAGGATGCTAGGCACGGGCCCGGGATTGTTTTTTATTTTTACATTACTCCAGGCTAGACTTAGCGTTTGTGGCATTATCACTTGGATAAAATCCATTGATGATTTGGTGGAATTTGAAACCAGGACCTCAGGGACCAAAGTCCAGTACTCTTACCACTAGACCAGCTCACTCCCCCCAGCTCGTTCCTCCTGTGAAAAACAGGATAACTACTGTAGTAACACCTTATAACCAAGAATTGAATACTAGGTCTAGTATGAAAAGCTATTCTTAGTGATGCAATTTTATATATTTTAATAGTGGTAGGTATAGTTGTTTTTCTAAAATAATAATTAAATGTCTATTAATATATAATTTATGCTGTAAAGTATTTGCATAGTAGAGTAACTGTATTGCATCTGCAATATTTTAATAACTATCGCAAAAGCCTTTTTTAATTTAATTTTTGTTGCTGCTACCTACCGTTGATTGTAGAACTACATTGTGTTCCTTGGTTAATAATCTCTGGTTTTAAAGATTTTACTAACAATTGAGATACACATATGAAAACTATATTAAAAATAAAGTACCTTTAAGTTACCTCAAAGTGCAATGTTAAAACTGGTTAGTGGATCAAATTAGAATACAAATTTAACTAATGTTTCATCCATAATCAGGAGATGCTAATGCAATAAAATACTACTGTAGATATAAAAAAAAACCTTCCTGGGGTATCCTTAAACTTCCTAAAAAGATGCTGGGATACATAGCTACCTCTTGATACCTTAATGTTTTGGCCTTTTAAAGCACCTCTCAACTCCGTCCATCAGCCTCAGGCTCTTGTCGAATCTCAAGGGCTACTGAATACCCTTTTCTCTTATTTCATTTTGCCTCATTTTTTTTTTATTGAGGGCCAGGCGTACAAGCAACCATGTGATTGCAGCGCAGATGGAACAGCTCATTGTGCACCCTCATTCACAGGTCCTCATTCTTTGTCAAATCCCAGGTCCTTTGTGAACCATGAGATCTTTTTGACGCTTCAAACACACTCTTGCACACTCGGAAAGGGCAACAACTTCTGCCTGGAATACAGTGGCCATTTTCCCAGGCTTACGCAGAACTGCGCCTTGGGTCTGACTCCATATATTCCAGCCCCCGTGCCCGTTGGCTTTTTCGAGCCATCCGTATACCAAGTGATCCCCCTTTTCATGTATTCAGGTTCACCCTCGTCCCAGGCATCCCTGTCAACAATGTTGACATTGTAAGGTTTTTCTAGATCTGTGATCTTCACCATCCTGTCTGGTAGTATTTCCAAGGTGTTCATCTGCACCTTGTCCACAATTCTTGTGCGCTCACTGAAGGCATTATAATTCCAGTTGCCACTGCAAGCCATTCTGTAGGCTGCCATCCTTGCCTCTCCTTTCACAATAATGTCGAGAGGTGGCAGGTTTAGCACTACTTCCAGGGCTGCAGTTGGAGTGCCTCTCATGGCTCCTGTGATGCTAAGGCATGCTACTCGCTGGATCTTTTGTAGTTTCTTTACAGCGGTAGTTTGCATTACCTTGGTCCACCAGACCACTGAGCCATACACCATCATCGGTCTTGCAACCCTAGTGTATAGCCAGTTAGTCATTTGTGGGCTTAGACCCCAGGTCTTCCCAACAGCCCGTCTCATCATCATAAGTGTGGTCTGAAAGCGCTGCGTTATATGTGCCAAATGGCTGTTCCAGGTGAGCTTGTTGTCCAGCCTTATTCCTAGGTACTTGAACTCCCTCTTAACCTGGATCTGATTAACGAAGAGTGTTGGTACTCTAGCGATATCAACATTTCTCTTCCTTGTAAATGGTACCATTACGGTCTTCAGTGGATTGACCCTCAGACCTTCCTGGTTGCACCACCTCTCCATTATGGACAATGCCCTCTGCATGAGTTCCAGGCAAGTGTTCATCAATTTTCCTCTTATTAGGACAACAATATCGTCAGCATATCCTTGAGCGTACATGCCCTGTGCATTGAGCTCGGTCAGGAGATCGTCGACCACCAGGTTCCACAGATTTGGTGACAAGACGCCACCCTGTGGACACCCTCTTTGACCTCTCTCACCGTCCCACACAGAGAAGCTTGTGCTCTCCTACTTTCGAGCATGTTGCCTATCCACCTCTTTACAGTGCTTTCCACATTTCTTGACACCAGCTTTGATACAATAGAGCAAGTACTAGTGTTGTCAAAAGCTCCTTCTATACCAAGAAATGCAGCCACCGCTATTTCCTTATTCGAGATAGCATTTTCAATCTTGCTAACCAGCGCATGCAGGGCAGTTTCGCATGACTTTCCCTTCTGATAGGCGTGTTGGTTCGGATTCAAAGGACGGCTTACCAGGACCCTATCCATTATTCGTCTATCCACTAATTTCTCCATGGTCTTCAGGAGAAACGATGTACGGCTGATTGGTCTGAAAGCCTTAGGCACAGCATATGTGTCCCTTCCAGGCTTCGGTATGAATACCACCCTTGAGGTCCTCCATGCTGTTGGTATTACTCCACTGGCTAAGCTGGTCCTGAAAAGACGCACCAAGGGGAGTATCAACTGGTCCCCACCTTCCTGAAAAAACACAGGATAGATGCCATCGGTACCAGGAGCTTTAATTGGTTGAAATGCCCTAAGAGCCCACTTTATACCCGTAAAGGTGATCACAGCCCTAGCGCAAGCCCAATATTCCCTTGCCGTCCGCACCCTAGTCTCTCTTTCCATCTCCTCCTGGACTGTGCTCTGCGGTTGCAAGGATCCTGGGAAGTGAGTGCTCAAAAGGTTCTCCAGCACTTTTTCTGGGCCATCCGTATAGGAATTTCAACCTTCTCTGAACTAGAGCTGGGCAATCCAGCCACAAATGTTTGGCTAATTTTATCAAATAGCACAAAATTTACATTGGTCTAGAGTGGAACCTCTTTAATCCGAACCCCTGTAATCCAAACGTCCACTAATCCGAACGCCTCATTGCTGTACTCTATATACAGTACAGTAGTTCTTTATTGGATACTGTATTTATTGGTATACATACCGTAGTTGTTTCTATTGTAATGTACAGTACTGTTTATTCCCTGTTTACTATTTTATTAAATAAACAATTAATTTTACTTTATACAGCATTTTTAACTTTTCCCTAGTAATTTTTATGTAAATACAACAATATGTTCTGTAATCCGAACTATTCAATAGTCTGAACTACCCCCGGTCCCAATTAGTTCGGATTAAAGAGGTTCTACTGTATTTGGCCGGACCCAATGGTTATTGGTGCTTCCTTATTGGTCCATGACGATTAAACAGCCATTTCAGTAAGCTAGCGACCCTTTTAGCGAATTTCCCATATAGGGAATAAGCTATTACTGTAGTACTCATGGTAAGACCTGGACCTAGGACCGAATTAATTTTTCGTTTTGAGGTCCCTAGAGGCCAAAAACAACATCCGTTCAAATTGATATATATATATGTACGTCCGTTAGCGCGATAACTCGAGCAAAAAGGATCCGATTTTGATGAGATTTGGTACAAACGTGTAAACCAACGTTTATTTGAACGAGTTCGCGAACCAGCATAATCGGACCATGGGAACGGGGGTTTATGGGGGGTTTTATGGGGTAAAAATGGGGTTTTCCCATTTTTGACCCTGAAAACAAAAAGTTTTGCAATTTATTTTAAACCGTTTTGTAGAGCTTAAAAAAAATGATTTAGTATATTGAAGCGCTGTTGTATGCCTAACGGTCACGGAGAAAATTAAAAAAATAGTGTAATTTAAAATTCCCATGTTATTCTTATGGAGAAAATGAAAACTGTTGTAGTTTACTTGTTTATGGATATATATTATATATTGATAAAATTTGGCAAATTTATTTATTTCATCCTATTCTATTGATGTAGCCTATGGTCAAAAAACACTTTTTACCTTCCCCGTAGCAGCAAACCTAAGCTTTTGTTAAATCTAATGTTATTTAAATAGGGAATAAATATGTCTTATTTATAGAAATATTTTAGTAAAAATGTAATCAGACAAGTTGAAATTCGCTTAGTCTGCAGGTTTGCTGCGGCGGGGGTATTTTTAGGTTTGTGATTCCTTTTCGATCCTTTCATGAGAGATCTATCAGCATTCTTGATTATCTATTTTCTGGGTTGGTCCAACACACTTGAGCTTTCAGGCCCTTCTTATATTCTAATACTTTAAATTTTCCTATACATTTGGGACACCACAGTAGGGCTTTGGGTGTTGGTAGGCGATCTTCATGCTGTAACTTACCAATTACCATTATTTTACATTCATTTAATATATTGAATTCACACTAATCTCAGGTCCAATACCAAAAATTAAAACTTTACCATCAGATGCTTTTCCAAGCATCAAAGATCTTCCACTAATTCCATTATGTTGACTGACAACCAGCTTCTAAGTTCTAAGCTAGAAAGCTAGAGTGTTGTTGTGTGCCTCCCTGACCTGACCCCATCCACTTATTTAGTTAGCAAATAAGCTACCGTCCTAGCTCGACCACCGTAAGTTTTGAATCCACTTCGTGAGTATACAAACATTTCCAGAATATTTTGTGCTCTCCATTTTAAATAAATGATAATTTCAAACATTTACTTGATTTTATTTTTCAGGTACATGAAATTCAAAACGCCTTGTCCCAACAAATAACACAAGATTTCCACGAAGCATTAACTGGGGCCAATGCCAAAAACTTTACTCCAACAAGAAGTCTTGCTGAAGCCTGTTTGGTTGTAGATATCTTGGACCCTAAAGTCAAGTAAGCGAAGTTGTATTATTATTGAGACTGTCAGACGTTAGTCACGCTTAAAATTCTTTACATTAACTGTATTTTATTAAATTTTATATTAGGGAATTCTCCATATAGGGAATAAGCTATTACCATAGTTCTTATGGTAAGACTTAGACCTGGGACCGATTTGCCTCTCCGTTTTGAGGTCCCCAGAGGCCAAAACCACCCACCTTCAAATGTATATATATATGAATTTTTAATCCCCATGTTATTCTTATGGAGAATGAATATGTTAATTGTGGTAGTTTGCTTGTTTATGGACATATATTTCGATCAAACTTGGAAAATTTATTTATTTTATGCTAAGCCAGGGGTCTCCAACCTAGTCCGTGGGCCACATTCAGCCCTCAAACAGATTTTATCTGGCCCACGAAGGCCTAGTGAAAAATAATTATTTTTTTATAATTTGTATAAATCGATTATCGTAAAAGTTGCAGCAACACCCGTAGGTATATTTTGCAGTCTCGGTAATATCGTGATCGTCATTCATGGTCGCCGCAATAAGTTACCTGTTATTAAATGTCGCGGTCTCAATCAAAACATGATCGTTATTCTCGATCGCAGCAACCTTCACGAGCATATTTTGTGGTCTCGATGATACCCCGATCGTCTCCCGCGATCGTGACTGCACTGTGAACACCTCTTGTGGCAGTATCAGTAAAATGTCTGTGATATTGTCCAGTGATCGTGATTTACTTATGATGTTAAAATAGAACTATGGAAACGCCATCAATGAATTGAGACCTATTGGCTATTGGTGATCATTGTAGTCCTTGGTCCATACCAAATTCAAGTACAATTCTCAGTGCCCAGGTTGTCTGGATACCCAGATACTCTGTTTAAATCAACGTTTAAATATGTGTATAGTAGGCTTACACTCCTCTCACACTTTCCACGTTTTATTTCCAATAAGAGAAAATGAACTGTAGGCCTAACCATGTGCCTAGTGATCGAGCTATCTTATATACATCTTCCAAGCTAAGTGAACCTTTGAATTGAAAACAATCCTACGGATCAGGACAACAAACATTAACCCTGATTTGGCTAACCTTAAAGTGGCAAATACAAAATTTTCCCTAAAAATTGCTGTTAATTTCAGCTTTACACTCCTTTTAAACTCATTGTCAATTATTCTTATTGTTATTACAAATAAATGTTCAATCAAGAAAACTAAGTAGTACATTGAAAATATTTGGTGTTGTGTCATCCTGTGTTTTCATCAATCCTACTTAAAAATTATAGAACAAATACTTTTTTTTTTCATGCTAAAAACAGAACTTTAAACATTTATTATAAATATTACAAGACAAATAAATCTAAATTACAGATATTACTAAAAATTTTGATTCTTTCAATATATATATTGGATGCCTGCTCCATCTTCGAATTCTCTAGCAGATCTCCATTTTTTCCGAGATCTTCTCAGACACATGCTTGTTGCCCTTAAAATTGAGCAAGTCAGTCTCGTTCTTATCCAATTGACTACTAGGCTGTAAGGCTTAACCCATTTTTCTGACAATCTTTCAGCTAATGCTCTTATTAGTGTTTGAAAATCATTGCCTAGGATTCCGCAAACTGATGTAATCAAAGGGGTGAAAGAGGCATTCCGGTTCTCACAAGCTGTCATATACTTTCTTTTCTTTTCTTCTTGACATTTTTTATGACATTGTCATGAGGTTTGGAAACATATGAGGGAGCATCGGTGTCTACGACACGGATATCAAATAATGCATCCCTCTGTGTTTCCCACACCCCTCTACATGCCAAGTCAGCTTTGATTGCAGGCCCGTTTGCATTTCCATTCTCTGCTATAAGGGTCTCTTTGATACAATTCCCCCATGCCTGTTCCATTATGTTTCCTAAAGTATCTCTAATTTCATTGTGCCTTTTTATAATTAGGCCACCTACAGGGAATATAAGGGCATGGTCTGTATTAAATTCTTTTCCACAGCCATCACATTTCGTTGGTAAATTGATTGGTGTCCGACCGTATCTCAGTGCCAGGGAATCCCTAAATTCTTGGGGTGACATGTCTAAATTTAATTTCTTCAGTGGTATACAGGATAACCAGCTGCCATGTTTTGATTTAGTGTCAGCATTTCGTAGTATTACATTTTGTCTTTGTCGTGAAAAACATTTTACATTTTCATTTAATAATTTGTTTTCTTCAGTTTTCTTTTGTTCTCTATGGATTTTTAATGTCTTTTTTAAAGTATCTTAATGCTCACTGAACTCAAAAGAGGTTTTTAATGCAAGAGATTGTAATAGAACGTCGCAACCTCTTTTTGAAGTTTCATATATGTGTTTTGATTGCATAACTGGATCAGCCATCCCTATTCCTCCGCTTTTTACTGTTAGATGAAGTAATTCATGCTCTTCTTTACATAGGCCTTCTTGTAATCCAAACAGATTGGGGAAAAGTGATGTTCTTATAGTTTGCTGGATTGGACTGAACATTTCTGGTTCGACTTTTACAACTCTCTGGAAAAAGGTCCATTCTGCTTGTAATGATTTTGTAGCAACAGTATGGGCTGATTGAGGGTGTTTTTCAGCAATCTCAGCAATATTTTCAACACGCTGGGTCCAGGCATTGATCTTTTCTGCTGCAAATTTTTTCTTTTCTTCCTCACAGCCAATAAAGCCTCCTAAAAACTTGCTGCCATGAACCACTTCCATTCCCTCCATTTGTTTCATAGCTTTTTTGGGAATTTCAAAATCATGGTTCCAAATTAGTTTGGTTTTTTTTGCTTGGGGGTAGTATCCATATTTTGGACCTATTTCTTTAAGTTTTTGCCACCATTGTATCACATTATTAAGGGATCCTTGACAAGATGAATCATCTGCATACCAGGTCTGGAAAACATCTGGCATTCTTTTTAATTCCTGAATTAGTGGAAGTGTTGCTAATCCATACAAAATCATTGATAAAGGGTCACCTTGGGTGACACCTTCTTTGCTGAATAGTCTTTTATTAGTTCCAGGGATTATCAAGTCTGCGTTGCATTGATAAGTGTTGTAAATAAATCTGGCAGCTCTTGGCCAATGTAGCCTTGCTTGCCACAATGCATTTGCTCTGTTAATTTTATTAAAGGCATTATCAGCATCAACTAATATCATGCACCATTCATTTGTATTGTCAAAATTCTCGTCCATAACATTTTGCATAAAATGTATTGCTCCCACTATGCCTGATTTTAGGCCCCCACATAGTTGATTAGTACCTAAAGCATGTTTTGCATCATCACCAAATGCTACTATCATGCATTTAGCTATGATTCTTCTTAGGCATTCTCCAATTCCGATTGGTCGCACTCCGGGACATTTGTCAATGGCTATCAATCTATTTGCCATTAAGGCTCTTATTTTATACCAAGGTATTATTTCTCCATTCATTTTCATGGCTAAAGAGGCTATTGAAGATCTCAGAAGCGCACTTTTCTTTCCATGTCTTAACAAGAAATCCGTCCAATTTTCTGAGGAGCTTCCTCCTGGCCCGCCACTTCCATGAAGTTGTCTTGCTACTTTCTCAACATGCTCTGCTGTTATTTCTGTGTTTTCTAGTTTGGGAACTTCACTCATGGTTTCAGGTAGTTTTAGTAAATCTTTGTTTGGAATTATTGGGTCTGGATGTTTTTCTTTCAATAATTCATAAACTGTAGTGTTGGATTCACCGATATAATCGTTAGGATTAAGGATTCCTCCTACCATATTTTGGTTTACTACTCTTGATGCATCTTTTATTTTCCCACATTGAACAAGTCTGTTGAAATAAGTTTCTGTAAACTGTTTTTGTTCATTTGTATAAAGTTTTTTACACTTGTTCTTTAAAGATCTATCGCATCAGATTGCCTCCGATTCCGAGGTTTGTTTGATTATTTTTTCTCTTTGCAAAATAACAGCAATGAAACATATTACTCTTTCAGAGGTTTCTTTTCCAGTTGCTAGCAATAATATTTCTTCCGCTAGTAATTGTACAAATTTGTCACCAATGGATCCATTTGGCAAATTATATTGCAATCTTTTAAGATTAACAATCTTTTCCCAGCGAGGCAACCATATACTAATATATAATAATTATAATGAAGAAATACTAATTTCATGGTAAATATACTGTAAAATTTATTTATATTATTTTTTTATGAATTTGAATAATCATAAGCCTACTTATGTACTGACAAAGTATAAATATGACAAACACAGTTTATATGCCTATAAATAATGTGAGGTACATCAGTTATTTTGTTTGGTCACAGTATCATTTGTACAAAAACGTACAGAATTTTAGTCAGTCAAAAGGTTAAATAGCAACTCAAACATCAGCAAGAAATGTTCAAACTTCATTGCTTAGCTTTTAATTAGAAAACTACCTCTTTGTGGGTTATTTGGGGCGGCTACCTTTCTACACTGAAATGTTGACGGTCCGGCCCGCCTATCCTCCAAAAATTGTCAATGTGGCCCTTGAGTAAAAAAGGTTGGAGAACCCTGTGCCTTAGCAATTAAATCTATTTAACATTTTTATAAAAAAACATACTTTTTTACCGTTCCTGTAGCAGCATACCTAAGTACTTGTTAAACCTAGTGTTATTTAAATAGGGAATCAATCTGGCAGGTTTAAGGAAATATTTATGAGAAAATCCAATCAGGCAAATGGAAATTCGCTTAGTCAGCAGGTTTGCTGCAGCAGGGGGTATTTTTTATATTTTTATATAAAACTCTCCCCCATACATTTCTTATGGACGTTTTGTAGTTTGATATTTTTTTTAAATTATTTTTCTTATATCTACAGTTCTTATTAACGCTTGCAGTTCGTGCTAGGCTTAAAATATTCAGTAATGTAAGGACTTTTATTTGAGCTCTTGAGTATTAAAATCAGACGAGTTAAAGACTAGCTACAAATCCCAACGCAATATTAAATTTAACTTTTAGAAATTAGTTTTTATTAAAAGATTTATATCTCTGGTTGTTAAGGCGTCACCAAGTTATTTATGGTCTTTAATTACTTAGCAAATGTTTATTTTATTAATCACTAAATAAAATCTGACAAATCTGAAGTGAGTCGTGGACCTTCATTTAACATTAAATTATTTTTATTTAGAAATTTATCTATTGTTTAAGACATATATCCCCAATTATAAATAACTACCAATAAGTAATCTTTAGCTAGAATAAAAGTCAATAATTTGGCGAATTATTTAGGACTATAAGAGTTTTGGAAGTTATTTAGAATTAGAGATATATGTCAAGGGATATAAAGACAAATTTCGAAATAAATAAATTTTAATGTTATATTAAGATTCATGACTCATTTTAAAATTGTCATATTTTGGTTAATGGTTAATGAAGTCAAAGCGAAACATTTACTGAGTAATTTGAGACCAGAAAGAACTTGGTGACGTATTAACAACCCGAGTTATAAATCTTTTAATAAAAATATATTTCTAAAAAGATAAATTAATATTGTTCTGAGGTTCGTAGCTGGTCTTTAACTCGTCTGATTTTAGTGCTCAAGAGCTCAAATGAAAGTCCTGACATTACTGAATATTTTAAGCCTAGAACGAACTGCAAGCGTTAGTAAGAACTGGAGATATAAGAAAAATAATTTTAAAAAAATTATCAAACTACGAAACGTCCATAAGAAATGTATGGGGGAGAGTTTTCGTTTGAGTATATCTTCTAAATTAAAAAAGATATTGAAAAACGGATTTCGGTATTGAAATCAGTGTAAAAATGTAGTTTGTAATGATGTGTCACAACACTATCATTACATTGAAAAAAAATTATCTATGTCCAATATGGCGGATCCAAGATGGCGGCCAAAAACGTGTTCCTTATCAAAATGAAGCACTAACCACCTAATTAATACAGGTGGTGGTCCCAAGTCAATATCTCGAAAAATGTGTATAAAAAATGCACGTGAAATATATTTTTTTAATTTGTCCAATGTTGGGAAAAGCTGCCATTTAAATTGTGATTTTAGTGGTTTTCTCGTGCACCGATTTTTAGCAACTTTTAGTATGTCATTCTGCAAGCCCAGCACTCCAAATAAAACCATAAAACGTTTTCTTGCAATTTTTTTAAGGTCATATCCTATATTTCTCTGACTAATTCTATAATTAGTAAATTAAATTCATCTTTAGTCACTAGCCAAAATCAATCTATTGTGAACAAACAGAGCTTAATTAAAACTTTCTTCAACTTCTTTTTCAATAAATTAAGAGGGAAATTTTGAAATAGATTTGGTAGATGGTTCCAAAGTCTTGGAGGAAAAAAAATACTTGCCAATGCTCGCCTTATGTCATACCTACTGATATGGATGTTACTTTTACCTCTAGTGTCATATGAGTGAATTTGTTCATTTGTTGTTTTAAAGATGTTAGCTTTGAAATATATTAAAACTCGGTTAAATGATTATGCAAGGAACGGTAAGAATCTCAAGATTTTTGAATGTTTCCTCACAAGAATTCCCAAAGCTCAGTCCTGCCATACACCCCAAAGCTTTTTTGTTGAATGGCTAGAAGTTGATTTATGTTTGTTTTGGTAGTGTATACCCATATTTCGATACAGTATGTTAAATTGGAATAAAATAATGAGTAGTAGATTTTTTTCAAAGTTTCAATAGAACATACTTTACCAAATCTTCTTAATATAAAAACTGACCTTGATAATTTTGTACTAAGGTAATTTACATGATCATTCCAGTTCAGTGAACTGTTTACCACGAGACCCAAGAATTTAGTTTGTGGAACAATATCTATGACCTGATCTTCTTCCACTAAAATTTTAGGGTCAAAATTTAACATTCTGGTTGAAAAATTCAAAAAAGCTGTCTTATCTATTTTTACTGATAAACGATTTTCATTAAAATATTGGATTATGCCAGTTGTAAATATATTTGTAGAGATTTCCAAAGTATTTAAGATTGAATGATTTAAAATTAAAGAAGTGTCATCTGCGTATGTTATAGTTTTGCCAGTGTCGTCACTATTTATGTCATTAATGTAAATTAAAAATAATAGAGGCCCTAGGACTGAACCCTGGGGAACCCCTAGTTTCACTTCTATGTGGTTAGAAAAGAAGTCTTTATCGTTATGTTTGATTGAAACTAACTGTTTTCTATTTAGCATGTAGGACTTTATTAACTCAAGCGCAGAGCCTCTAATTCCATAATTTTCCAGCTTATCAAAGAGGATGGTTGGGTTCACATAGTCAAAAGCTTTCTGGAGATCCAAAAATACCCCAAAGGTGTAGTTGTTCTTTTCTAGGGCCTCAATAATAATCTCAAGGAAATCAGAAATTGTCGTTTTTGTTGATAATATTTTTCTTTTCAAAAAACTAAAAAATCTTCTGAAAATAGTTTTTTCAAAAATGTTGGTAAATATTGACAATAGGGCTATTGGACGGTAATTATCTATTAAATTACAGGAACCCTTTTTTTTATATATTGGTACAATTTTGGCAATTTTACAGTGATCCGGGAAAATACCTGTCTCTAGCATATCATTGGCAATGACAACTAAAGGTTTCAAAATTGCATGTATTGAACTTTTGATTATTTTTACACTAATTCCACCCCAACCAACGGATTGAGTGTTTCTTAAATGTTTAACAATATTCAAGATTTCCCTCTCATTAGTTAGTTCTAGGTATATACTTTCTAAAACTCTAGATCCTAAAAACTTATATTTCAATTAATCAAAGTTCCTAGCCAATGTTTGAGATTTAGAACAAAAAAAAAATACTAAATTTGTTTACAATAATTTCAGGGTTTTGTATCCCTGATTCCTTTTTTTCAAACTTATGTTTGGTTTCAAATTACATTTCCTACCTAGGTCTGAATTAATAAGGACCCATGTGGTTTTACTAATATTGTTTGACTCTCTAATTCTAGAGTTAAAATACTCTTTTCTAGCCTCGATAAGCAGATTACTGTAGCACAACTTGTGGTAATTGTAAACGTAAAGCCTTTTTATGTCAGAACTACAGGACGTACTAGCTATCACAGATTCCAACAAAATTAACATATTTTTTGCATCTAAAATCTTTTTACTTTTCCAGAAATAACTTTTTTTTTTTGTTTACTTTCTTTGTTACTAAAGGAAAACTCAAATCATAATAGTACGAAAAAACTGCAAAAAATCTATTAAACATCTCATTGGCTGTTTGACTACTTAATACACAATTCCATGACTCTTTGTTAAAGTTGTAAATAAAAGAGTTTGTATTTACGGTATCAATGATTCTTTTTTTAACAATTTTTGGGCTGTTTGATATTTTTGTTTTTAACATAATGGTAATTGAAATAGCATAATGGTCTGATACACTGGATCTAATAACACAGTGACTATGGTTACTTATGAACAAATTATTGCTTACAAAGATATTATCAATACATGTTTTAGACAATGGGGTTACTTAATAAATGTATATATTTAATAAATGTTACCAACCCCATACAAAGCATTTCCTAAAAACTGCTGAACTACACCCTATATTACAACTGAAATGTCAAATTAAAAATGGACATGTCATTAATGGATGTGTTTGCTTTTGGATTATACTTTTTAGATTATAATTTGCCTTCGTAGGTATGTTTCAGCACTTTTCTATTTTTGCAAAGACTAATGAGTTATAACAACTTTTTCTAGCATAAAAACTGTTAATACTGTACTATTGTGTATTAATTCAATTAATATTCTAAATTGTACTTTCAGGCGAGAATTACTAAAGTGGTTTGTTGGAATTCAGTTGGATGAGTACTTAGTATTGTTTAATGAAAGTGAAGAAAATGCCTGGTTAGATAAGATTGACCGGAGATATACATGGTTTAAGAAACACTTGCTTCAATGTGAGGACAAGTTTGGTGCGATGTTTCCTCCCCATTGGGAAGTTTCCGAACGGATTACCATTAAGTTCTGTCTCATTACAAGGTAAGTTTGAAACTTTCTCTGTAAATTGATATGCGGTTTGGTTCTTCCTGTGAAAAGGAGCTACGTGTTATAAAAAAAAATAAATACCAGCTCATTCGATGTTTTGGATATTTTTGGAATTCTTTACCTAGCCACCATCATTTTCAGATCTTATGTAATTGTATATACACTATGTATAATCTAATTATAGAGGGTGACCAGAGAAGACCAGATGTTATAAAATAAACATTACTCATTTGTTTTTGTGTCGATTTTAACTAGGGATGCACGGGATTGAATTTTTAGTTCGGGACGGGATTTTTATTTCCTTCCCAATTTTCGGGACAGGACGGGACGGGATCTCTTCCTGTGCATAAAAAGAAAGTCTTGAGTATTGCAGCTACCAAAAAAACAAACAAAATCAATTTTTTACCATTTGTGGTACTGATCTATCAAAACCAAATAATTTATAAATAAAAATACTTTTTAAAAATGCCATTTTATTCCCTCCACATATTTATAAATTATTTTCTACTTTTTAGTGAGTTTATAAAAAACGTGTCATTTTTAAAAAGTATTTTATTTATAAATTATTTTCTACTTTTTAGTCTTTAATGTGTAAATATCTTAAATCTATTTTATATGGCCTAATAAGGTTTATGTTACCTGGCTTCTGTCTCCGATCCACGGTAGTTTTAAGAAACTACAGCCGTTTCATGCCCTCCATTGGCACATCCTCAGGTTTGGTGAACGCCAGCTTTTCTATAAAATATCCCTCAGTGTTGAGTTTGTCATGGCTTTACGAACTCAACACCATCGTAAAACCATGGTGTTGGTTCGTCCTGGTCGTGGACCGGAGACAGAAGCCAGGTAACATAAACCTTATTAGTGCTAGTTTTAACGATACAGTGGCCAACCATCATGAAATTGTTATATGGCCTGTTATACATAACCATAACCTTATTATCTGTAATCAGATGTTTTATCTTTACTTTTAAATGATTGTTTTATATTTTAGAAAATCTCGGGAGCAGAACCTGTGCCTCTTAACCTCTGCTCTTCGAACTGTCAAATTTAAGAATTTACAGTTGACTTCAATTGATATACAGTGGAACCTTGATAAGAAGACCCTCGATAACAAGCCACCCTTGATAACAAGTGCAGTTCTCAAATCCCCTTGAAATTACTTTACCCCTAAAACACATGTTACTGCAAACCTCAATAAGAAGTCAACCTTGATAACAAGCCTTATTTAATAATCCCCACGAGAGTCTTGTTATCGAGGTTCTACTGTTTTTACATTCTTTCAAAATGTAAACATGGAAAATTTGGAGGCCCACAGGGCGTAGCCCAAGAGAAATATGAAAATTTAATTACATAATATTGTATTGTCATCCATTTGTGAGATATGTTTCAAGTTTAAAGTCTCTAGCTCATCGAGAAGTTAGTTTAAAATTGATTGCATAATTTGTACCGGACAAGAAATCAAGCTAATAAAAACATTTTTTTTAAATGGGTAAAAATTTACAGGTATAGAGACTTGTGACTCGCCGTCATAGTGCGATTGTCGAAATGACTCCGCGGTCACGACAAGATCGTCGGTATGACTCCGTGGTCACGGCGCGATCATCAGTATGACTCCGCGGTCACGGCGCGATCGTCGGTATGACTCGCGGTCACGGCGCGATCGTCGAAATGATATTTTTTCCCCGAAAATTTCCCAAAATGTCGGGACCTGTCCATCCCCAATTATAACTCGTATTACTTTAAAATATTTGCAAAATCTTGAAGAATAGTTGTTCTGTTTACTATAAATAGTTGGCTACACTTTTCAGATGTCCATCACTTAAGGAAAATAAGTTTATCCAGGTGAAGTCTACATTCTTGTAGGCCTATGCAGGTTTCGGTCCTTTCCTTACACGTCCCAGCAGCTCATGGCATCATTAATTGTTGCCACTTCTTTGTAAATTGCTTTTTTTAAGATCCATTGTGGTTCATGGATTGATGATAATATTTGACCCACCTGAGAATTCTATTTAAGATGGTAATGACATCATGGGGTCAAAGTTGAAAGTAAACTCAAAAATGTCGCTGCGCTGCCGCAATAGACTCGCAATTTCATACTTCCTTGTCAAAGGCATACTATTCTGTTATACCAACCACCGCTCCATAGCATCGTATATACAAAAGTTAGTGACTGACCCCTCTCCCCCCTCGCAACAATTACAGATAGTGCGTTTTGTGACATTAAATAACAGCCGGTTCCTGTCTGTGACCCTGTATAATCCAAATTCGTAAATTTTCATTTTACCAACTGGTGATTTTTGACTTTGTGCCTGGTCAGCTTACAAAATGCTGTAGTATTAGCTTAATGACACTTCTAGATTTATGTAATTAATTGGCAAAATGTATTATTTAGAACTTTCTAATGTTAACTCAAAATCCCACTAGGCTTATTAAAACCAACCTTACAAAAATGAACTACTTTTAATGAATATAATTGATTTCTGATTTTTACTGACATTTAAATAAAGATTGTTCTGTTGAACTGCATGATATAGCTTCTGAATTGTTAAAACACTATTTTGTTTTTAGGTTGTTCAAGAAAATACCATTGAATTATTTTACATATCTCTTTAATATAGTAGTCTAGTAAATTTTATCGAGTGTATCATAAGATTTCAAAAATTTTTACAAGTTAAATTATTTATGCTATACAAAATAGTAAATTATCTTTAAAAGAAATGTCTGTTGTACTCATTTAAGATATTTATTGAAATTCTTCAGGATTTAATACATTTCTTATTTTCTTGGATTTTATATTAATTTTCCTTCAGATAATTGATGTCAGTAGCAATAACCTGTGGATACTCTTTGTCCACTGAAAATACAGGATAATAATATTTAGTCTTTTAAAAAAACTATTTTGGTTATATTATAACGTTTGCATCAATCATTATTCCAGAACAGTAGTTTCATTAGAATATATATTTATATATTGTGAATTTTTTTCATTTCAGGGCAGAACTAACCAAAATTATGTCAAAAAGGGCAAAAGAAATAGATGTTAAATTGCTATTATACGCCATCCAAAGAACGTCAAGTCTTGAACAGTTGCTGGCGGTTAGGTTTACAGGAAATACACTTCTTGAGGACAATCCAACAACTCAAAGCAGCAAAGTAAGTGGATTTAATAAAAAAAAAATTACAAAAACATTTAAAATTTGGTTTTTTTTATTCTCAGTGATGACATATGCATATAAGGCTAGTAGGCTTACTCAAAGACAATAACAAAATATATTTGTTTATAATTTTGGATTATGTGGTTTATGTTATTTGATGTAACTTCAATTTAAATGAATTTTGAACTGCCAAAAAATCAAAGCTCTTGCAAAAGCGCAACTCAATAATCAGTTAACACAGTGGAGGACCAGAGAATCTGGATCTTTATGTCTAACATAAGAACTTAATGGATAAAGCAATGCCATCTGGAAGCACTTGAGTATCTGGAAGCAATTTATGGTATATATACCAGGGCACAGAAAACGTACTACTATAACCCAGAATGCCAACCGCATGGTAAAAAGCATTAAGTGTTTTGAGAGAGCTTTGCCTGTCAATCGGTAGGCAGCGCCACCAGCGTTGCTATGCTATTGCATGGCAACGCTGGTGGCGCTGCCTACGGATTGATAGGCAAAGCTCTCTCAAACCGCTTAATGCTTTTTACCATGCGGTTGGCATTCTGGGTTATAGTAGTACGTTTTCTGTGACCAGGGTGAGTCCATCGAACAGTGTTTCTCAATACTCAATTTCAGGTTGGAGTGTTGAGTGCTATTAGTTGTTTACATCCCATTATCTGATATCTTCTCTGACTAGGTGTACAGTATTTGCTAAAACATACCTTTTCTTAGTTAGAAGTTGTATTCGCAAAAAATCAGCAACAGTGTTGGAAAAAACATTGTTATATTGTTAAGTATGCTATTTATTGCACATTTGCTATATTAACACCGATCCACACTTTAGTACATTAGCTCCCAAGCCTGATTTTAAAAATATAATGCATAGTTGTGATTACATTTTACAATTCGAGTAGTTTTTTGGGCCATGTTGTTAGGCTCCTGCTACTGCACAATTCTGTCGGCGGACCGGACTTATTTATTTCAGATTGGGCCGGGTTAGGTAAAACAATAAATAAATAAATAAATAATAAATAAATAAATAATGGGAAGAGGATAATGGGAGATGTTCTTCGGGTTGTCTGGTGGGACAATAAGTCTGGTCTACAGACCGGACTTATTTATTTCAGATTGGGTCGGGTAAGGTAAAAGAGTTCCGAACTTTATGCCTTGGGCCAAATTCCGGTCAGGCCAAAATAGATTTGCTTTGGAAAGTATTGATTTTTAAAATGATTATTAATAAGCTACAATTTATTTAATGTGTCCATTATCTCCCCCAATCATAGTGAAATCATGTCTGGACGTAGCAAAATTGTGAATTTTGCATATGGGCAATCTTTGCAGACGCTTATTGCTGTGGTCATTATTATGTGTCCAGCATACAAGCTTTGCTCGAAAATTTAGTAGAAACCTCTGAACGCTCATGGCCTGAAAGTTATTTCCAGCCAGATCCGATCTCCAAATGCTGGCAAAGCCTGACCTGAACATTTTGGAGACGCTCAGGCCCCTTTAAACGAATCACAATTTTTAGTCCTAAATTTTCACCCGACTGTCAAGTTCAAGCACCAGCACTACTGATGATTCTATTTTCTGACTTTGCATATATTCATGTATTTTTACTTTTGTTTAAACTTTCAGACAGAAGACCAAAAAACAACCAAACGGAAGTCAACCTCTAACCCGTTTGATGTGGAAAATCAAGAGGAAGAAGGCCAACCCAAACCCACCAATGAACAGGCAGTCTCAGCCTTTCACAATATTATTGGACAATGTTTCCTGCCGTACCTATACATCTACATCGATAGTCTTGATAGGTCAGAAATTGATTCGTTATTGATTGAGTTTGATAAGCTAAATATATTTGAAGATGTTCAGAATCATCTTGGTTCTGTATGTCAGCAAATGTAGCATTTAAGATGTAAGCCTACTTAAAGAAACTAAGCATAATGTTATAATACTAATACAACTAAAACTAAAACTTAATCTGTAATGTGTTTTCTTTGTTTATTTGTTTTTGTTGAATGATTGTTCTTTCTTTTCTTCAAATTTTGTTTTGTTCTTTTCATAAATAAATCTAATAGTTACCTCACTTTGAACATTTATTTATATGGAGAAGGTAAGTTTTTGCTGTGTTTTTGTAGTTTATTTGATTTTATTGTTTTGTTAAGCATGTTGACAAACGTTCATACTTATTTACTCATTTGAGGTTGTGGTATATTCATATTTCTTTGTTATTAAGGGTGGGTCTAAAAATATGTCAACAGAAGTTTCTAAATAGGCATGCTCATTGTCATTATGGTCTAATACTGATATCTTAGCAAGTCTTAAATTCCTTACAAATGAATGTAATGCCATAAGGAAAGTAAATAGAATAGCTAGAGGATTTGGCAATACGTATCAATTGTTTAGATTCATTTGTTAAGAATTATAAGAGCACTAATGCATTGCTAATCATAATACAGAGTTACTGTAGGCCTGAAATTCAGTCTTTAGGCCACCTATTCTTTAGCTCTTGCCACAGTTTTTTCCGTCAGATATTTCATATAGTTTGATCAGTAGTTCTTTAGCCTGCATCTGGCATGGAGTTCTTCTCATCTAGATAATTATCTGATGTGGTGTTAAGATAAAAACATTATTTGAATAGCAATAAAGAAATATAGGTTGAGATTTAAAATTAACGATTAACAAAATACAATTATTCTTAAATTATTAAAATCATCTGACTCCAAACCCACCTTGTCAGTTAGTCATCAGTGGATCTTATTTTGAATACACCAACTTGGGTTGTCATCACTGGACCTGATTACAAATATGCTAACTCAGGTTGCCATCAGTGAACCTAATTAGAAATAAACCATCTAGGGTTGTCAGCAATGAATCTCGTTACAAATTCACCAACTCAGGTTTCCATAAGCAAACCTGATTACAAAAAAACCAACTTGGGTTGTCATCAGTGAACCTGATTACAAATAAACCATTTAGGGTTGTCATCAGTGAACCTGATTACAAATAAACCATTTAGGGTTGTCATCAGTGAACCTGATTACAAATAAACCATACCAGGTTGTCATCAGTGAACCTGATTACAAATAAACCATATCAGGTTGTCATCAGTGAACCTGATTACAAATAAACCAGCGGTGAACCTGATTACAAATACACCAACTCAGGTTGCCAGCAGTGAACCTTATTACAAATACATCAAGAACTCAGATTTTCATCAGCGAACCTGATTACAAATAAACCATTTAGGGTTGTCATCAGTGAACCTGATTACAAATACACCAAATCAGGTTGTCAGCAGTGAACCTTATTACAAATACATCAACAACTCAGATTTTCATCAGCGAACCTGATTACAAATAAACCAACGGGTTGTCATCAGTGAACCTGATTACAAATAAACCATCTAGGGTTGTCAGTAGTGAACCTGATTACAAATACACCAACTCAGGTTGTTATCAGTGAATCTGATTACAAATACACCAACTCACGTCGTCATCAGTGAACCTGATTACAAATAAACCATATCAGGTTGTCAGCAGTGAACCTGATTACAAACACACCAACTCAGGTTGTCATCAGTGAACCTTATACAATATTTTTTTTATTGTTTTGGCAACTGTATGAACATCTTGGTCTTGTAAGTGACAGATAGATATGACTAAACTGTATAAAAGTGGATCCAGCCAGGGGGCACAGGAGGCATGCGACCCCCCCCCCCTCCCTGGGCCAACAGTTTTTGTATTGTTTGGTAATAAATCATAAATTTTTATTGCTCATTGAATAACAAAGTTACAATAGACCTCCTCAACAATGAAAATAATGTAGGACCTGACATACACATTTACTATAACTAGATCATCACTAAACTACAAGCAATTTCCAGGCCGTAATGCTCGTCAAGCATGACGTCACGATAGAAGAAGGCAATGACGTAATGTTTGCCGTTTGTGATCAGCTGCTCGTTTTAATCTGTCCTTGGAAAATAAATAAATAAATACCTACGTCATAGCCGTCTTCTATCGTGACGTCATGCTTGATGAGCATTACGGCCTGTTTTTTTAGTGTGGCCTTGCTTCGGGCCCAAGGCAGCTATGTCGTGGGTTCGGACCCTGGTCACTGCCGTTAACATTTGATTAGTACTGTTCACCTTTGTACTGTACCGGGTCACCCTTTGCTTTGCTGGATAGGTTCCAGGCACGGGCAGTTAGTCTATGTGGACAAGCAAATGCAAGGTTAAAAGAGGCCGCCAACCTCTTTAAAATTAAAAATTAAAAAATGGTTGCAGCATTGACTTGTTCATTGGTTACATTAAATTGTACAAGTAACTTTCTCATTCTATTGTAAAAGCCCGTTTTGAGGATGTTTCATATTTAAATAACTTAATTTCATTTCTATATTTATAGTAAATTGTTCCGTGTTAGTGAATGTTGAAAGTGTTGACTAAGTGTTTTTCTCCGGATTTCAGCAGAAATTAAATGATTTGTACTTTACTCTTTGGTCAAAACACTACACAATACCACAGAAAAGTAAGGTAAAGAGGAAACTTGCTTGGAAACAGGAAGAAACTAACCTTAAAATTAATTGTCTTTAAATGATCCGCTATCGTGGCCACAATTTGAATATCTCTCGCGATCCCATGAACATTTGCTATCGTCTCCGATGATCACGGAAAATCTTGATCAATCTAACATAATGGAAGATATCATAACTGCCCCGCCCCCCTCCAATTGCCGTTAAAACTTATTGTGGCAAAACACCAAGACTCGTTATTGTCTCCTGTGATCGTGGCAAAATTATTGCATGGCAAAACGAAACGGAAACTGTAATTTTTCACCAATTCTCAATTTCGGGTTTTTTAGTTAAAAACCATTAAACCAACATCCATCATTAAAAACAGGTTTAATTTTGAATCCTTTTAAAATTTGTTACAATTTCATTGACATATATCGCAAATATATAATTGATATAATTGCGCCTCTCCCTCAACAAATCCTGAGATCCACCTCCGAATAGTGTCCATATGTTATGATTAAATTTCCTCAATTTACTAAGTATTGATGCCATAGAAATCTGTACGAGTTGTTGGAGAAGTTTATGACTGAGTCAAAGCGAGACTTCAGCAATGAGCAGCCAGTGAGTGCAGCAGTCCAAGGCGTTCTTCCTTCTTGTGCTGATCTCTTTGTCTTCTACAAGAAGTTCCTGGTGCAATGCAATCAGCTGAGTAATGGTCCACCAATGCTCAGCCTCAGCCAAACCTTTGAGAAGTATCTCAGAGAATACGCTGTGAAGATTCTTCAGAACAATTTACCCAAGTAAGTAATTGCTTTTGGCTTTAAATTATTGAATTGTGTATTGTTAGCATTTTAAAATGATTTTTTGTTTTGATATTGCCAGATTGCAATAGATTTTCACGAGTGTTGTCCCGATTGCTTTACAGAGTAACAGCTGGTGCATACCAAAATTCAAACTTGATTCTACCTCCAATTTGACTACAGATTTCCTTGCAATGCCAATATGGAAAATCTCTCTAAAAACCTAGAATAGTGGGCAGCCGTTAACTTATCTGTCACCAACATTTATTTTCTAACTTGGTTATGCCATTAAATAATTTTCTTCGTAGTTTTTTTATTCGCCATCAATTATTGTAATTTAATTTCACTTAAATTTTAGTATTAACTAATTTTAATTTTAACTTAATTTTTGACAATTCTATAAATAGTTGATTTTTGAGTACTGGAATTTTTGGAGTACTGGAAGAGTACTGGAAACTTAACTGCAAACCCATTTTGGCATAAAACGAATGATTTCTTTTAATGTAGCCTACGATACATACTCTTTGAGCTTGTGAAAACACCATGCTGAGCTGAGTCTTATTCACAATAATTTCCCAATAACACTAAAACTCATGGATAACTATGTAACAATGCATATTAGCCGATTGGCAATACTTGATACTTACTTGATACTTGATACTTGATCTCTTCATCGTTGACCAACAAATGTTGGATAGATTGCGTCATTAGATTGCTACACTATTTACTAACACTATTTACATATATACAATTAAACTGAACTGACGGATGTGACTTTTTTGGGGAAAGCGAGTGGCTCGTCAAACAGTTCTTTTAAAGAGTACAAGGGCCTGCTGAGTAGGCTCTGGCGAAGTGCGGATTTGAATCGCTTTGGGTCTAGAGCTCAGATATTAGTCGGCAGTGTGTTAAATAGTTTTATCGCTATTGAGGGGTATGACTGAAGTGTGTGGAGAAACCGACGAGGTAGGTCAAGGTCACCAGCCCCGCGGGTCCCATAATTGTGCTGAATGCTTCTGGTTGAGAAGTTAGTTAAGTTGCTTCTCAGAAGGACTAAGGTGTTCAGTATATACTGGCTGTAGACCGACAAGATACCAAGTTCTTGAAAAATCGGCCTGCAATGGTCGGTTGGGCCGGAAGATGTTATCAGTCTTAGAGCCCTCTTCTGTAGCAGCAGCACACTTTGAGTTGCGTGGCTATGTCCCCATACCACCAAGCCATAGTTAATGTGACTGTGGAATAGTGAGTGATACATGATGAGCAGGTAGGGGCGTGTGATCTCATTCTTTAGTCTTCTGATCAGATAGAGTATGCTGCTAAGCCTAACACATACCTTCTCAACATGATGATTCCAGTTTAGTTTGGAGTCGACCCAGAACCCTAACAGTTTCACCGCCTCATCTTCAATACCCTGTTTGAAGGTGCACGTGATGGCCTGTGTCTTGTCATTGTTGATTTTGAGACGGTTTAACAGAAACCATTCTTTAGCTTCATTCAATAGAAAAGCTGCCTCTGTTCGAAGATCGTTCAGGTTGCTGTGCCTGGTCAGTGACGTTTTATCCTCTGTGAAAAGCAGCGTGCGCCTGTTAAGAGACAGATCGTTTATCATTATTATGAACAGGACAGGACCCAGAATCGAGCCTTGGGGCACACCATGGTGCATTTCCTTGACGTTGGAAGAAGCTCCATGCAGCGAAACAATTTGTTTCCTGTTTTCCAGGTAGTTAGCCAGTGATTTATGGACCACTCCAGTGATGCCATATTTGATGAGCTTGGCAAGGAGGATATCATGGGAGACCACATCGAACGCCTTGCTTAAGTCACAGAGACTTAGATGGATAGAGTCATTAGATTCAAAGGCGTCCGAGATATTTTTGACTAGGCTAAGTAGTGCAGATGTGGTGGATCGTCCAGCTCTAAACCCATGTTGGGAGTCATTGAACAGACTGTTGTTCTCGAAGAAGGCCACCAGCTGTTCCTTCATAACTGCCTCCAAGACCTTGGAAAAAACAGGGAGAATCGATATTGGTCGAAAATTGGCTGGCTGTGCAGGATCACCCTTCTTATAGTTAGGAGTAGTTTTGGCTATCTTGAGGTTGTCAGGAAATACGCCTTCCGCCAAACATCTGTTTACTAAATAGGCAAGAGGAGCGGCAATAGATTTGAAAACAGATTTTAGAATGTGAGTTGACACTCCGTTTATGTCTTGGCTGAAAGAATCTTTAAAATGGTTTACTATTGTAGTTAGTTCTTTTTCACTCACCTTTTTCCAGATTTTGAAAGTGTTAATTGGGGTTAGGTCAGAGAGATGATCCACTGGATTGGGCTGTAACAGAGGTAGATCGGAGATTATATCATCAGCTATTTTAGAGAAGTAATTATTAAAATCGTCAGGTGATGATGGAGATGATGGTGCATGAGTGGATGGTCTATGTTGGTTAATAATATCCCAAACGGCTTTGCATGAGTTGGGAGCGTTTAAGATGATCTGAGCGTTGGAAAGTTTTTTGGCTAATTTTACTTTGGAGCTGTAATCTTTCTTAATTTTGGTATAGAGAGAGTAGTACCTAGTTTTCAAGGCAGGGTCAAGGGTCGAGTTATAATGGTCATGCACTACCATCAGAGACCACAACGTGCTGAGCTCTGGGGTATACCATTTGTTGGGTTTTGGTATTTTAGGTTTAGGTTTCATGACTTTAGATTTTTTCCTGATTTCACTGATTGGAAAGACTAAATCAAATTTTTCTTGAAAGAGATGAGAAAATGTCTTAAAAGCATCTGCCGGGTCGGTAATTAATAATACAGTCTCCCAATTTACATCTTCTAGCATATTACACAGGGTCTGTACGTTATTTAAGTCTATTTTCCTTTTTTCAATTTTGTATAGATCTAGCCAGTGAGGTTCTTTGCTTACCTGCCTTAGTCCTAGTGTAAGGACTACAGCTCCGTTGTGGTCACCAACATGAGACGGAACAACTTCTGCCTTTAGGTCCCAGGAGTCGAAATTGGTTGCAGCTGTGTCAAGGCACGCTTCTCCTCTGGTTGGTTCCCTGGAAGCAATGTAGAGCCCAAAGCTTCGAAAGAGATTTACAAATAAAGCCTCATCGGAAGAAGGTCTTTCTAGATGAACATTAAAATCTCCACACACAATCAGTTTACTGGATTTAAATCTTGATAGATGTGTTAGGCATAGGTCCATTTGATTTAAGAAACTATCCAAGTCACCATCAGGGGATCGGTATACAGTCATTAGTATTGTATTGATATCTACTACTTCAACAGCGGTAACTTCAAAAATCATTTCGATGCAGAAGTTGTCAAGACTTATTTGATTACATTTGAAGGACTTGGCAGCAAAGATAGCTACTCCACCATTCCTATGTACACTACGAGCAAAGATATTTACAAGATGCAGGTCACACATTGTATGGTAAAAGTCAGACTCACCAGGTTGTAGCCAGTGTTCAGCTATGCACAGAAAATCACATTTTACTTCTCCAATGAAGTCTGTTAGGAGTTCAATTTTGTTCCTTAAGCACTGTACATTCAACACAGCCAATCTAACACCAGCAGGCTTATGGCTTGATTGAGTTAGAGAGTTAGGCCTGCAGTCACTGATTGAGGGGGTTAGGCCTAGACCTATGTTTTCAAAGTCCTGTACACGGTTCTGCCTAAAAAAGGCTTTTGATTTTGATGTCTGAAACGGCCAGATGGGAGAAAGTGTCTGACTAGGACACCGCTAGGCCAGAAATTTGGGTCCAAAATGAAATTTTCTTTGTCACTTGACACTCCTACTTTGAAAGACTTGTAGGTCTGAAATCGAGTCTTGATCTCTACGCATTCCGTGTCCGTTACTTCTTTAGATTTTAAGAAAGTTAAAACTTCGTCACACGTTGTGTCCGGCGATACTCTACAAACGAAGAAATGTGTTCGTCTTGAGGCCGATTTTAAATTGTTTACAACTTCACTTGTCCCGATTACTACGTTATTCTTCCACTGGTTGCTCAAAGAGCTTGACCGGACTTCACTTTTGTTAGTCTTCGAAGATTTTTTCACAGCGGAGGAGTAAAGTGGTTTTGGTCGTGAGGTTTTAATAACTAACGAAATATCGTCAGCTGAATCGTCAGAGCCGCCATTATTACATTTAGACTCTCGGTCTCGACTTCGTTCCAGTTCCAAGTCCGTTCCATTCCACTGTTCCTCCTTTTTGGTTTGTAAGTCTGGCGATGTCACGGCCACATTAATGTTGTTGATGTTCGATTCGTCCAATGGGGACAGGTGTAACGTCTCTTCAACTTTCTGAAGTTTCTGATTGGTTGTCACTAATGGTGGGTTTTCACTTTGGCATATTATTACGCTATTTTCAACTATGTCGACTTTGTCAATCTTGGTTAAAACTTTATTTAAAACAACTTTGGTTTTTAGGCCTTGATTCATTAAGATGTTGATTTTCTTTTCAAGAGCATTAATATTATTGTTAAAGTTCTCCTTCAGGTCAAGAAGCTCACCTTTGAGGATACATTCTGTCTTCTTTACAGCAAGATGAGACTTGAGCTTCGTATTGCAGTCGTCACAAAATCACTTAATAAAGTCCTCAATTTTTCGTAAATCGTTAAAAATTTTAGCCGAAAGATTCACACATTTGGCGTGATGCCAGCAACCACAATATCCGTCACACTGTAGGGTTTTTTCTAGGGATGGACGAGATTGGATTTTTAGTTCGAGACGAGACGAGACGAGATTTTTTATTTCTCATAAAATTTCGAGACGAGATCGAGACGGGATTTCCCTTCTCATACACAACGGGAAATGCACGTTCAAAATTTTTACCTGATTTTGTAACATTGTTAGATGACTGTTTAAATACAAAAATAATGATAATAGGCAAGAATATTTACAATCTTTTATTAAAAAACATCAGCATAACATTTTTTTATTAATCACGCCTAACTTATTAAAAATGCCTACGATTAGAAAACATAGTGATATCAGTTAGGATAGAGTTCAACTTATCCTAAAATAAAATAAATCATAAAATAAAAGCAATATTAATTTTTATAAAATAGTTACTTGTTTTGACTTTTTATACTTTTATAGTACAGTAATAAAATATTCCTCGCACTGCTTACACTTAACAAAACTTCTCAAATGTTATTAAAGTAATAATATTAAAATAATTAAAGTAATATTTACATTTAAAGAATTAATTAAATAAGAACGCCTTAGCAAAGGAAACGCAACTACAACACGCTCCTGTATTGCGGGTATTGCATTGACTTTCTGCAGGAGTTTTGAATTTTTTTTTTTTTTTTTTTTTTTTTTTAATTCTCGTCTCGATAAAAATCTCGGCCAAAAAGAAATCTCGTCTCGTGTAACGAGATTTAAAATTTCCCGAAAATTTCCCGAAATTTCGAGACTTGACCATCCCTAGTTTTTTCTTCGTCAAAACATCGATTTTTACACACAGGGCAAGTCAGCGCGTCAGTCACATCCGCCATTACCACTGCCAATGAAGTAATGAACACAGGAATACCAACATATGAGCTTTTTTTGTCATTAAAAAGTGTCTTGCGGTATTTGTAATTTGGGTTGTGTTAAAAAAGCACCCTGTTTAATGAGGAGTTTCTGCAGCTTCAAGGACACCACACAAAATCAAACCCCTCTTTCTAACTGAATGGTCAGATGGCTAAATCCAGTCACAGTAAGTTGCAAGGCTGTTATTTTGACACATTCAGTACTTTTTTCTTAAAACAGTAGAGGATAGGAAGAGAGGACACATTTAATCCCAATGGCGCCTTAACAAAGATCATATACTACAAGGATATATACAAAGGACAGTGACATATTTCCGAATAGGCGGACTAGGCGCCAGCCTAGGGCGGCAAAATTTTGGAGGTTAAAAGTTTGAGGTTTTAATTTTAAAATAAACGTACGTTAAGCAAATAATTCTGGGAACGGCAAAACAGCCATTTAAAATATTTTGATTAAGTATAAAATGATTTCAGAACGCATTAAAGTCAAACAATATCCATGCTGCCCTATTGGGCGAGCGAGTTGCCGGCCGCTGCGTAGTGGCATGTGATCGTTGGTAGTGGCGAACAAATTGTACAACACTTCCCCCTGTTTACTTCATACTCCAACGCCACTACGCAGCGGCAGATAATTTTTAGTGAACCGTTGAATTGAATAAAAGTCGCTAATTTTGAGTCACACAATCACTTTTTCGGCTGGTAAGATTACAACTTAATGTTTTCTTTGATGTTTGTTTAGCATTACAGTAGATTGGATTTTAGAGGTTAGGGGCAAGCGGTTAAGCTCATACAATTATGATCAAGGGTGAAAACAGTGGAGCGGTGAGACTAGATCGTAGTTGAGAGGATAAAAAATAATACATGTGTGTAGGCGTGCCAAAACATAGTAAGGCGGGGGACGTAGCTATATCATAGTAACCGCGCCGACCCGCT
>NW_026542600.1:57069809-57172134 GCF_028750875.1 Macrosteles quadrilineatus
AGAACAGCTGTTGTTGGACACTCATATGCTCAAGACTGTTCTACTCGACCTTCCGTCCATTGGATCTCAAGTCGCAAGAAAAGCTCCTGCAAGGTATAAACTACACTAGAAATTATTTATAGATAGCAGGCTTGCCTGAGTGGAAAAATAGTCCTTCCTGGCTCAGAAAATAATACTCTCTGCTCTATTTGCAATAGTTAATGCCCGTCTACATGCTGTGATATATCGCAGCGATCTGATCGGTATCAACCATATTGTTACGATAATCAGAGCATGTGGACGGAAGAGGTTTATGAAATTTGTTATTTTCCTGGCGATGATTGGCAACGATATCGTAAGGTTGCAGCGACAGGTTAGAACGTGTAAACAGTGCTTTAACTTATCGCTCCGATCATCTGCTTAAAATAGAAAACAAACAGTGTTCCCAAATTGATTGTCACATTACTGTATCCTGTTTCTTTATCAGAGGAGTAACTAATTTGAAAAATTCCACGTATGAGTCTTCTATCATTCTCAATAGTTGCGCCAGTGGTTCGGTTCATCTCTCAACTCTCTCAGTAGTCTCACATGCGAAAACTTGTCTCTCTTGAGAAGCCAAGACCGACACCGCTTACTTCTTGGTTTGCGTCGTCCCTTTCTCACTACTTGTGTCAAAAAAATTACATACAGGGACCACCACAGTATCTCTTCCACGTTGATCACAACTGAGAAAAGACCAACAAATTGTGAAGGAAGTTGGGGGCAAAAAATCATTGCGTACGGACAGAACATCAATGTCCAATTTATTGCAACGATTTGTTGGTGCAATCAGATTGCAGCAGTATGCCGTAGCGTGTGGATGGGGTTTTAGAATACCTACTGTCACTAACATCCATTATCAACCAAGGAAAGATTTTATTGAAGGAACCCTAACTTAGGTTGCCTCATTGTTAAATCTTTGAGGCCTTTAAACCATAGTAATCGGAAAACTACAAGGATTGACGAGGGTAAAAGGTAACAGTAGTTATTAATGTTTACCGATTTGAATCTAGAATGTGAATAATATAAAATACAGTACTTTTTCACCGTGATTTCAGCTACACTAAAGTTGTAGTGAAAGGAATGACAAGAGGAGAAATGATCCTGAAAGTAGTGATGGCTCCAATAGAACCTGATACTGCCTTTGTGGATCAGTTCCTGAAACTTTTGCCTGAATCTGACATTCAGGAGTTCCAGAAGGTCTTGGAAATGAAGGTGAAGTAACATTTTAGACAATATTGAATTTTGGATTATGACTTAAACTATTTACTTTTTGACTGCATGTAGCAACACAGCTTTGTGACATTGCGGTATGGAAAAAATTGTATGGTTAACAACTGCTCTTTACCAGTAATGATATGAGGGTATCGCTTTTTTCAATTTTTGGGCCAAGCCAGTTATCGGTTGGGGCTAGAAATAATTTCTTGGCCAAGTTTGGGTCAGGTAATTTATAATTGAGATGTGCGACAGGAGATAGACTTTTGGGAAGAGCTTTTATTCTCTAATTCTCAAAGCATATGCTAAAACATGCAATTGAAAATTTATGGTTTCGCCTCAATCACAGAAAATGTTAACGATTTTGCCATCACTGCAGGAGAAGTTTAAGATTTTAGACTAATTTGTTTCACATTACCTGTCATCAGTTCCAATTTGTAACTTTTGTCAAAGTACTTGTTATACGGTTTTGCTGTGACCAAGAAAAATGTTCTCAATGTTGTAACGTCCACGGGAGATAATGCACAGTAAGGTATTGTACCTGATTGTAATATAACTACTAAAATAAAAAAAATCCAAAACAACACAATTTATGTCCAACCCGATTTTGTCCTGAACCCCTAAGGGCAACCTTTTTTACCCGACCTGAAGTAATTAGTGTGGTCTGCAGGTTCCTACTTAACTTGCAAAGTACCTAGTTTATTATCTTCATGCGTAGACTTTCGTAGCCGGCATCCTAAGAATCCATGGTGGTGGTTTTTGGCGTCATCCATTTTACCAGTTGTAGATAACTACCATACTTTTCGCCCTTACTATGAAATGGTTAATAGTTAAATGGTTAGTAAACTGAGGATGCCACTAGGTAAAAGCAGAACGTCTGGCAGTTATCCACAACTGACAACAAAACACTGAAAACCACCACCATGGAAACCTACATTTTCTCAACCTACATTATAAATTACTGCTGATTTTGATTAGAAAACTGGATGTAGCTTTGTAAAAACGGAACTGATGTTCAGCATTCTTGGTATTGTATACTGATTTGATAATACTCATCACTTAATCATGGTTGACCATCACATTTTTGTCCAGTTGCTTTGACTATGATAGCTGACAAACAGTAATCCTAAAATTTAGTGTGAGCTCAGTTTTTGAATTTTAAGAATACTAGGTGGTGTTCGCAGAGGCATCCACGAAATTGAGCGGAGTCATCAGGGTTCCATATATATTGTTATTGGCCTTCACCATCGAGCTTCATAATTATTTTTACCTACAATTTTAAGTTAAGAGAACAGTTGTGTAAAGATAAATATTGGTGTAATTAGATTAGCTACACGTTGTTTCGTAATAAAGGGGAGTAAAAAACACAGAGATGTAATTTTAGGCATTTTCGGAGACCTGCATTTACATTTTAATTATAAACCCTCTGGGTTAGTCATCAACTTATTCTAAAACAGGGCGATACAGTTCTAGCTAGTTATAACCTAGAAGTCAACCCTTTACAGTTTCGGATTCTACCATTTTGGCTACTAATAACTGCATAAGAGGGCTTTAGGTGATGGTGAGTATATAAGTGAAACTCACGAAATATATTATAGTTACAAAAGTTATATTGACATTGACATTTGCGTTGATTCAAGCGTTTAAACCATAACCCATGTGTTACACGTTAATAATTTGTATAATCAATCAGAAGGTTGAAAGTTTTGGCTCAAATTGTTGTGCTTCCTAGTCGTCCTTGTTGATTTTGATATGATCGAACTATTTGCTACGTAGCGGCATTTCAAACACATTATGAAATCCACAATTATTCATGGAAACCAGTCTATGTATACGCTGTACGTGTAAATTTTGTTAACGTGTATGATTTTCATACAAACAAATCCATCACTTTTTTTTATAAAAGCTAATATTAAAAATTAAGTTTTTCTCAAGTAAGCCAATCACATAAAAAATATCAAGTATGACACTGTTATTTACAAAGCTGTATGTATTACCATGTAAACACATAAACTTTGTTCGCATTAAAACACGTGGTTCTGTTATTAAAAATCCCACAAGATTCATATACTACCTAAAGGACCCATGCTGCTCCGCAGCGTTGAAATAAATATCACATCCAAGAAATAATTAAATTTACGATTTTTGATTGAGTAAAACAGTATTTTGAACATAAATAAATCAAACATTCAAGAGCTCAAATTTACCTATAATTTAGCCTTTAATTTACTGAATATTTTGAGTTTAAAACATATAAAAAACAAACAATACTGAAGATATTGATTTTTAATCATAGAAAACCCTCATCTATTCTATATATAATTCAGTTTTAAAAATCTTTGTACAACTAAATCTAGAGTTCCACTGGACCGATTTTATTCATTAATGGGTCGTTGGAAAGCTTAAGTCGTGTAGATTTGCAAATAATTATGAAAGTTTGTTTTTGTTATGATTTATGGTGATAAATTAAAGAAAACGTGTTTTCCATAAGAAATACATTGAAAACGGTGTTTTCACAATTTTTATTTGGGCGCGACTTTTAGCTGCCATTTTTTTATATTTCCAAGAAGTGCATGGTAACAATTTGTAGGAAATGTTATTCTCTTTCAGAATATCACCTTCCACTTTGGTTGATTTCCTCACCATTTAAAAGTTATTTGCAAAAAAGCTAAGCAACCTCCGAATTTATAGTAATGAGAAAATATTGAGTTTGGGATATTTTTGTTGAACTTTGTACAACTAAATCTAGACTTCTACTGGACCGATTTTGTTAACTAATGGGTCATTAGAAAGCCTAACCCATGTAGATTTGCAAATAATTATAAAATCGTGATTTAATTAAATATTTGTTGTGAAAAATTAAAAATAACAAAAATACATTAAAAACTGGGTTTTTCAAGTTTCTGTTTTCAAGATTCTATTTGTAGCCAGGTTTTGGCTGCCTTTATTAAGTATTTTCAAGAATTGCATAGTAGTTATTTGTAGTAAATTTTATTCTCTTTCAGAATGTTACATTCACTTTGGTCGATTTCCCCTCCATTTAAAAGATATTGGCAATAATCTAAGTGATCTCCAAATTTATCGTGGTGAGAAAATACTGAATTTGATATATTTTTGTTAAACTTTGTACAACTAAATCTAGACTTCTACCGGACCGATTTGGTTACTTACTGGGTCGTTGGAAAGCCTAATTTGTGTAGATTTGCAAATAATTATGAAAGTTTGATTTTATTAGTTATTTAAGGTAAAAAAATAAAAAATAAAAATAATACATTTAAAACTCCTTTTATTACAGGTTTATATTTTCAATTTTATATTTGTAGCCAACTTTAGGCTGCCTTTATTGAGTATATTCGAGAAATTCATAATAGTAATTTGTAGGAAATTTTATTCTCTTTCAGAATATCACCTTCCACTTTGGTCGATTTCCTCGCCGTTTCAAAGTTATTTGCAAAAACGTTAAGCAACCTCCAGGTTTATAGTAGTGAGAAAATACTGAATTAAAGATGTTGTTGTTAAACTTTGTACAATTAAATCTACAGTTCTACTGAACCGATTTGATTAATTAATAGGTCATTGGATTGCCTGATTTGTGAATATTTGCAAATAATTATGAAAGTACTGTTGAGGTTGCAAGCAAGATCGTTTGGCTATAAATCGATGATAAATAACTCCATTTTTTTAACAATTTGTGATGGTCGTGATTTAGCTGCGTACTTTAATGAAATGGAAGCTGGTATTTCAATGAGGGTTCTTAGGTCAAAACAAATAGAGTAACGTAATTAGAATTAAGTAAATGTATCTAAAACTAAATTCCAAATCCAAGATATAATCAAATTTATATTTTCTGATTGAGCGATACAGTATCTTGAACTTAACTGATTAAAACTATCAATATCTCAAGTGAAAGCCTTTGAAGTATTTTAAGACCAAGACATATAAAATAACCTAAATAATAGAGGTACGTATCATTGATTGCAGATAGGTACTAAAACTATTGTATTTATTGTTGATTCGTGATTCAGCAGTGTGCTTTAGGTAGTCCGATCTTAATAATCAATAGCTCAAATGAAAGCTGGTATTTCACTTAAGGTGTTTAGACCAAAATGTATAATGCAATTATAACTGCTGGAATACATCTTTAATTGGAGGGAAAACAAATTCTTTCGTCGATTAATACATTAGATAAATTAATGATGATGCTTGATGACAAATATGTGCTTGCATAGCTTTATTTTAAGACCAAAATTATGAAAATCGGGCAGGTAGAAGAGCCCTCCTGTAAACCATCGCCCGCTTGCGAAACATTGCGAAAAACCAAAATTTAACTCCCATAAGAAATGTACAGGGAGGCAATATACGTCAAAATGAATGCCGATGCTTGATAGTAAATCTGCGCAACGTCCCACACCTTTAGTTTAAGGCCTAAATTATGAAAATCGGTCGGGTAGAAGAGCTAACCCGCCTCGGAAAAGAAAAACAAATTATTTTTATAGATGGCAATAATTGGTTTACCAGTATGCATAATCTAATCATACGAAACATGTGTTAATAATTCAACAGCTTATTGTTATCTAATTAATTTTTCTTTGATAAAATGTTGTTGTTAACAATTTGCATTTATGTTTAAAGTGTGTTTCTTATGTTAAATGTGTGATTCTAATGTTATGTGCTTAAACTGTACCATTAATATTAGTGAGTAAAGTGGTGTATGGATTTCATAACCATTACTTTACTAGAGACCGTTGTATTTAACCACAACGGGCACTGTTGCTAGTAAATATAATTTTCATGTTGATTGTTCACCTTGAGTTTGCTTGAAACTCGTGCAATGTGAATAACTTATAGCTTAAATGAAAGCTGGTATTTCACTGAAGGTTCTTAGACTAAAATATATAGGATTGTATAATTATAACTGTTGAAACACATCTTAAATTGAAATAAGAATTAGGACAAAAATCTAATTAATTTTTTTTGGTCGAGTAATACAGTAGATAAATGTATGCAGATACTTGATGTGAAATCTTTGTGCATGCCTTCAATTTGAGACCTCAATCATGAAAATCGGGTAGAAGAGCCAAACGAACTCGGAAAAGAAAAACCAAAATAAACTCCCGTAAGAAATACATGGGGAGCAAATTTCAATTACGTATAAGCCGAGTGGGACTGTAGATATATATGCCGATGCTTGATGTGAAATCTGTGCATGCATACTTTCAATTTGAGACCTTAATCATGAAAATCGGTCGGCTAGAAGAGCCCAACAGACTCGGAAAAGAAAACCCAATTTTTTAAAATCATATACAAATTCACAAACCAATTTATCGCTAATATAGGGGGTTACTAAAAATATTACATAAGGTTTCCCTAAGTAAGCCTAGAACAAGCCTTCAAACATAACTTCAACTGTTAATTTAGTTGGATGGACTCAAATAAAAAAACATGTTTGTTTTAATATTCAAAATGGAACTGTCAATAAACGTCCAAACAAGATGTTAAGGCTATTAGTATACGATTCAGGCAAGTGTCGTCATCTGATTATATTATTTATGATCTATACCGTTTCTGTTCTAATATCCGTGGAATAATGCTATCAGCTATTTCTTGATCTACTTCATTAAAAAGTCACCAGCTGATCTTATGCCTTTGTTTATGTGTCAAATACGGCTTCCATAAGGATTACATTGAAACTTTGAGGGCCCGTGGGGCGGATTCCATAGAGATTTTTTTGACGCCATATAGATGTTGGCACTCACCAATATGATCTTCATCACCATGCAAAATTTGAAAACGATTGCTTTAGCCGTCTAGGAGGAGTTTGCATATTACGAAATGCATAAGAGTCGACGTATAAGAGCTTCGCTCAATTAAGTAAATGAAGCTTTGCTGCTGTCTTTTATTATTGCTGGTCCACATACAGGGTGAGGCAGTGAGAGCACCCCGATTTTCTTTCGTTGTCACATTTTAAGTAAAGCAACAATAAATAAACAGCTGTGCTTATGCTTATATCATCACTCAAACTATGCCATTTTAGTAAACATTGTGCCTGAGCCTTGAAACACTGAGATTTTGCGGTAGGAACCTATTTAAAAAATAGTGGTCCTTGTGCAAACACCCAGAGATTGTTTGGACCACATTCCATACTTGGTCAATTTGGCGCTGTTCCAGATTGAAAAACAATAGGGAATTGGGTAAAGTTATTTAGGATAACAGCTTAAACCATAAAAATAATCGGTGGGTGTCGCAAAACTCTTTGTACACCAGCAAATATTGAAAGAGTGTGAGTCGCAGTAATTCAAAGTCCAAAGAGGTTTGCCATGAAGCTTTCGTTGTTGGAAGCATTACGTTGCCTCTCTGCTTTCTTTGGGGGTTCTCCCTATAAGCTACTTGAAATTTAAGGTTTTTCAAAGTTGCCCTAGAAATGTTCTTGAATTGTCCAAGAAATGATTCCTTAAGAAATTTTCGAAGGAGTATTCATTGGCAATTTCAAGCGACTGAAAAGGAATGTCAAGTAGGACAAGGACGTCACTTGAAGGATTTTGTTATCAAGAAATGGAAAAATGACTTTCTTAAGTTAAAATTGCAAAATATAAGCTGTGTTTTGATGTGCTATTTATACAGGGTGAGTTAAATTGCAAAATATAAGCTGTGTTTTGATGTGCTATTTATACAGGGTGAGTTTTAAATGAGTTCCCCCCCCCCCCTACTTTTTTCTACATTTCTTAAGACATCAACTCCGGACCACGTCAGATCATTGTAAAGTACAAAGTACTTCATTTTTACTGGGTATAAATTTTTAGCCGCCATCTTGGATCCGCCGTATTGGATACAAAGTTTTTTTATCAAATGTAAAGGTAGAGTTATGACCTATCATTTCAAACTAGACTTTTACGCTAAATAGTAAATACCATGCTGCAATTCGTTAAAAAAAAAATCTTGATCCATTTTAAAGTTATGAGAACTTTTTATAACTTTATTTTTAGCCCATTTTAACATTGTGCATTTACAAACTAATCTCAAAATAGTGCTAGATAAAGATAAGTAAACACCACCATTCATTGTCAACCCATTTTCACTTGGTTATGACGGATGTATTTTTTCGGCCGCCATCTTGGATCCGCCATTTTGAAATGTGATAAATTATTTTAAATATCAAGGTGGTGTTGTGACCCACCATTTTGAACTACTTTTGGTACTTACGTATTATACGGAGGCCACTTATTTTACAGCGCGCTGCGGCGGTTAGGTTAGGTTGGGTTATCATAAGTTTTTATGACTCATCTCGTATAGTTCGATTCATAACGAAACTAGGAAAGTTCTACAAACATATTTATGATAACCCAACTTAACCCAACCGCCGCAGCGCGCTGTAAAATAAGTGGCCTCCGCATAATACGTAAGTACCCTACTTTTTTATGCTGAACTCAATGCCATAATCCGTTTTTTTTATCAAGCATTCTTGATGAAACATTACAATTATTTTATTTAAAATGTCAATATATCGTAAACCAAATATTAAAATGAAAAACGGATTGTGGAATTGAGTTCTGTATAAAAAAGTAGTTCAAAATGGTGGGTCAAAACACCACCTTCATATTTAAAATAATTTATCACATTTCAAAATGAAGGATTTAAGATGGCGGCCGAAAAAAATACATCCGTCATAGCCACATGAAAATAGGTCGACAATGACTAATGGTGTTACTTATCTTTATCCAGCACTATTTTGGGTATGGTCTTAGTCTGTAAATGCACAATGTTAAAATGGGCTAAAAATAAAGTTATAAAAAGTTCTCATAACTTTAGAATGGATCAAGATTTTTGAAAACGAATTGTGGCATTGTAATTTGCGTAAAATTCTAGTTTGAAATGGTGGGTCACAACCCTACCTTTACATTTAAAAAAAAATACTTTGTATCCAAGATGGCGGCCAAAAGTGTATACCCAGTCAAAATGAAGTACATACTACTCTACAATGATGCGACGTGGTCCGGAGTTGATATCTTAAGAAATGCAGAAAAAATAGGGGGGGGGGGGGAACTCATTCAAAACTCACCTTGTATGTATAGGGTAAATAGTATTGAATTTGTTCTATTTATAAATTGGGGCTCTTTTATTGCCTCACCCTGTGAGATATTTAATTAAAACTGAACTATTCTTCATAAACCATCTTGGGGCAATGTAACTAATTTACTACTATTTTCTTCCAGGGCTTGAAAGCCGCTGAGAAAAACCATCTTCTATCAATATTCCGGCCGAGACACTCCTCAGGTTTTGTGAATGGCTCCACTTCTACCAACAGTCCCAAGCACGATACAAGCAGTATCCGCAAACTCAACAATTTGATTAAGAAGAATTTTGTTGCCGGCAATGGAGAGTAAAACAACAGCTGATTTGCCATATTTTAAGATATGGATTTGTTCCATTACTTTACTACCACAATTATGTTTTTTCATTCTCATTTGAGGCGATCCATTCAAAACTCACTTTATCCATTCTTTTAGAAATTGAGTTATTGGTATCACTGCATTCAGCAGAAAAAGTCGTTATAAAATACCGTGTCAAAACTTGTGTAATCCTACTAATATTTAATGTTAAAAAGTGTGTGTCATTTCCAAAACTCACTTTATTTCGGTTGTATCATTCGAAAAATCACATAATCCACCATTGCCAATTGGAGGCTGTATTTTTTGTTTTTCCAAAACCATCTTTATCCTCTTACCCAATCGGTGGCCTGAATTCGGTCATGTGACTTTGTTGTCATTTTGATTCTGGCTGAGATCTTCATTCTTTCAGTGCAATAATGATCAAGATGACAGTTTTGTAGTTTAGAAGGGTACTCTTGCTCTTAAAGTACCAATCAATTAATTTGAAAGATGTTAACATAAGTAATTTTCTCACTTTTAATTTTAACATTAGTCCAGAGAACGTCTAATGACCTGTACTTCTGTATTCTTTTACTGTAAAATATAAAAAACTCATGAAAATGTTTTTTATAATTTTATAACTTTTCTAGTAAGTACCACTTCACTTAGAAAAATATACGAGAACCTATTAAGGTTAATACAATCCATATTATTAGGTCTATTATCTTAATATTTAGTTTTATTGTTTAAAACCAATAACGAGACTGATCAGTGTTATGCAATCCTAGTGTTCCAAAACCAGCTTTATCCATAGGTGTCAGAGCAAAACTAACTTTATCCATTTGTGTCAGGACAAAACTTACTTTATCCAAACTTAAAACTTATTTTTCTCAAAAACTACACATATTAGGACGAAAAGGCATGCAATAATACACAAAGACACATATCTTTCACTTCGGATGAAACAAAACATAATAATTCACTGTCAGGATAATTAATTAAAAGTTGTTTTTCATTTCCTGAAAATTTTAAAGATAAGGACAATGTGAGTTTTGGAATGGACCGCCTCATTTGTACTTTTAAAAACAACTGCTAGAGGCATACACAGCACACTGCATTACAGGCAAATGATGTTTATTTGGAAGGTTTTGTCACTTCATAACAATGGTTGGCCTTTATGCTTTAACTCATTAATACAGTTTATGACAAAACTATCTACCTGTGGGTAACATCCCATCTTTAAGGGTTGTAGAGGAATCCAGTGTTTTATAGTCAGTTTTTGTATAATCAACTGATACTAAGTCATTAATGTTAAAAAAAAATGTCCTCTAGGCAAGAAATAATTACTATTGTGGGAAAATTTAGCTTCAGAACAGTCTCTGTATTTTTAATTTATAAGTAGCTTGGATTGCTGGACAGAGGAATTTAAATGCCATCTCCCCGTATTATATACATTCAAATAAAACAGTATTAAGGTAAAAAAAGTGAAGCAAAATCATTCCTCCTTTTGTTATGGACATTTTAGTACCAATACACTCCATATTACCCAGGAAACCCTGGATATTGAAAAGCATTTTGCCAAATGTTATTTTCAAACTCACTATAATGTAAATTAAAGTGTATTTATATAGATTAACGACAGTGTATATTGTATATTAATAAAAATAATATATTTGTAATTTGTTTTGAATATATTTATCCCTTTCCCTTCTAAGTTTTACTATTATCTATACTATAATATGAGTAACGTTTGCGCACAATGATTTCAAAAACAGCTCCTATGATTTCCTCCAAATTGTTAGAAATATCTTAGTTTTAGGCTAAAAACAATATCCATGCTATGCTCTGTTATGGAAAAAAAATTTTTTCGTTACAAACTTAAAAGAAAATTTTTATACTTTTAACATTAGTCTTATGGACTGTCAAGTAGCTATGGCAGTTTTGCGAAAATGTAAATAAATGAATTTGTAGCATATGCTTGTAACAAATCATCTACTGTACAGTAATAATTATTAAATACAGTACAAAAGAAAAGGATATTCCTATGAATGCTATTGAGCATTGATTATATAATACACTTGGGGTGTACGATAATTACTAAGCAATGTGGTAATTACAACTGTTCAAAAACATAAAGTCTTTCATCGCAAAACATCTTTCAGTAATATTGAACTTTAAGTCTCGAGGAAAAGCCATGAACGTTTTTGAGGATGCGCCGCCTGAATGGGCGTGTTTTTCCACAATCGCTTAATTAGTTGCGACGTTTCACGATCCCAGTGGCTAACACATCACAACAATAAACGTCAACCGATTTTATGTAGGTATCGTGAGGTTTTTTTATTGAAGTTTATTTAGAAATGTTTAACATAGATTGTTCGCATGAAAAAGTTTGTTAGGTAAATTAAGAATGAGGAAATGTACTGAAGACAGTGAAGACCATAGCAAAACTGAAAATGAAGATGATTTACAGGTAAAACTAATAAGTTACCCAGTGTTTTAATAGGTTGACTAAAGTTCCAAGTTATTTTTTTTTAACATGTTTGATTTATTTAGACTTATTCTAAATGTGGTTTATTATGAAAACTAATCCCTTGACACTCGCATAGGCTCTAAACTCTTGGAGTATAAAGTAAAGGCTATGATATTTTTGTCTTGCAAACCTTTAAATTTGTCCTTTGACAACAGTAAAACACCTTTGCTACAGTAAAATACTGTAGCAACTGCAGATTAGAAGTAAATCTACACGTTTTAAAATATGACTTTTGCAACTTAACTGTTGTTAATATGTACATAGGGAGATAGCAGTAAGCTAGAAAGCCAGTTTATTTCCCTTCTTCATTAGGTATAAATTTAACTTACAATAACAAACATTTATATGCGTACGAGCATTTATGTTGAAAATTTCCACAATAAATTTCAACAACAACAAACTCATGATAACATCTGTTCGCCAGCATTGTTGCGACGCGTTAGTCACTGGGATCGCGGAACGTCGCTACAATGGGATCGTGGAACAACGCGCCCGCGCCGGCGACCCGTCTAAAACTACAACCATAGACTATAGAGTAAACCATTACATATTCTATAGTCTGTGCTACAACGCTCAAGACAATGTAATTTATAGTTTTTTTTGCTGTTAAATACTCTAGGTAATAACCGTAATAACAGACGTATTCATCCCATTTCACAGTAATACACTCTCAATGTTATTAATTCGAATGTATGTCATGCATAAACACAATATTTTCTTATAATGTAGCATAATTAAAGTCAACATTTCTTAAATCATAGTACGAGCACAGTAATATAATATTCACAATTCAATAATGGTATTCACAAAATTAGGAACTGAGCTAAATATTACATTGAATTTAGTAACTATTAGTGAAAATAATACTACTTACGACTGTTGATTACTATCGTAATTGCATTGTAACGTAATGGTAGTTTACGCAACGATTGCGTAAAGATAGTGTAAACGATACAAGTAGAAAATTTAAGGTACGAGCCTTGGCGAGTGCTTTAAAAATTTCTACGAGTGTCGTTAACACTATTTACGTGAGTTTCGTACCCTACTTTACCTACGACAATGTTTTAATTACTAAAAATCACACTAATAACTTCTAAGAGAGGTTATGTTTTTGTTTATAACCTCTAATTGCCACTGACAGTGATGCAACGAAACATTGTATCAAATACTAATTGCACCAATCAACAATTAAATTGGCCTGAACAGCTGATTAGTTGAATTTTGAATCATTACAATTTTGCTTCTCCTCTCTCAATCTTTGAACCTCATTGGTCCGTTACCCGTGTTGTTATGAGTAAAACTATGCTGTTATGAAAGTAAACAATGCTGTTATGAGATACTTTTCAATTCTAAGAACTGTACTGAAACGGCTACTTTAAAAAAAAAACTGTTGTAGGTAAATATATTTTTCGTGACGAGCTATTTACCTATTTTCATGTTATATTAATTTAAATAGTATATAATACATACATATAGGCCTACTATATAATTAATATTCCATAAATAATGTTATAATACATTGTATTGTAGCGCATTAAAAGTTGGCTAATAAACTAACCAAAAACCTATTTCATTGTCAGCTGATCAGCTGATGATCAGCAATTAATCCTCTAGTGTACTCGCATGACGTAGGCTACTCGTTTCTTATTGGTCCATTGTTGTCTTGTAACTGTCGTTGAACTGTACGATGTATTTTCAAGTCACTACGCGTAGTATTCGTAGTGACCTTGTAGTAGTATCTGTATCACGTAGTATTTGTAAGTGTGTATTAGTGGACATTTAGTTAAAAGTGTTAGTGTCAAGTGACTCATTCAGTGATAATATTTATGCAGATTTTCCTGTCACGATATGCATCTTTGTTTGGAGATTCTTTGCAGTATTAATTCTGGTATGTATTTTTAACTATTCAGCATTATTAAACAAGCATAAATTTTCTGCAAAAAATAAACCAAAGTATGATAATATCCTAGTCTAGCATACATTAGAATGATTAATTAGGCTAATGGCTCTATCATTTATATGGCTTATTTTGTTTTAGAAAATGACTAATTAGGTTTCCGCTGAATTAGTGCTTTATTTAGGCCTACTAAAATTGAATCAAATTGTTGATAAACGGTACTTCTAATGATAAAATTGATATTCTTGCTAGTTCACAAACTTTTGCAACTACATATTTTCAACCTTTTGGTAAAATATTAACATAGTTATTTTATTTGACCTTCATAGTCATAATCGTAAAAAAGATAGCCCTTATAAAATTTAGGAATAATTATCTTAAATTTTGGCCCTTAACATAATAGGTCTGTATTACCATTGATTGCTGCCGTTAGGTTGTAAATAAATAAATAATTAATCTTAGCCTAACAATAATAAAACACATTTTGAAGGGCAGTGTATTTAAATTGTGACTAAGCCTTGAGTTAATCAATTTCCAATTGCGATGGAGTTTAGAATTGAATATAGCATAGCCCAAACAAGAGCCACATTTATTTATAGAAAGATAATTACTAACAAGCTTATTTAAGAGTTTTTTTTTAACTGTGATTAAGCCTGAACGAAAATAGTACCTATATATATTTTTATGCTATTAGGCCTATTGATAAAAGTACATCAACAACAAAATAAAGCCACAAAAAAAATGAAGATAGGTACTTCGTTGGTATATTCTTAACAAAATACAAAATATGATATTTTATCTCCTACGTTTACGTACCGGTAAGCTGTGTTTAATATTTTTTGTTAAAAAATGTGAATTATTAAGCTTTAAGAAACTCTAAATTAATTCTCGTTTTTCATATTTGCATTTCAAGCAAAATTTTAATTTCTATGAGTTGTCATTGTCAAAAAAATATTAAGAAGGAATTTCAAGCGGGCTTTTTTAACTCCAATTTTATTGGAGAGTGTTCCTTTTGTGTTATAATTTCGATAGTTTAATACAACATAAAACAACTATTGAAGATACCTCCTGCATAATAAATGCTACGGTCAAAGTATATGTTGATGTTCCTTAGATAAGCTTTTAAAGCTTATTTAAACACATAAATAGTAAAAAAACTTTGTTCTCAGGTTAGTGGTTGCAGTCGTACCAAAGGTAAGAATTTATATCTCTGAGTGTTTGGGGTGTTAAATAATTTCTTGTATCCAGGCTTCGGGTAGGTTTACTATACGAATACGTTCTACCGGTTCGAAGTACCTTATAGAAACATACATCGAATTAAGTTGGTACTATTTCAACCGCGTGAAGGGAAGAAGTGTTAGGGGTACGCGTCTAATTGGCACCGCGTCAGATTGGCACCGCGACAGATTGGCACCGCTCCTAGAGGTGCCAATCAGTCGTAACAGTACACGACAGATTGGAACCTGGAGAAAGGGGTGGTGCCAATCTGTCGTGGTGCCAAGCTGACGGCTGCCGCAGAGGTGCCAATCAGTCGTAACAGTATACGACAGATTGGAACCTCGAGAAATGAGTGGTGCCAATCTGTCGTGGTGACAAGCTGACGGCGGCCGCAGAGGTGCCAATCAGTCGTAACAGTATACGACAGATTGGCACCGCTGCCCTCAATAGGCCCACCTTTTCGTTTTACTTACTAGCAGAAACGCGTTTAGCGTTTTTAGCGTTTGAAAGCAGAAACGTGTCAATACTTGATGCATGTCAATTAATATATACACATTGATAATAACATTAACTTTAACAGCACAAACCGCTTCGTAAATGGACCATCTAAACAAAGTTAGAGTTCCTCAAGGCTTTTAATATTATGCAATTAAACTCAAGTTTATAATTTGGAAAACGTCTGATACCTACTAAAGTATTTGGCACAATTGAATGAAACATTGCAGTCATTTTTCGGAAGGGGGGTGTGCGTTAACCTGGTTAAAAAAGGTTTTTTCATTCAGAAGTTACAGCTTGTCAAAGATATGACAATTTATCATTCAGTTATAACTAATATTATTTCAATGAAATGATATTTTTTATGCATTATAGAGTGATAAATTATGATATATTTGAGATGCTGTAATTTATTACTTAATTTACCTTTTTGTAAACAAGATGCGGTTGCACGCAAGTAGGCTTGCCCTATAAAGTAATTACCGTTACTTCCTTCTTGGACCAAAACTCTATAATCAGGTAATGTATAACTCGAGGTATGGTTAAAGTGAGTATGCAAATCTTCTGAAATGGGGTTATTTAGGCGTGAAATTTACGTGAATTAAAATATATAAAGCTATGGAAATTGAAAGTGGTCGCTATGATGGATTTTCTACCTCATATCAGGACTTTGAGAAACAGTACTTTTAAACAGTTTCTTAGTATGCATCTAGATATAGGCTACATGCCATGATGTCGTGTTAGTTAAGCAGTTTGTAACTCGAGACCGGCTGGATCTTTTTAATGATTTATGATTTGTTGGATTCGTCTTTAACTCGATTAACACATGTATCTTCAGTTCAGTATTTAAATTTAGGGCTAAGCCCCACATATGTATGTTATGCGTATGACGAAAAATATGATGGATTTTGACCATATGCATACATTAATTTAATTAAATATTTTCGAAACAGCTGATTAAACATTTGACAGGTAATGTAATTGAAAGTCATTTTCAGCTGTTTTATGTTGTCTGTGATTGTTTTTTAAAAGGCTTATAAAAGTGGCCGGTTGATTTGTTTTTTTTTTACTTTTATGGGGTACAAAGTTCGCCCGGTCATCTATTTTGTAATGTACAGTTCGCTCAATGTTTCTGTAAACATAACAATATAATACGTTTTATATTAACCGTTTTTCGTGTTAACATTAACAATTCGCATGTGTTTTCCTAGTAGGCCTACGCGTTATTTAAGGAATCTTGATCAACAGTAATAACAAATACCCCCGCCGCAGCAAACCTGCAGACTAAGCGAATTTCAACTTGTCTGATTACATTTTTACAAAAATATTTCCATAAATAAGACATATTATTCCCTATTTAAATACCTAACATTAGATTTAACAAGTGCTTAGGTTTGCTGCTACGGGGAAGGTAAAAAGTGTTTTTTGACCATACATCAATAGTATAGGATGAAATAAATAAATTTGCCAAATTGTATCAATATATACCCATAAACAAGTAAACTACAACAATTTTCATTTTCTCCATAAGAATAACATGGAAATTTTAAATCACACTATTTTTGAATTTTCTCCGTGACCGTTAGGCATACAACAGCGTTCAATATACTAAATTATTTCTTTTTTTAAGCTCTAAAAATGTTTTAGAAAGAAATAGCAAAATTTTTTGTTTTTAGGTTCAAAAATGGGAAAAACCCATTTTTACCCCATAAAACCCCCCATAATCCCTCGTTCCCATGGTCCGATTATGCTGGATCGCAAACTCGTTCGATTAAACGTAGGTTTACACGTTTGTACCAAATTTCATCAAAATCAGATCATTTTTGCTTGAGTTATCGCGCTAACGGACACATATATATATATAAATTTGAACGGATGGTGTTTTTGGCCTCTAGGGACCTCAAAATGAAAAATTAGATCGGTCTCGGGTCCAGGTCTTACCATGAGTACTACGGTAATAGCTTATTCCCTATATGGTAAATTCGCTAAAAGCTGTGTACCGGTTCTACGGACAGGATCATTTATTCAGTTGGAACCTTCTTATAATAAGAATACGTATTTATTTGTTTTATATAGTAATATTTGTTTACTTGCTTTATTGGGTTTCATTAGAATTATTTTATTTTACGAATAAATAAACTGTTAAAAATTAGGGTTGGTTAAGTGCTTACTATAAGAAAAGGCTGTTTCGTTAAAGGGTACTTACTTGAAGAATACAATAGTTTTAAAAAATTACCTCGATATACCCTTTATTTTCGTTACAATGGATATAATATACCGACCAAAATACGATGGAGTAATATTGACAGATTATATTCACATAAAGAAATTCAGTTCGTCAGCCTTTGCGTGAAACCCCTCAAAAATACGTGAGTGACTCATGGAATGGCTATCCATGCCTGGTTCATCCCTCACTCACTTGGACCGGACAGATACGGCTTAGGTATAAAAGGGATGTACAGTATGTGATGTGCCAGTTCAGATCGAACAGTGGTCAAGATGTCAGCTAGGAAAATTAAATCTCGATTTGGTGGTTTTTGGTGGACCGATGAGGACGGGTTTTTGTATAGGCGTAAAAAAACTTATAACAACGGATGGGATTTTATGATTTGTGTAAATAAACAGTGTCCGGGGACTTGTAAAGTGTATTGTAAAGTTGTAAAGTTGTTTGTAATTGTAAAGTGCAGTGACAACGATCCGTGCCTTGCCGAGGTTGTCAAAGGCCGCGGTCACTTAGAGTAATTTGTAATTGTAATAATTATTATTTTTATGTTGTTTTTTATAGTCACAGTTTATAACCAAACCTAGTAGGCCTACATGTATCGTTATTTTGTATAATATTTGTCTTGGTTCAATTTTTCAAGTTTCTTTCTTTAAATATCAATCATTGTATAGTTTTTTGTATAGTATTTTTCATGATTAGATTATTTTTATTTTGAAACGTTGTTTTAATGTTCGGCATTATTGCAAAAACTACTTAATTATGTACAAATGTAAATATGTGTAAAAGTTATTTATTGTTTAAAATGAAATCTGGTGTTAGTATTGACAAAGTTGTTCTTATTTTTAACCTATAATAATAATTTCACAAGAAATAATAACTGTTCGGATTTGTTAACATCAATCAGTAGTTGTTACTTGCAAAAGTAAACAGATTTGTTTGTAATTTTATATCAAAATTCACAGAATCTCATTGTAGAAAACGTAATAACATGTATGTTTGTTAGTTATTCAAATATGTTTAATTTACACATTACATGTAGTATTTACTTGTCAAGGCAGACGTAAACCGATTTGCTAGAAATTTAATGTAAAATGTCAAAAAAATCATGACTAAGAACGTAATGATATTTGTTTTTGTAGATCATCAAAAGTTGCACAAGCTACATATTTATACTGAACATATTAATTATGAGTCAGTATCTCTTGTTTCCGTGGATGTACGTACGCCCCAACAATAGGAGTCGGACCCGGAAAACAAGACGATTAGTGATAGTTGACAGACTCTCTGCCTCACTCTGACCTATCCAAAACTTAAAATATTTTTAGAATCAACTTAAAATTTGATTAATTTTTCTGGAAGTCGTAACAGTTTGATACGTTTGCCCTTTGCAGTATTATTAATATGGTTTACACAAGAATCTATAGAATGACTGTTGAAGTGATTGTCTTTAAATTAAAGAACTACATTTTAAGGTTTATTTTATTTTTGTATATTATGATTTAGTTAAAAATTAAAATTAAACGTTTAATTTATAATGTACGTTAATTAGATGGGAAGTAAATAAAAGAAACGTCTTGTAACATTAAAAACATATATTTACGCTTATACTGTTATAAGACGGTAAATACACAAAAAAAATATGGTAAATGGTTACCACTTACCATCTTTTTTGTACATTTACCGACTCTACTTGAATACTGCAAGTAGTTAAATCTCATTCACGAGGAACAGGTGTAGTATTGATTGACTTTAGAGAAGGATTGGATTAATATTCCAGCTCCACTCGCCACAGAAAACTGCGTTGTTGTATTTTTAAACCTCATTCAAGAAAGGGGTGGTGCCAATCTGTCGTGGTGCCAAGCTGACGGCTGCCGCAGAGGTGCCAATCAGTCGTAACAGTATACGACAGATTGGCACCGCTGCCCTCAAGATTGGAACCTCGAGAAAGGGGTGGTGCCAATCTGTCGCGGTGTCAAGCTGACGTGGGGTGATATTTCATGGCCTCATGTCAACGAGGTTCCAATGTGACGCCAGGTGCTAAAACACCATGGTGCCAATCTGTCGTGGTGCCAATCTGACTGCGACTCAGTGTTAGTCAGTTGGTGTTGTTGGTCAGTTACCTAAAATATCAACAGAAAGAAGACTATCAAGAAACGAAATTTTCTATATTTTCCAACAACCCGCCGGATGATTTATATATCGATATGTTGTTTGAATCGACGCTGACAGTTTTTAGTCAACGAAATTAACATTCCTTGTGCCTATGTAATTGTAAGCAACATTATATTCTCTTGTTATGCCTGAACATTTTTTATGTCGTACATGTATCTTGGCAATTGTATATGTTATTTCATTGTTTTCGTGTTGTGTCTTGCTAATAAAAGTCCAATATGATGTGAACACCTTCATCAAACTGCATAGAATTTACCATAAACAATCGATTAAAATTAATTAATCCTTATATCGTACGGTTTTTATTAAAGTGGAAATAAAAATAGTACGCAAGTGACCAGTATGGAATTAATATTTTTAAATCATGACAGTAAAAATGTACAATTCGTGTAAAATAAATCCAAAACAAAATTAATTTTGAAATAGAATGAATATTTAGATTAGCTATTAACCTGTAAAGCTCTCTGGCCTCTACTCCTCTGTAAAGGTAAAGGAAAACTTACAAATTGTTGATCAAACAAAAATTATTACAAAGGGGATTTAGCTAAGAGTAGAGTACTAGCTAGATGGAGGACCTCTAGGATCGTGGAATAAGTGAACACCCGTGTCAGTATGATATTATGATTTAATAAATGTAACTAAATGTGCACACCCTTGATTCTCTCGAATAAAAATACATCAAATAACAAAAGAATAGTTACACAGAGATATTATAATAATTAATGATCAAATAAAACAGAAATAATATACTTTAATATCTACACTCTATTTTGGTGTTTATACTCTGTTTCTTATACAAAGATATTTAAAGAAAATTTTCCTTGACACTTGAATTGTATTTATAATATAAGTTGTAAACACTTGAAATGTCCTATCGTAGTTCAACACCAATATTTAAATACAAGTTAGGTCATCCTTCTGACAATATGTACTAACTAAACAAACATTTAAAATGCGTGTTTACGTGGTTATCACCCTAATTTTCAATTATTTACACAATATTTGAAATTGTCTCTATAATATACACGTCTATATTTTATAGTCCAAACAACAGGTTTATTTACTTGGATTCGTTTTGAATCCTGTATTATTCAAACTTCAAAATTGCTCTTGTTTAGTTTGACCCCTTTTAGTTCAATTGAGGGTTAGTTTAAGTTTTTATATGAATTTTAAAGTAACTCTACTTTATTTACTTTATTTATATATATTTACTTAATCTTTTCTTATAGTTTATTTATTTTATTTATATATAGATTTTGTTATATTTTACGGGGTTTCTCCCTCCTATTTAAGTTGTGCAAGCTATGACCAAATGAGTGAAGATATTTCGACATACCACAAGGTGAGGCAGTTGGGCAACGATTGAATGGTTCCCCGGGGCGTTCCTTTGGTGCGGGCGTAGACTCCGGGGTTGATCGCTCGGGACACAAGGGTTGATCCAGGCGTAGTCCTTACTCTCGTCGTCGGTCGCTCGTCCTGGGCCGTCCTCTTCGGGTTGCTTTGGTAGTGGTCCTTGGTAGTGTGGTAGTGGTCCTTGGTAGCATGGTGGTGGCCTTTGATCTAGAAGATTTCCGTGGGGTTGTTGTGTCCTCGGGTTTTTGAGTCTGGTCGGGATCTTAACAGGTGCTTCAGACTATCCTGTCAAGTCACTGTCCCTACTCGATCCGGGACTCCCGACGGATGTGTTTCTTCTTTGATGTGGTACTTCTTGAGACCTCTCCAAGACTGATGAAAACCGTTTCTGTCCAAGACCTTCTGTTGTCCCCCCTTCGATTCTCGGTTCTTCCCCCAATGTCTTGGGGAAACGCCTACCCTCCAATCATCGATGGATAATTTCCGATCAGCGTCCTTATTGGCTTCTCCCCTCATGACCAGCCTCCAGAGGGCGTGGTACTGACCGTAAGTAAATTTATTTTCTATACATGCTATAATTTCTTGGAAACGCTGGGAACAATATTGTTTCTCGTCGATTGTTCCCATCGGTTAGAATTTCTTCGACGATACATTTGAGATATAAATTCAATACATGCCTGGCTTGCTCTCAGCCAGGTTAGAAATTTGCCCGTGGGAGCGTAACTTGAACTTGATCTTGCAATTATATTTTCTTTTTAATTCCTATGTGGGGTCAGCGAACGTTTTCTATTGTTCTTAAGATGGCGGAAGGTGAGTTGCGGCCCGGACACCAATCTATCTAAGAGAGACAGGTGAGTTGCGGAGTTTATTATTAGCGAGAAGTCAAAGCCACTCGTAGATTATGAGGGAGTTTAGATTTGACAAAACATTGAAGGACGATGTTCAGCGATGGCCATGCTGTGATAAAAAGTGTAATTCTTTTTTAAAGCTAAGTGTTATCAATTAAGTCATTGAAAATCAGACTGACCACATTCATGACCAATGTGACGATGCCGTTCTGAACAGGCAAAATCTGAATAATAAGTTACAACGAAAAGCAGTTGAAGAAATTAGTGTTAGGTATCATAGGGTTTACCAAGTTGAATTTGAAAGTTTTTGAAAAGGTGTAAACTTTTTAATTTGAAATATTTGCCATCACAATAAACTTATGCACAATGGAGTGCAAACCAATCTAACACGATAAACTGATTTCTTAAATTATGTACGATTATTTTAGGTACCATTAAACCAACCATCCTTGGCCGCAATTAACCTGTTAATACTCGGGCCGCAACTCGTACAAAACCTTTTTCAGTCTGGGCCGCAACTCATACGCAAAATGAGGTTTGGGCCGCAACTCACCAACACCGCTTAAGATCGTAAAGAAAATGATTTTACTAATTTTAATTTTTAATTTCCATATGTTTATAAACCTTTTGAAGTTCTGGTTTTAACTTACTTTTTTGTAGTAAAGTGAAATAAAAAAGATTGGCTAAATCATGGACATACGTATTAGAGGAGGTATGCATGGGTCCATTGGTATATTGGTTTTGGAAACAAAAAAGAAGTGTATATACAGGTTAATTATAGTGTAGGCCATACCATTATAAATAGCTAGGAGCTTTAAGTAAGATAGCTGTAAAGATATAAAGGTTTCTTAAATAAGCATTGGAGAAAACCCAAAGCGAAATGCATATAAATGCCTTTGTTCACATCATATCGGTCAAATTTCAGCTGAAGCCAACCAAAGGTAGGAAGCATTTAATTTTGTTTGTCTTAGATTTCCATGTTTTAATTTAGCCTGGATACATGGAAATATTTCTGCCAACATTAATTCTATGAATTGGCTTTACTAAATGATATTTCTTAGTACTTGGTAATGGTTAAAGAGTGACTTGAAATACAATTTAAATTAATATATATGTTAATTAATATAAATGTTGTAAAGATATAACAATGTTATACTTTTTTGTTAACTTCGGAACAGTGAATAGTGTAAAAAGAGTTTGATAGCTGCAAAGTTTAGTTGATATTAAATTAAGAAAACTACTGTGACTTCTGCACCGTTACTAAGAAAACAGGTTGGTTTAGTTCAACGATCACATTACACTTTATGTCTGGTTTAGTAGATATAATAGTTTTCATATGTTTAGGCTGGTATCTTGGCCGTAGTAATAAGGGTTATTCTATACATTTTAATATTATTAATGTACTATTAAATCTTTGATAGGCTACGTAGTATTTTTTTAATTGTTTACTTTTAGTTTTGTCAGGATATTAACTCAGTTTACTAACGTACTAAGGTACATATTACTATTTTAAAACTGGGCTTTCAATATATATTGTAGACAACCATATATTATTTACAGGTGTGCCTATAGAGATTAAACTAATTGTGTTCGTTTGAATATTGTATTAAGGAGTAATGCATTTTCCAGACATTATTTTGACCAGACTCTCTCTTCTTGAAAATACCCCTATAGTTAGTAGGTAGAACTAATCTCTATGGCTACACCTTCATAGGCCGTATAGGTTAGTCACGTTAGGTTATTAGAGGTGGCCTGTATCAGGTGGGTAGGGGATTCATAATCTATTAACTTTTTTCCACTTATGTTAAAATTTCTTAACGATGATTGTTCTGGAAAGTCTCTCAATACAAGGTTCTTATTTTACTATAACAGCACAAAATGTTTACTTCTGGAGTATTTTTTTATCTTTGGGAGTAGCACTATAATACCTTTTGCGAAGCAGCAGAACTATTATACCCTGCATGTGCTTTTTTATTTGTAAATATAAATTAGTCTTATCTATTGAAAGAGTGTTATGTAATATCCCTAAAAAGTTAGGAAGTCTTTGGAAAGTACTATGTCTAGCACCGCCTTCCACAGCGGGTATCGTGCTTTGTGACTTTTTTAAATTTATAAACTGGCATTAGAAGGGTTAAATATTGTAGAAATGATTCCGCCCACCTCTACCATATTTTTCCCGTGTGGAGTTGCTAGTCTCCTATCGGGCGCCTCCCCAGATGGCGGATAGGGGAAGGCTCGTCAGACATGGCGGGTACTGGAAATGGACCCCCAGGATGGACCAAAACTAGCATAGTGTAGATCGTGTCAATTACATTGACCAGTGGGATGCGTGTGTGCGAAATAACCCTTCTTCCATAGTCACTTCTGTTATTTTGCACGGCCATCTCATCAACTAATTACCTATAAATGAATGTACACTAGCGTATAGTGTGATTTTTAATGTTGTTGGGAACCTTTCCATAATTCAACCCACACACGCCATCCTAATTGACACGATCTATACAATTTTGTTTCAATTTTAAACTCATGGTACAAAACATAACAGGACTAATTTTTACTTTCTCCCCTTATACCCTACATAGTATGGAGAAAGTACCTATTGTTTTCGCCAAAATTGTCAAGTTTGAGTTTTGAGTGGATATATCCGTTTTGGGTCCCCCTGGACCCAAAAAAAGTGGTTTTCGAAGTGATGTCTGTGTGTGTGTGTGGGGGGGGGGGGTGTGTTGGTGTGTGTCTGTGTGAGTGTCCATTAACGCGATAACTCGAGCAAAAATAAATAATTTAGTATATTAAAGCACTGTTGTATGTCTAATGGTCACGGAGAAAAATCAAAAATAGTGTAATTTAAAATTCCCATGTTATTCTTATAGAGAAAATGAAAATTGTTGTAGTTTACTTGTTTATGGATACATATTGATAAAATTTGGCAAATTTATTTATTTCATCCTATACTACTGACGTACCGGTATGGTAAAAAAAACTTTTTACCTTCCCCATAGCAGCAAACCTAAGCACTGGTTAAATCTAATGTTATTTAAATAGGGAATAAATATGTCTTATTTATGGAAATATTTTAGTAAAAATGTAATCAGACAAGTTGAAATTCGCTTAGTATGCAGGTTTGCTGCGGCGGGGGTAACCCATTATTATTAGTAACATTGTTTGTAATTATTTATTTATTTTTGCCATATTGCTTTAAACAACAACTGTTTCGACACATGCGTTGGGATTCAAAAATGCTTCTTTTTAGTGTTTGGATAATACAGTAACATATGTTTTGATGATTATTATCGTACTAGTACTAAAAAGATCATTATTGGTGATACTTTTGATTCAAGGTCGTCATCGATTAAAATGCATTCGGTTATAAATAATCGAAATAATTCATTTTTGTATTGCTATTATTATTTCGTTTGTTTTCGTACACGGGTCGCCGGATTTCTACCCCCGGATATTTACCCCCATGAAAAAACGCCTACGTCACTTTGACGTCACATGTATGGGGGTAGATTTCCGGCCGCGAACTTTTAGGATGGATAAATTATTATATATTCAATTAACTCGCATTTCACGGTTTACTTAACACTTGTAATTAATCAAAATGCTAATAAACCTAACACCGGAACTTTACCCCCGGAAATCTAACCCCAGACATCCACCCCCGGACATCTACCCCCGGACATCTACCCCCGGACATCTACCCCCGGACATCTACCCCCGGACATCTACCCCCGGACATCTACCCCCGGACATCTACCCCCGGACATCTACCCCCGGACATCTACCCCCGGACATTTACCCCCAGACATCTACCCCCGGACATCTACCCCCGGAAATCTACCCCCCGTGCTACACTACGTATCGGCCAATATTCATTGTTGTAGTTGATTTTAGTAATTGGTTTATAAAAATAATCAATGGCTCTTCGTTTAATAATTACACTCTAATATCCAGTATTAATCATGTGATATGTCGTTGTCTTGTTTAATGTCATCTATCTTCCCAATTCATTAAGCTGTAACTGATTTAGGTGTAATTTTTAAGCTTAAGATTCAGTGCAACGCAAATGGTAATTAAAAAGGATATTTTGATAAAGGGCTCCAAAAGTTTAACCCATAAGCATTTAATTTATTTTCAGACAGTGATTTAAATGGTTGACCAATTTTCATACACTCATAGCTAACGGCACATGTACGATTGCAGATCGTGAAATTTAAAACATATCACTGAAGGAGGTTATTTTCTGATTACTAGTGGTAAAAATGCAATTAAATGTTGATAAAAAGCCTGCCACAGGTTAATTAATGAATTAATAATGTTTTCACTATCAATTACCTCCTAGTAATACGAAATAGCATAATCCCTATGTTTAGTATGAACATTGCTCAAAATTATATGTTTTTTGGTCGTTTTTACGTTTCATACAAAGAAGCCAAAACAAGTCTTTATCTCAATTTCTGTCTTGTCTGTCAAGGCCCAGAAGGCAGTGACCTTCTCCTCAAAAACTAGAGCATCGATCGTGATTCGATTTAAATAGTCTTTTTGGATTTGGTGGATTGACACGAGTAACTTAAGCCATTAAAATATGGCCTCACTACTTTTGAATTAAAATAAATTTTGTTCAAACCCTCAATTTTTTGCATTTTTGTCAAGTTTAAGCTACTTTTAATGTTTACCAGTAATATGAAATACTAATAATTTGTTTGGAGAATACGACATCTGTGAAATAACGAACAGCTGTGAAAGGTGAAAAGCTGGATAAAGATGATTTTTTCTAGCTGTCACTGGAAATTTGTTATTACATTTTGTTTACAAATACTGCAACCATTTCCGATCACGTTTTGTAATAAAATCCAAAACCAAGTAAGATTAAAAACCTTGTGACTCACGTAAATAAACGGATCAAATAAATCGTAAGTGCAATAATATGTCACTAGTGTACATGTTGCTCGAATTCGAGCAATTGCAAAGTATTAAAGGAGTTATTTCAAAACGAATAACAATGAATATTTACAATGAGATTAAAAGAGCCAACTCAAAGATTACCGGTGTGTAACTAAAACCATGTTTATCTTCGTTATTGATAAACCTAAAGCATTCATCCGGCCGGTTTTCTCCTTCTCAAAATGCCTCGCTGTACAGGCAACACAGGTCATTGATAGAGGGCCAATTGTGAACGAAAAGCTGTTTAGGGGTAGTGTTCCATCTCTTGTTTACAGTTGCAGACAATCTATTCTGGTTTTCAACCTGACTTAAAAATTAAACTAATTAGTAATCTGCTCATATTTCACCTTTAAAACTGTTACTGTATAGTGTGAAAGTTGGTCAACCATTGGAAGCACCTTCTAGAAATAAATCAAAGGTCAACCTTTTGAAGTCCTAATCAAAATATCCTTTTTAATTACCATTTTCCTCTGCGCAAGATCTTAAGCTTTAAAATGACACCTCAATCGTAACAATCGGCGTAGTAGGTCGGGTGAAAAAGGACTGTTACATATTATTGAATTAGGAAGATGGATAATGTTAAACAAGACAATGACATATCGCATGCTTTATACTGGATATTGCAAGACAATGCTTAACCGAAGAGCCGTTGATTTCCGGGGGTAGATGTCCGGGGGTAGATGTCCGGGGGTAGATGTCCGGGGGTAGATGTCTGGGGGTAGATGTCCGGGGGTAGATGTCTGGGGGTATATGTCCGGGGGTAGGTGTCCGGGGTAGATTTCCGGGGGTAGATATCCGGGGGTAGATATCCGGGGGTAAATTTCTGGGGGTAGATATCCGGGGGTAAATATCCGGGGGTGGATTTCAGGGGGTAGATGTCCGGGGGTAGATTTCCGTGCTATGGCAAATCACTTTAAAATCAAACAATTACATGTTGATTATTTAATAATATATTGGGGGTAAATTTCCAGTCGCGGGCTGTTTCTCGACCGTGTATAGGCCCCGCCCCTCGTGACGTCAAAATGACGTCTCCAGGCGTTTTTTCATGGGGGTAAATATCCGGGGGTAGAAATCCGCTACCCCCCCGTACACCACTGGTGAGTGACACTACGGACGAAGTTCCATCACCTAACGATTCGTATCGAAATATAATGGAAAAAGCCCAGGAAAATAGTTTTCTGTACTGATACTGTATACGTTTTTGCAAAGTTATGCATGTGCAACAGCTGATTGTTTCAAGAGACAAGCTGAAAGAGCCATTTGAGGTTATGAAGTCACAGTACGTAAATTATTTTACTTTTTTTAACCTAGGTTTTTTGGCAGTATGACGAAAATAGTTCGTCACTTAGATCAAAAGTGTCTTTTTAATACGCGCTCAGTTCCCAGTCTCGGCAGTTAAACTTGGTCTCATATTAAAAAGATCCACTAGAGACGAAGACTCTAGATCAAGAACTCGTCACTAGATCCTAGTGACGAAATATACTATTATTTTATAATGCTATAATAAAATATACGCTAATTAAACAATGTTTACAAGAATATAAAAAATAAAATATTTATGTAACTATGGATGAAATGTACAATAATGGCAGTCTTCAAACCATTTCACTCAGAATAATAAAAGAAAATATATCAATGGATGTTTACGGGCTTGTTTATTCTCATTGTATGTTAATACTTGCGAGGTTAAATTGTGAAGATATTTTAACACGTAGGCTGAAAATTAGTCATTAAAAATGTGTAAGTAAAAGTACGTTCAGTGTGACTAGAGTGTTTTCGCTTCGCGTATACGTGGCTCAGGTTATATGACTAAACCTTTCTGGTAAACTACTGTATATCCACCCTCCGGACTAGGGCTGCCCTGTTGCCGTGGAACGTTCTGTCTCATTGAATGGTTTTATATTCGAGTAGCCAGTTGCAGTGTGGCCATTACGGCTCCACTCGTCTACCAACTGACTATTGAACCGGCTTCTGTCTGTACGCATTGTTGATTTACTCCGGCATTTAAAGACCCAGGACCAAATTACTCTTTCATTTTCCAGGCCAAAAACACAGTCCATTCAAATTCATATACAGGGTGATTGGTACTCAGGGAGACGAAATTTGTTGGTGTAAGTACAAAGTAAATAAAGTGTGATGATGCATATAAGAGGTTCCAAGTATAAAAAATAGCTTCCCAAAGAATTATTTTAAATAAAAAAAAAACATGTTTTTAAACTTAATACAGCAATTTTTCAATTACCTGTAAATTGATTTGAGTAGATAATATCATTTTCGTGTTCTACATTAGATTTTGAATAAGAATGTAGAGGATCAGTAGTAAAAACTCCATTGTAAATAGATTCAAACATAAAAATTAAGATGTTTTATAAAAATGTAAAAAACATTGTTATATTACATTTTTCTATACTCTGTATACAAGAAGGTGGCCGAATATGTTAAAATTCGGCCATTTATAAGCTTTCCAACCATATGCTACACCATTGAGCTTTATGTCTGTTTCTGCTTTAGTGGTTTGAAGACTACAAAACATTGTGTCTTTAACATTTAAATCATAGGAGGTCGGTATTTATTAAGCAAAGATTGTATTAGCAAATTTCCCTATAGGGAAGTAGCTATTACCGTAGGTGGCACGGTAAGACCTAGACCCGGGACCGATTTACTTTTTCATTTTGATGTCCCCAGAGGCCAAAAACACTATTCGTTCAAATTTTTATATATGTATATATATATATATATAGACATATATATATATATATATATATATATACGTCCGTGAACGCGATAACTTGAGTAATTTTTGTCCGATTTTGATGAAATTTGGTTTAAAGGTGTAAAGCGGGATAAACTTGAATGAGTTCGCGAACCAGCACGATCGGACCATGGGAACGGGGCTTTACGGGGGGTTTTATGGGGTAAAAATTGGTTTTTCTCACTTTTGACCCTCAAAACACAAAATTTCCCAATTTCTCTTTAGACCTTAAGAGCTTAAAAAAACAAATAATTTAGTATATAAAAGTATTTTTGTTCGATTATTAGTAACGGAGAAAATTAAAAAAATTGTAAATTTAAAATTCCCATGTTATTCTTATGGAGAATATTGTCAAATGATGTAGTTTGCTTGTTTATGAATATATTTTGATCAAACTTGGCAAATTTATTTATTTTGTACTAAGCTATCAATATTTTACTCAAAAACACACTTTATTAGTTTCCTTGTAGCAGCAAACCTAGGTACTCGTTAAACCTAATGTTATTAAAATATATAACTGAAAATCAATTCAGTCAAATGGAAATTCGCTTAGTCGGCAGGTTTGCTGCGGCGGGGGTATTTTGGTTTCAGCTTGAACAGTAAAAACAGTAAAAAGTTCCCTGGTTTCTGGTATTCAAACGGGGTAGCGGATTTTTATCCCCCTGGAATTTTACCCCCTGGGCAAACGTGACGTCACAAACCAGGGGGTAAAATTCCGGCCGCAAACTTTTGAGTTTAGCGACATCAGTTCGATGGATAAAACGCGGATGGATAAACGTATATTTTCACGGTTGTGAATTCACATCAAATTATAAAAAAAACTAGTGTGTACGGGCTGGAATTTTACCCCCAGACTTTTGCCCCCTTCATGAGGTCAGCTCAAAATGTACGGCCCGGATTTTTACCCCCGGAATTCTACCCCCTGGCCTGAAACCGACCTGAAAAAAATACTAGTACAACAGAAAAAAGCCATCAGAATCCTGGAACAAGTTGATCGGGAAGAACACTGTAAACCTCTCTTTGTCAAAAACCAGATCCTCAACTTAACATCCTTATATCTTTACGAAACCATCCTCTTTATCAAATCAAACCCACCTCAACTCAGAATAAACTGTCACGAACACAACCTCAGAGTAAAATCAAACTTTAATCTAAACCAACACAGACTAACGAAAACCAGCAAAACACCAAATTACATGGGAATAAAACTATACAACATCTTACCCAACAAACCTAAAGACATAAACTTGCTCTCTAACTTTAAAAAACAGCTGAAACAATACCTCATAAATCGACCTTATTACACAATTACAGAATATCTAGAAGAACATAAATTTCCTACAAAATAACACTCATAATACAAATCACACATTCACCCACACTACAACACTACACACAATCAAGAAGCTAGCAAGAAGAAAGATGGAAAAGAATTGACAATTCCCCGGTCTCCAAGGACTGCGGCGAAGACTTCGATGGTAAATGGTAAATGGATACATAAATTAGTGAGAATGGTTAATTATCTTCATTCTGTTTTAACTTAATAGTAAACATTTTATTATTAAGTAGCCTATCTTAATTTATTCGTAACATCAACTAATCGAACAGGTTTTTAATTTTAATTTTGAGATTCGAGTATCATGATTCGATCTTTGAAGCCAACTGTTGGTTTTTATGACGTATAAACATACATCTGAATGGTAATTGTTTCGAAGATTTCTTTAACGATTTATTATACAACCGTGGTAAAAGAATGTTTTTGTTTTGTGTTATTGTACTATAGAAACGAAATACATTTTGTTTCATGGTGGTACAATTAAATCGTTTAAGAAATGTTAACCCAATTATCATTTAAATTAACTACTCAGTTTATTTTACATACTTATTAACCAACAGTTGGCCCCAAGCGCAAATCCCGAACATCAAAATTAAACAGCGAATTCTGTTTACATAGTTGAGATTACAAAATAAATAAATAAAGATAGACTACTTTATAATAAAATGTTTATAATTAAATAAAAACAAAAATAAGAAAATCAATCATTCTTAATAATTTCTATATCCGGCCAGGGGGTAAAATTCCGGGGGGGAAAAATCCGGCGCGTACATCTTCATTTGTCTAAACGCTAGTTATATGGACAGGGGGTAAAATTCCGGTTGCTATTGCTAATTTAATTAAACACGCTCTGTCTATTTTCTTTAGACTTCCAAATCCACGGGTGTAAAATTCCGCCCGCTAACAAACTTTTAAGCGCTCAGGTTACTACGTCATAGCGACGTCAGCTTTGCCCAGGGGGCAAAATTCCAGGGGATAAAATTCCAGCGACCCATTCAACCACTAAAACAAACAAAAGCATATCTAAACCTCAATAGTATAGCATATGGTTGGAAGGCTTATACAATTGCACAGCTTTTAACATGTTTGGCCACCTTATTGTATACAGGGTGAAGAAAATTGCAATAGACCAATTTTTTTAAAATGTTTATCAGAATATATTTACAATGGATTTTTTACTACAGATCCTCCGTCATTTTCTATCATTCTTATTCAAAATTTAATGTAGAACACGAAAATGACATTATCTACTAAAATCTATATACAGGTAATTGGGAAGTTGCTGTATTAAGTTTTAAAACATAGTTATTTTTTAAAAACATAAAATAATTCTTTGGGAAGCAAATTTTTAGACTTGGAACCTCTTATATGCATAATCACACTTCATTTACTTTCTACTTACACCAGCAAATTTTGTCACACTGAATACCAATTACCCTGTATGTTATTATTTATTTATGAAATAAGTGTTAACAGTAAAACTCTTATTTGAAGTATAATTTTTTAATAAATAATGACCAGATGACGACACTTAGGCCATTTTCAAAGTGAACATAAATAATTCAAAATAAATAAATAAATAATAACCAAACAATAACATATGATACATTTCTAACTTGTTTCATAATGTTGTATTCTTTAAATACATTTATTATACTGTATGATATTTGTCTTTTGTATCAATAATCTTCGTTTAGTTTTACTATTTTTTCATAAATTGGATTGTTTAGTTTTGGTAGCATTGTGTTTAGTATATTCGACTTACTGTTTTTGTAGGACATAGGCCTAAATACAGTGGCGGATTCAGAGGGGGGGGGGTGAAGGGGGCAACCACCCTCGGACCCCCCTCCCCGGGCATACATAATATATTTTTTTACTACATGTAATACAGTAGTGCATACACATTGCGTAAAATAATTTGTCACACTAACTTTGGACAAAGAAATGGTATAAAACTGCCATTTTGGAGACTTAGTTTACACAAATTTGTCGGCGGTAACCCCGAACCCCCCGGACCCCCCGGTTCACCCCCTCCTTGGGACTGTTTTAGATTCGCTACTGCCTAAATATTAATTTTTTCTTTTACATTCAATTTTTCTTTATCTTTTTATATTTCCAAAGATTGTTAAATTTGCTTCAAGATTGTAATATTAATGTTTTGAATTTAGGAGATTTCATACATGATATGTTTTTTATTTGTATGTGTTTGGATGTGTTTATTGAATCTAACATAAACATTTCGATAAATTTCGCCAATGTAGCTTTCACAATCACTACTTTTAATTATGTATATTCCAGATTTGTTGTGTATGTTTGTTGTGTTATCTGTTGTAGGTTTGTTGATTTCGTTTTGTATCATGTTAAAAAGCTATTTTTTTCTGTAGCTTTGTTTGATTGGTGTGTGTTTGAATTTTTTCCTTTAGATATTGTTTAGGTTTTTTTGAACGGGATGCACATGCATTCATTTTTTTTCACTTGTTTTGAATTTTTCTTAAATTTGAATTTTCTTTATTTAGTTTTTTGTTTTCTTCTTGATTATGTTGTCAATTATCCTGCTTCTGCTAAAAGAAGGTACTCTACTTAGTTATTTAATGTTAAAACTAATATTATATTTAGTAGCCCTATTACTCTATTTTCCATATTTTTACTTATATATCCGTTTGCATGACAACTAAAGCGAAAATCATCCGAATTTGTTGAAATTTGGTATACACGTAGCAAACGAGTTTGCAAACCAGCATGATCGGACTATTGGAACGGGGGGTTTATGAGGGTATTTATGGGGTAGAAATTGGTTTTTATAAAGGTTTATAAAAAAACCTATCATTTTGCAATTTCTTTCCAAAATATTCTGTAGAGCTTAAAAACAAATAATTTAGTATATCGAAGCGTTGTTAAGTGTTAAGTCAAAATTCCAAAAGAACTGTGAATATAATTCCAATGTTATTCGTATGGAGACTGAGTAATGTTGTAGTTTGCTTGTTTATGGGAATATTTTGACCAAATTTGGAAAATGTCGCTGTTTCATACTAAGCTATAAACATTTCAATAAAAACACACTCACTATCACATTCCCTGAAGCAGCAAACCTAAGTACTCAGTAAAATAAGGGCATTTAAATAGGAAATAAACATGACATTTCTTAGGAGATATCTTGTTAAAAATTCAATCAATGGAATGGAAATTGGCTTCTTCTGCAGGTTTGCTGTGGTGGGGGTGTTTGTTCGCAAGAACTATCCCTAGAAAAGTTGTACTGTACTTTCGTACTGCATCGATAGCTTAATCAAGTTCTTGAATGAATTTTTTACCATGCCGTTTTGACCACTTGCTTTACAACTCCGGAAGATGTCCAGCTTTGCTTTATTTTTCTCCTCCACGTTTCGGAGCCATGCTCCAAAAAATCACCATCCTTGAGCTCTCCGACCGCTTGATCAAAAGGGTTCCTCCTGCATCCCTTCACCAGACTTGATGGCTGACACCGGGTATTCCCTCGGAAACAAAGCCCCTACCCCAGTTCACCGGGACCTCCATTTGCCTAGTACCGGAAATACTGACGTACTGGGGGTTGTACGTGGCAGTGCAGAGCCTGAACTCTGCATCCACTCCCTGACTAGGACCTTAAAGGGCTGGTCCCTGACGACGCACCAAAGAGCCACTCCCAGGTATTAATACATAGTGCGAACCGCTCTATAAAGAAGGGACGGAGTTGAAAGAAGATGAATAAAAGGAAAGATGAAGGGTTTCGAAAATTTTTCTCCTTGCAGGGACACCCATTCCCTTTTCCTCCTTTTCACTGATATATCCCTGATAGGACCCGCAAATTTAGGTGGACTCTTAGCAACCTGTTGATTTACTGAACTTGAACCCGGGTCGCTAACACAATAGTTATGCGCCTGACTGTTAGTAGACGCCAGTTAGTAGACCTTGTTTGGCCTAAAAGCTTATAATCGTTCACCTGTGAATAGGATTGCGTAACACTTTCTAGGCAAATTTTCGAATGGAACCTACGTGTCTATTTAGAAATGAATTGGTAATAAAGTTGAGGGTAGTTTTCCTACGACTGCTCGGACGCCTGGTACTAAAATTGGTTCTAAAACCTTTCGTATATTTAACGCGTTGTACACTTTATTCGTTTACATGCTGTAATTTTTATTTCTTCTTTTGCAGGTCGGTTTTCTCAGATTTCTTTTATATCTATAATGGCCGTTACATTTAAAATGACAATTCCTATTCATATTTTGAGTCACCCTTGTCTAATTATTTTGTTAAAATAGATAGTTAACACAAATATGTTTCCAACAATTTCGATAAGTTGCATCCAAGTTTTGATACCAAATAACTGTCTTTATGGCCATAGGCTTAAGTCGGGATAATGTTTTATGATACATAAGAGCTATTTACTCGAAACCATATAAATTCATAAAATTTGGTGTAAATACCTGCTTCTTGTAATCCAAAAATGTTGTTGCTACAAGGATTACAAGAAGCAGGTATTTACACCAAATTTTATATTCAACGTAACTTCAAACATTCATACCTATAATATTAGTTCCTTCCATCCAAGTCTGACTTCATCAGTAATGCACTACTGTACAATTATTAACAAGCTACTCCGTTTCCCAGACATTATGTTTGAGGAAAACAAACACAATACAAAAAACAAATAATTGATTATTATAATTGATTATAATTGATTGTATTTTTTTTATTGTAAATTGGTATAATATACAGTATATAAATCAGTAGCCTAATTGCAATGTTAAATATAAAATGGTGTTTGCCGTATACAAAATAAATAAATAAATAAATACATTTTTATAAATATTTTGCAAAAAAGTAAGTCAATAAGTTGTTGAATTATGCACTTAAAAATAAAATGGCCTTTTCGCACAATACCACAAACTATTTATTAAACTAAAAACATAAACATAACTGTAAACAATCCTAATTTGACAGCTCTTATTGTATATACTGCGAATTAGCTGTTATCGTAGATCAAACAATTAATAGTGCTGCTTGCACCCTGTTGGTAAATCTTGTAACTTTATAATACTATTGAACGTCATAGAACCTTTTAGCGAATTTCCCATATAGGGAATAAGCTATTACCGTTGTACTCATGGTAAGACCTGAACCCGGGACTGATTTACTTTTTCGTTTTGAGGTCCCTAGAGGCCAAAAACACCAACCGTTCAAATTCATATATATGTCCGTTACCACGATAACTCTGAGCGAAAATGATTAAATTTAGATGAAATTTGGTAAAAACGTGAAAACCTACATTTATTCGAACGATTTCGCGAACGAGCATAATCAGACCATGGGAACGGGGGTTTATGGGGTAAACATTTGTTTTCCTCATTTTTGACCCTAAAAACATAAAATTTAACAATTTCTTTCCAAACCATTTTGTAGATCTTGAAAAAACAAATAATTTAGTATATTGAAGTGTTATTAATTATGCGCCCAATGGTTACCGAGAAAATTGTAAATTTAAAATGTCCATGTTATTCTTATGGAGAATAAGTAAACTGTTGTTGTTTGCTTGTTTATGAGCATATTTTGATCACATTTGGAAAATGCATTTATTACATACTAAACTGCAAACCCAAAACACACAAACAAACAACACAAAACAACATGTTGTGTTGTGTACATTTTACAAAAAAACACTATTTTACCCTCCCTGTTGCAGCAAACCTAGAGTACTTGTTTAAACTAATAATATTTAAATAAAGAATAAATGTGAAGTTGCCCAGTATTGGTAAGTCATGCTGATGTCAAAATGGTCCATCAGCTGACGAAGGAATAGTGCCAATAAATATGTTAAAATTTGTATAATATACAGTATATAAATCAGTAGGCCTATAAATATTATTGGTTTATAGTGTATTATTTTAAATTATCTTTCAAAGTTGTATTTTTCATGTATATGTTGCTGACAAAGTATTGCATAGTAACAATAGTATTTTATACACTTTACCCCCTTAAAAAACCCGACATAATTTTTACGTCACAGGCCTGGGGGTAGATTTCCGGCCACAAACTTTAAAGACGGATAATTTATTATTTATTTCAATCAACACACATTTCATGGTTTACTTAACAGTTGTAATCAATCAAAATACCAATAAACCTGAAACCGGAATTTTTGCCTCGAAAATCTACCCCCGTGGTCAAGTTATACAAGACCGACACCGGAATTCTACCCCCCGTCGGTTACTCTACGTATTGGCCAAGATTCATTGTTGAAGTTGATTTTATTACTTGGTAACCTAACCTAGTACTGGATATTAGAAGATAATGACTAACCGAAGAGCCGTTGATTTACATAAACCAATTAATAAAATCAACTACAATAATGAATCTTGGCCAATACGTAGCGTAGCCGACCACGGGGGTAGATTTTCGGGGGTAGAATTCCGGGGTCGAACATTTCTGGTTTGGCTACTGGGGGTGGATTTCCGGATGTAAAATTCCGTGGTATGGCAAATCATTTTATAAGCAAACAACTACTTACATGTTGATTATTTAATAATATATTGGGGGTAAATTTCCAGTTGCGGGCTGTTTCTCGACCGTGTATAGGCCTCGGCCCTCGTGTCGTCAAAATGACGTAGGCGTTTTTTTATGGGGGTTAATTTCCGGGGGTTGAATTCCGCTACCCCTTCTGTAGGGTTGGGTTAGATTATTAGATTAGTTTGAGCCAAACAAGGAAATAAAAGTATAAAATAAGTAATACAACTGTATTTTTTATAATTTACCTGTAGTCCAAAGGAACATTCTATAAAATTAACAGGCAATGTATATACAGTTTAATGAGCTTTATTTCATACATTGTCTGAATCATTTCAGGCAACGTAGAGAATGCCTAGTCATTCTATAGAATGACTGCTTATACACTTAGCAGGTAACATATATATTTTCTATGACAGTAATCAACTAAATTCAATTACGCAATATAGACAATTAATGCCGATGTCTGAAATTATATTTGAGGTATTGTTTAGATTATGTTATCGGTTATATATTACGAAAATAATCGGATAAATAAAGAAATTACGGCTTTTATACTAACGCGTTATTAATACTCACATTACATTGAAGGTAAGTTATTAAAGCATATTTTAAAGTTATTTAAGCTATTATATATTTTATGTAAATAACTTAATGGAATTAGTCTACTAAATTATGCAATATCGTCATTTGATACCAACATTTTATAAATTCTTGCACACGATATAAAACATGTTTATGTTTTAACTATAATATAAAATATTCCTGCAAACATAAACGATAAAATTACGCAATATCGACAATTGATAACACTACCCTTTCGATTGTCGTATGAAATTAAATATAAGTTTTCGTTATGTCGTTTGAAAAGTTGTTTTAGCGGTTATACATTTTATGTAAATAGCCTTATTAAAGTAATTAATTAATATGCAATATCGTCGATTGACACAGATTCCTAACAATCGTCGGCGCCTGAAGAAACTCGCAGACACCCGTCTGAGTACTTCTATTCGATAATCGCTTCTACTCCTGTATATTGGGTAGTATATCGCATATATATCGACTGAAATAAATGTGTTTACGGGACCTAGCAATTCGCTTAACACATGTCATAAATGTCCGCGCGGCGACGCACATAAACGCTCCGTAAAATGGGAAAATAGACGTGCACTTAGGTTAAGATTAAATTGGTGTGAGAAAAAAATGCGTAAGAGAGATGGAAATTGGGAAACTCATAAGTAACCTGGAAATAAAAAGAATCAAAATCAAGATCACATTTTTTATCAAAATCTTTTTATTGTCTTCTAGTGGTGGCCATTTTAATTTCTTAAATTAAAATTACAAAGAATGTCTGATTTAAAATTGGCTGAATTATTAAAACTCCATTACATAACAAGTTCCTTATTTTACAAGGTGATTGCTGAAGAGAAGATTACAAAATACGTATACTTTTTTTTAGGGAGAGGAGGGGAAAATGCCTTTACATCATACTACGCAGAAACAGGTACTTTCCATCCGTATTGATAGGCTGGAAGTTGCGCTTTACCGTGCCTAAACACGGAAAAGTAACGTTATGTACTTTTACCGTGCACTTCGTCAGCTGACAAATAAACAGCTAATTGCAACGGCCTATTTTATTTTCTGTAATATAATAATATTATAGTTTATGTTATGGCTTAAATAAATTGTGTTATGCGTTTAAAATGTACTAATTAGTCTGTGTATTATGATGTGAAGTATTGTACGTTACTCGCCCGGTAAGCCTTAACGTACTCGCACGAAAATCCCACTTACCGGGCTAGTAACGTAATATAATACTATTACGCACAAAGTTAGCCAGCCTGTAAATTTATCAGACTACTCACAAAAAAAACCATCTACTCTGTGGGACACAGACCTGGGATTGTTTGACACATTACCTACTTCAAGTCAGGCCAACATGTCACCTAAGCCCTCAGGGCTCGCTCCTTTTTAGGCCAGTCAATAACAGCATTCAACATCGCAAACGCGCATGTATCTACGATTTTTTTATATGTTGTTAGGTCCCCTAAGAGTAGTTTATACCCAAGTTTGCAACCCTGAAAACCCTGTGCTACTCCCATGATACTTGAAAAACTGTAAAATTATGGCTATTTTTTTGTTTTATTGAAAAGAACTAACTGAAGAAAGCGTTTATCAGGTATATGTGTCCTATACTTTTCTTAAAGACAACTAAATTTGCAACAATTGGAACCCAGTTTGAGCCCATTAGGTCTTTTCTTGCGAATATACAGTTAGTAAACAATAGGAAAATTTTTTCAAACATTGAAAGATTATCGGTAGGCTCATTTGCCATGATGCGTACAGGCTGAAGTAATGATCATAGAGAGAAGTCTTTGGGAAGCGTTTTGTAGAGAATTTAATAAGCTTTAATTCAATTCCAAAGTTGTGTGTCTTTTGTCTTACAGTTTCACACAAAAGTTTAAAGATAAACATATCATATTTTGCGTAAATGTTGTATTTGGATCCTTCACAAAACGTCACTCTGATAAGTTCTGGTCTGGTTTGTGGACAAATTCGACCATGGAACACGTACTGATGAGGTCCATGAAAAGCCGGGGTGGGCTAACTCATGGTCGGGGAATATCAAGCAGTGTGCTGGCGCGCTGGTCAGTAGGGTTAATTTCCATGCTCAACGTTTGCGAGGAGGTGGGACGTTTCACTGAAACTATGACTCTAACATCAGAACAGCACGTTGATATGAGGGCATCCCAAATTGCGAGATACACTGCAGATACCAACAAAATAAAGATCTCGTTCAACACCCACCCTCCATTCCCAGTCAGCGATCGCCTATTTTCTATCCACAGTGGTATCATCGGAGGCCCTGATATAAACTGCCACATATCTTAAGAACTGGGAGCAGGAGGAGTAAAACGAATTGTTGGTAACAACTTTGGTAAAGTGACTTTTAAACGAAAGGACAAAGTGAAGACCTTGACGTCAGGCACGTCTGTAAAATTATTCAACAAGAGAGTTGATGTTGATCTCCTTACCATATTCCAGAGGGTCTGCGTCACAAAACAATCAGATAAACAATTATTGAAGCAGCATTTTGCGTATGAGCTAGCACCGTATCCACTGTCCTTATTCATTGAAGAAGGAATGCACAAGGGCACAAAATCTTCCTTCTATTCAGCATTTACACCGCTCACTAAAACATCATCCCAGGAAACGAAGCGTTCATAGTGATTGATGGTGGTTACATCTTGCACAAGGTTATCTGGCATCGAAATGATTCAGTCAGATCCATTGTGGTGGATCAGCTGAGCGCCTAGCATTTAGATTCTTAGATTTAGATTTAGCATTTAGATTTAGTTTCTGGCATTTAGATTCTTTATTACCTACACCACATCCCGGTCAAGGTCAAACTTCTTGGCGCGGAGAATACCCTGGATGTCATGTGACACACAGGTCTAATTGTCCTCACCCTCAGTCATCATCGGTATGACCGTGTCCACCGACAGCAATCCTACGAACTGCTGAGCCTCCAGGCGGGGCCTTTCCCAACGCTGGCAGTGGAAAAAAGTATGTTCCACGCAATCGTGAATGCCTGGGCAGTATATGTTATCGTGTGAAACGGCTTTGCCCATCCTGAACAGGTACGACAGGAAAAAGCCGCGACCCGTCAGAAATTGGGTGAGGTAGAAGTCCACCTCTCCGCACCGCCGATTAACCCAAGGTTGGACTTGCTGTATCAGTCGCTTGGATCAGCGTCCCCGTGTCTCCTGTTCCCGGCTCTCCTGCCACAGCTGGTAGGTGCGGGTGCGTTCCTCTGTTCGTGCCTGGTCCTCCCCACGGTGCTGATAAATTGCCTTTCTCTCCGCCGCCAAAAGTTTGACGGGGACTCCAAGTCCAAGTGTATATGACTTGACTCCAGCAACAACCAGGACGGCGGGTTCGGACACAAAACAAAATACGTTCACTGGCGGCAATTACAATTACCGAATACCCCATTCGCAAAAAACCTGAAGATGAATTACCATTTGACTGATTGGATTTTAACAGAATTAGAGCTGTTGGTGGTCCGTCCTACGTACGGGAATCAAGTAGTCCATTAAAACTGAACTACCCATTAACTGGATTATAGTTGTATCAATATTTCTATTCCTATTTCAAGCATAGTTTAAGCAGTTCAAAATTTATTGTAAAGAAAAAGCTGCCAAGAACATTTATTATTGTTATTTTATAAACCTTTCCTCAAAAAGTCGAGTAGTAAAATAATAACCATAAGCGTTCATTTTAGGACTCGTGAGATTCGATTCGTATACAGCAATGGTTGTAGAATCTTACTTATTTCCTATAATCAATGACAAAATCACAGAGTAAATAAACTAACATCATAGTTCTATAGAATATTTTTATATTCAACCAGCTGTTAGTTATAACAAATTATATTACGAAAAAAATGTGTGAGGAAAAAAACAATGAGTGCGGCAAAAAAGTAAGTAAGTACATCAATTAACGTCTTGGCGTTTAAATTCCACATTTCTCGAATATTAGCAAGCATTTTTCAAGTTTTAAACAAATTTTGAAGAAGTTGACAAAATAAGCTAGGTATTATCAAAAAATATTAAATGGGGTGTTTCTACAGGGTGTCCATAAAAAACGTTTCAGGACTTTGGGAAATGAATCCCCATACTAAAAGGAAGAAAAAAGTTTATGGGAAGGTATGTCCGAAAATGCATATTAACCCAGATATCCGCCATTTTGTTTTTTATACAAACATATTTTTATCTGTGAAGTTTTTTATCCGATGATTATGAAATTTGGTAAACATGTTAACATACACAAGACCTATAATAGAAAAAATTTTTAAGTTTTTCCGATTGTAAATTTCAAAATGGCGGCCGTTTGAATTTTTATAACTTAAATAACTCAAAAACGGCTAATTCTACGAAAAAATGTCAAGAATACTTTTTTTTAGCATTTTTAATTTCCTATCAAAACGATACCAAGATCAAAAAGGTCGGACAAAAGATAACTGAAATATAAGGTTTTTTGTGTAAAAATAAGGCAAAGTTAGTCGGGGAACCCTTATTTTTTGCCTTATTTTTACACAAAAAACCTTATATTTCAGTTATTTTTTGTCCGATCTTTTTGATCTTGGTATTGTTTAATAGAAAATTAAAAATGCAAAAAAATGATTCTTGACTTTTTTCATAGAATTAGCCGTTTTTGAGTTATTTAAGTTAGAAAAAATTAAACGGCCGCCATTTTGAAATTTACAATCGGATCAACTTTGTTATTTTTTCTATTATAGGTATTGTTTATGTTAACATGTTTACTAAATTTCATAATCATCGGATACAAAACTTCACAGTTAAAAATATTTTTGTATAAAAAACAAAATGGCGGATATCTGGGTTAATATGCATTTTCGGACATACCTTCCCATAAACTTTTTTCTTCCTTTTAGTATGGGGATTCATTTCCCAAAGTCCTGAAACGTTTTTTATGGACACCCTGTATATACAGGGTGTCCCGTAACTCTCTGGACACTTGTATATAGCGTTATTCCTTAGGTCAAGACAAACACATTTCACCATAGGAACATGGGTCTGTGGTGTCTAGTTTACCGACTGTCGGTATTTATGTGTTTTTTACAAAAAAACTAATAACTTTTAAACGGTTTGAGGTACAGCTTTGATATTTTGCAAAAATGTTAATCTTATTAAGACCTATTATCGTTAGAAATTATACTAAAAAATCATTAACCGTTTCAAAATGGCGGCCATTTAAAATATTTGATGCCAAATTTCACGAAAACCGTTAACTTTACAAAAAACTTGCAAGGAACAAAAAAGTTTGTAAATTTTATGTAATTTTTAATGATACCTCATTTGTTAAGATTGGATAAATAATAACAGAGAAATGTCTTCTTTTCTAAATGCATGACCACTTTTCTCCATTTAAATAATGCTAAACAACGTAAAAGGAGTATTAGCATTGTTTAAATGGAGAAAAGTGGTCATACATTTAGAAAACAACACGTTTCTCTGTTATTATTTATCCAATCTTAACAAATGAGGTATCATTGAAAACTACATAAAATTTACAAACTTTTTTTGTTCCTTGCAATTGTTTTGTAAAGTTAACGGTTTTCGTGAAATTTGGCATTGAATATTTTAAATGGACGCCATTTTGAAACGGTTAATGATTTTTTAGTATAATTTCTAACGATAATAGGTCTTAATAAGATTAACATTTTTGCAAAATATCAAAGCTGTACCTCAAACCGTTTAAAAGTTATTAGTTTTTTTGTAAAAAACACATAAATACCGACAGTCGGTAAACCAGATACCACAGACCCATGTTCCTATGGTGAAATGTGTTTGTCTTGACCTAAGGAATAACGCTATATACAAGTGTCCAGAGAGTTACGGGACACCCTGTATATTTGAGGGGGGTTACGTTAAGATTTTGAGTGTTGACACTTAAAGCCAACAATCCTGATACATGTTAAGTATTTTGCCTATCTATAATAATTTAGTCCAATGGAGTGTTTTTATACAGAAATATTAGCGAGGTTCAATTTGGAGGTGGGGTTAAATTTGGTAATCTTTTATAAATTATTCCTTGGTTTTAAACGTAATACTAGTAACTGTGAAAGATTTGAAGTACTTAACACAATGAAAGTGGTTTAAGAACTTTTAGGGGGTTACAGCTCAATTAATTATTTGTTTGGGGGGGGGTGGTACATATTTTTTAATGAAAAAAAATCTTGAATACTTGTGTTATAATTACCTCAGTCAAGCCATCCGGCTAGATGTCGAGTATCTAGCACGTCTGTGAATGGGTGACAGTAGACAATTGCACGTGCAGTGCCCATAAGAAAGATTAAAATTTTTTAAATCCACAAATTTAAACTTTTTTTGAGGAGGTAAAAGTTTTCAAATGTGACTATTGGATTTTTTATTTTAAAGTTGGGAGCATTAAAAGTACAAATAAAGGGTGAATCAGACCACCCGCGCACATACTTTAGCGGGATATACAGCCACGTGTGTTACTCACTGATCAGGTATACAAACGTTTACCCAATTCTAGAAAAGCTTGGGATCTGAAATTTTATGTGGAGGTCCGTCTCGGTCCCAGGTCACCCAGAAAATTCCCTTAAATCCTCCTTTTTTGATAAAAAAACACATTTTTTAACCGCTATAGCTGAAATTTTAGTGGAGGCCCGTCTTGATCCCAAACCACCCTGAAAGTTAAAAAAGTTACATTTCAAAGTTTCAACGCCCTACAGTTTTAACTTTTTTAAGAACTCCCAAAACACCTCATATTTTTTTAGGAAACCAATTTTTCTTGAAACTGCTATAGTTCAAAAACGGTAACAGCTAGCAAAGATTTGAAAGAACTTTCTTGGTCAGGAATTAAGCTTTCTTCAAGTAAACTCAAGGCGTTTTTCGAAAATCTCACTCCTTCACCTTTAAAAAACGCTCTACTTCTAAAGTTTGAAAAATTACATGGATTTTCAACGTTTTAATTTTTGAAATTGTTTTTTGGACATACATTTGTACTTTTATTGATGTGACATTTTAAAATTGTAACCCACTAAAAAAAATTAATGACAGATTTTCAATAATAAATGTAGTTTTTTAACGCTTGTTGGGCCAAACTGCTATGCACGGGTGGTCTGATTTACTCTGTATATGTAAGAAAAAATTAATTTAAAACAACTGAAAACACGTAAACATTCACAAAAATTAAGATTTAAGAAGTAGTGCGGTTTTTTAAGGGTAAAGTAGTACGATTTTTGGTAAACACCCAGGTTGTGTTTTGTAGATAATTTAATTCATGACATTAAAAACTCTTTCAAAATGTTGCTAGCTGTTACCGTTTTTTGAGCTATACCAGTTTCAAGAAAAATTGGTTTCCTAAAAAATATGAGGTGTTTTGGGAGATGTTCAAAATGTTAAAACTGAAGGGTGTTGAAACTTAGAAATGTAACTTTTTTGAAATTTTTGTTTTTATGGTTGAAAATGGAAACACTGTTCAGGGTGGTTTGGGACCATGAAGGGCCTCCATTAAAATTTCAGCTTCCTAGCTAATCTAGAAGTGGGTAAACATTATTTGTATACCTGATTAGTGAGTGAGTGAGCGAGTGAGTTACGCATCGGACTGTATAGTTTGTAGCATTTTATTCTACGTTTTTCAAGTGTCCACAAAAGTGTAGCCATTAAAACTTGGATAGGCCTACGAATTGACAAAATCTAAATTTAATTGGACCTAAATCCATAACCTAAAAAGCACCTAAAAGAAACCTAAAAAGCACATAAGCATTGTACCTAAAAAGTAAATCGGCCCCGGGTCCAAGTATTACCATGAGACCTACGGTAATAACATTCCCTATATGAGAAATTATCCAAAAGGTGTGTTTTTTATTCAATTGTTGATAGCTTAGTAGAGAATAAACGAAATTGCCAAAAATTATCAAAATATAAATTATTCATAAACAATCAAACTACTACGGCTTATTTATTCTCCATAAGAATAACATGGGAATTTTTAATTTAAATTTTCTATTTTCTCCGTAACCGTTAAGCACACAACTATGCTTCGGTATACTGAATATTTTTTTATATCTACAAAATAGTTTGGAAAGAAATTGTAAAATCTTATGTTTTAGGGTAAAAACTGTGAAAAACTGATTTTTACCCCATAACCTAGGTTCTCATAGTCCGATCATGCTGGTTCGTGAACTCGTTTGAATAAACGCAGGTTTACACGGTTGTGTCAAATTTAATCAACATAATTTCTTATCAGGATCATTTTTGCTCGATTCGTGCTAACGGCCATACACACATATATAAATTTGGTCACGAGGCTTTTAATAAATGGCCCTGGCTAAAAACCATCTGATCTAACCTTCAATTGACTTAGACTCCATAAACCCAATCACAGTTAATGGCAAAGCACTTCCATACTACGACAATGTCAAGAATCTTGGTATATCTTTCAACTCTTCACTTACTTGGGACATAGCAGTTACGGACACACGAAAAAAGGTTTTTGCCTCCATACATTCATTGAAAAGATTACAGAATTTTTTACCACAACACACTAAAATACATTTGATCAAATCACTTGTACTGCCCCACTTCAGTTACTGCAACTCATTGATCAATGACTTGACTGCGACTCAGGCGGGTATGCTCCAGCGGTCACAGAATTATTGTTTGAGATTTGTCTATGGTCTGCGACGTATGGAGCATATCACGCCATACTACCTTGAGGCACACATCCTGAAATTAAATGACGATTCATTAAAATTTTGTAATTGGTATTTTCAATTTTGAAAACAGGCTCCCCAAAATATTTCAAATCCGATTTTAAATTTGTGTCTCAGGGTAGTTCACGAATGTCTCGTTCTTCTTCAATCACATTGCGTATACCTCATCATGTGACCACAGCTTATGGCAGGGCTTTTGTTGTTGCCGCTTGTCGTCTGTGGAACGGCCTACCCCTGCACATTAAGACACTTGAAAAACGGTCCCAGTTTATGGCGGCACGTAGAGTATTATACATCGATGGGCGGCACTGAAAAAGCTCTATTTTGAGAAGATGGTCTCGGCTGGCGTGTCCTAGGGCTACTGTTTCTTTGCGCGTTTGCTGATGCGTTTATGCGAGAGTGTGTAAATGTGTTTTTTTATTTGTTAAATTTGTATGTTTTTTCTCCTTTTTGTCTGAGAAATGTAGGTACCGGTACTTGAATTGTTAAATATTTTTATGTTTAATTAGATTAAGTTATCCCAATGTAACATTATTTTTGTTATATTTGTGGTTTAAGAAAGGGCCATGTGGCCCTAACATGAAAAAAATAAACGATTTTCATTTCATTTTTAATTTCATTTAAACAATCTAAGTCAGTAACAAATATGTCACATATTTTTCAAAACTCATCCTTCTATAAATTATTCAATATATATGAATTTGAACGGAGGGTGTTTTTGGCCTCTGGGCTTCTCGAAACAAAAAAGTAAATTGGTCTCGGGTCTAGGTCCTACCACGAGACCTACGATAATGGCTTGTTTCTTATATGGGAAATTTGCTAATATCAAAATCACTGTTTTATAATTTTGCAACTGGTTGATCAGGGTAGAGATTTTGCACTTATTTTCAATCACTCACTTTTATTTGACCAATAAATTCGTAGCAATAAGTAAATGTGGAAATTCTGTTTCCAGGTAATCGTTTACGTTGCTCGTATAGTTTTTAGTGGCCGGGTCTGGATCTAGGGGCAAAAGAGGTGCGCGTGGGGGTGCGACACTTGGAGCTGTAAAAGGGTAAGTATAAAAGACTACAACAGAACTTCATAGAGTCAGTCGCGTCGGCCACCCCGTAGCGGAACCATTGCTCGCGCTGGTAAGTAAACTTCGTACGCGCTCTCACTTGTGTTGATAACAAATAACAATACTTCTCCAAACTGAGAATTGTCTAGAAGTAATACAACAGATCAAGTTTTTCCACAAGATATTTAATACTGAAATTTACAAAATTAACTGTACTATGCGGAATTGTTATTCTAAAGTTTTAAAATATCGCTGGCAACTGTTCGTAGTATGAATAAGATTTAATACAATTTTATTTTTGTCATCAGAGAACGTACAAATTAAAATACGTATGGACGTACTGAGAAAGCATAAGTTTATGCATATATTGCTTAAATTTTTGAAACGAGTGCATGTTTGATTAATATGTGTATGTTTTTGGTATAAATGTTTTTGTTTTTGTATACTTAAAACACAATGTAAGGCAAGTTTAGTAAATGTTCGGTGCAAAATAAAAAAATATAGTCTTCTCTTTACGATAAATCTAGCAAAAATTATATGCTTTTGATCACATTTGTCATGAACGTGTAAATCTACTTTTATTCGAACTATTTCGCGAACCAGCTTGATCGGACTATAAGAACGTTGGTTTATGGGGTAAAAATTGTGTTTTCCATTTCCAACCATAAAACAAAAATTTCACAATTTCTTTGTAAACCATTTTGTAGAGATAAAAAAAATTAATATAGTGAAGCTTTGTTGTATGCCTAACGGTTATGGAGAAAATCAAAATCAGTACAAATAAAAAATTCTCATGATATTCTTATGGAGAATAAATAAACTGTTGTAGTTTGTCGTTTATGGATATATTTTTAATAAATTTTTTTTATTTCCTTCTATGCCTTTAACATTTCAATAGAACCCCATGATTATCTCCCCCGCAGTAAACCTTAGTACTCATTCAAAATAGTATCATTTAAATAGGAAACAGGCCTAAATCTGACAATTTTATTGAATATTTTATTTTAGTTTAAATCCAGACAGGTAAATGGAAATTCGCGTTGTCTGCAGGATTGCTGCGGTATGTGTATTTAACCAACCCAAGTCACAAAATTATAGTTTCTGTAACTATTTCCTTACACATTAAGTCATACTTTGTATGCATGCTTTTATACTTTTAACAAAACATGGCAAAAGCCAGATTTCCTTATATTAAGATAATATTAAACATAAAAATATGTTATTGTTGTTTGGAAAAACATGAAGTTGTCCAACAACAAATGCGAGACAATATGTAGGAGTGTTTAGGAGTGGCTTGATATTATGCATGGAGAAATTAATTAACAAGCAAAATGGATGTGAATTTCACACAAAACAATGATTAAATAAAATATTTAGTATTCTTGTTTGATAGCTTTCCTTTGGAAAAGGAGAAATATAACAATAATATAAAAATCATTTTAAAACTAAACAACATTACGTTGTAATTCGAAATATATATTATAAACTGATAACAATAAAGATAAGATTTTATATAAATCTAGATTTATAGAACATATGGAAACTATTGCGTGGCTTTTTTATGCAAACCATATTGTATAAGCGTTTTTTTAACTTAAGCTAATCCTGTTGAGATTTTCAATGGAGTTGATTAAACATGGTTTTAGATTTATAAACTAAATAACCCCCGATAGCAACATGAAATGCATCTAATTGGACAATTTTTATTAAGTAGAATGTATTGAAATTGCCATAACCGGTTATGGAAAATAATAAGTTCATCATAAGAAACAAACAAAAATAAATTTAAAATTCGCATGTTAATCTTATAGATAATAAGTTAAATATTGAAGTTAACTTGTTCATGGACATATTTTGATCAAATTTGGTAAATTTATTTATTTAATGCCTTGCTATTAACATTAAAATAAAAACCACAATTTATGACATTCCTCGCAACAGCAAACCTAAATATTCATTAAACCCAATGTTGTTTAAAAGGGTAATAAATCTATCACGCTTAAGGGAATGTTTAAGTATAAATTTGGTCAGGCTAATGAAAAATCGCTAGTCAGCAGGTTTGCTGCGGAGGATGAATTTTTAATTAATGACTACACCCCCTATTTTATTACATTATTAAACATTACTATCATATTATTCGGGTGTGTCTAGACTAGTGGCTAGCGTCTGGAACATCAATGACAGAATATCGGGCCCGGCCTGCCATACACGTTCCGTCCAGGCATTGAGGCCGGAACTGCACAGTTTGGCCGGAGTCGTGACCTCACCACACACGCTCACGCTCAGTTCGGAACTGCACAGTTTGGAGTTGGACGGAGTCATGACCTTCCCACACATGCTGCGCGACCATAGAACTATAAACAACTAAACTTGTTGTAGTTCTATGTGCGCGACCTGCCTTGGTGCATTCAGTCGCGCGTATACTGGGTAGCTCTTGAGTGCTTGAGTGTGTGCTCGATTTTGTCTTGTGCTCGACAGTGGAAATGTCATCTGTGGCACATCTGGAAGCTATGGCAATGGTTGTTTGTGTTTTAGCAAAAAGAAAAAGGCGCAAGAGGCGTGTGTGGACAAAGTCATGGCTGGAAAGAAGAAAGTCCAATGACGTAAATTTACTAACAGAACTTCAGTGTCATCCACGATATTGGAGAAATTATTTAAGAATGGACGAGCCAACCTACCTAGAATTGGCAGGTGGGCTCGTCCACGAATGCGATAATGCCTAAAATGTATAGGGGGAGGGGGGAAGCAGCACTGTCTTGGACTGCGGGATTCACCATACACGTTCAATTCGGTCTCAAGGCCGGATGTGTTCACACACACGTTCAGTTTTTCCTTCAGTCCAGGACTGTACCATGGTGGAAGTAAGTATTTACTTACAGGACTGAAGGAAAACCGGAAAGTGTATGGTGTTAAGTTCAACGTGTAAAGTTGAAAATATTTTTCTACTTTAGACCGCTCTTCCTAACAGTATTTACTGATTTTTCAAACAATATGCCACTAGTGTGAACACTAAGCAAGACGAAATTGTGATATAAAGCAATTTCACACAACACACAAATTATAGGGGTTAAAAGATTTTTTAACTTTCATCTTGGTTAAACAATTTTTTTTAGAGGAATTAGCTAAATATCGGAAAATAATATAATATAAAACTCTTTTCTTTTTCCTTCGTACAAATTCATACAGGCCAAACATATTATTAATTTAAGTGGTAATCAAACATGGGGACAGATAATCATGTGTGAAATAAAAGTCAAGAAAGGTTGTTGGTATTCATGTGTGAACAGAAAAGTGAATTCACTTATAAAAATACCCAAATCTTAACTATATAAAATCTATCATTACAAATTGTATGTCATGACAATTTCAATAGCCGTTTGACATCCATCATCACGCGGCTGGTCTAATGATTGTTGAGTAGGGCATCTGTCTTGGAGATACATGTTCAATTTACGCAAATTGCCAATGATTTTAGCTATTGTGATAATGATACAACTGCGTTTCAGGTCTAAGCTCAAATAAAGTTGTAGGCCCAGTTCTAATCTAGACGATTCTAGAAAACAAAACAAAATAGAGGCGTTCTAGGTGCTTAGAAAAATAGTCTTCCTTTTTTTTGGAACACTAAAATCCGTATGACGATAGTAATGATACATTAATAATAATAGAAAGGTCATAGGACGGATTACATAATTAAAGTTATTAAATCAAATCAAAATATGTTCCAATTCAAACAGTTTACAAGTTATATACAGTACAAAATAAAAAATAAAAAAATAATAGTCCCACATACAAACATTGAAATTAATATATAATAAAATTTAATTAATCAAATGGTCAAGTTATAAACAGCTAAATGACAGTTACATGAGGGGTTAAGACCAGGCAATTTAAGATTCGAGTGATTGGAATTTCGGAGTTAAATCATGTCTTTATATAAGTATTGTATAGTGATTTTTTTTCTTCAGACGCTAGGCACGAGCCCGGGATTGTTTTTCACATTACTAAAGGCTAGACCTAGGGGTTGTGGCATTATCACTTGGATAAAATATATTGGTGATTTGGCGGGACCACTAGACCAGCTCCCTCCCCAATTGTATAGTAAATTCGTGAATTATTGTATTTTAATTTACTTAGGCTAAATGGAACTAAAAAGTGGCTCAGACTAATCGAGCCCTATTTCCAACAGCAGTTTAAAGCACGTTTGTACACTAAAGGTGATACATGTCGGTCTCTAATCTCTCATGGTATGTTTCTATAGGAAGTTCACAATATATATAATGCATTTGCAAGATTTGCAGATTTTAAAACTCTGGGTACATGGATACCTACATTTAAAGCTACTCTGGTGGGATAGTTATGCGAGATATACAGGGTGGTAATAAAGTCCGAAGACAGTTAAATATTTTTGAAACGACAACAGATAAATCAATAAGATTTGGTACGTCAACACAACACCTAAAAATCTACTTTTTTTAAGGAAATATCAATTTTCGGTCATATCATGGGGACGTCCCGCAAGGAGTCAGGAGGAAATCTTAAATAGAAGCAGAGGTTGACATGTTACATGGCAGAATATACTGCCGCAAATTTGAACTCAAACGGACAACAGAGCCAAGAATGACAGTTGTTCAAAGATTCATTTAATTTGCATTGCTATTATACGCTTACTCCTCAGGGGGCATAGCCCCCTAGGAATCGGAAGAAAATTGTTAACGTAAGCATAGGTCGATATTCACATCAAATTAAAGGTCTTCACTAGTAGATTACAATGCCCTAAATTCAAGCTCAAAAGAACGCCTGAGTAAAGAATGGCAGTCGTTCAAAGCAACAAAATGGCAGATTCAAGAAATCTTTGAACGGCTGCCATTTTGCGCAGGATCAACCTTTTGAAGTGCGGTTTGCGGCACTGTATTATACTAAAAAATACCTTTCATTTGATGTGCATATTGACCTATGCTTCAATTTAAGATTTTCGACCGACTCCTTGTGGGCCGTCCCCCTGAAGAGTTATTGGATCACTGAATAAGTGTTAAAATAAAGATTTATGCTCTGTAACTTTGTACCAAGTATTGTAACTCTATCTACATTATTTTTTATAGTTATTTGTGCAACTAGTGAGAAAAGTGAGCAATTGACTCACTCGAGAGAAATCCTTACTCACGAGCCGTAGGCGAGTGAGGAATGGTTTCTCGAGTGAGGCAATTGTACTTTGAACTCGAGTTGCACATTATACTTTTCCTACAGTTACCATAAAACAAATAAATTGGTGAAGAAACATAACCTATTTTTACACAGAAGTGAACTTTTAACATAACATTTAATGCGAAGTGACAACAGTACAACAGCTGACCAGCTGATTTACAGCCAGTGCTGCCAACGTATTTCGCGCGCATACGACGTTGACTGCATGTTACGCGCTCACTATTTCGTGCCTTCACGTTGCAAATCTGGAGTGAGACAAAGTAATTAGAGTGAGACAATGTTAACATTGTCTCACTGATGGGCGAATTGGCCACTTTGCTTTCTCAAATCAGTGAGAGAACATGTACATTGTTAGGTAACTGTAGGAAAAAATATTTGACTGTCTTCGGACTTTATTACCACCATGTATAGGCGTCACTATCAGATCTTGATTTCAGTAGGTGTAGACAAGTAAAGATTTTATAAAAAGCTGACGCGCCGAATGTAATTGACTGTTGTCACGAATGTTTGAAAAGAAATCAGCATGGATTGTAAACATAAACAAATGACGTAACTGGCCCGAATCATATACTAAGAACATTAACTTATGTTTAATTTAAGCAATGCTAAATAATGTTTAATTTTGGATCAGTAATATCATTTATTTATGTTTAAGATCCATACCAGGTCTGTTCTAGTATTCGTGATTGTTGTCGAGTAGTGCATTTTTTAAGCCTCTGTCTAATTGAACAGTTTTCTTAATAATAAATTTGTGTATGACAAACAAACAATGGTTTCAACAAACTACTATTAGCCCCATACTATAACCTCATATTGAAGTACAGATTGAACAAATGCATAGTATATAGTTATTTGTGCAACTAGTGAGCAAAGAGAGCAATTGACTCACTCGAGAGAAATACTTACTCATGAGCCGTAGGCGAGTGAGGAATGGTTTCTCGAGTGAGGCAATTGCACTTTGCACTCGAGTTGTACATTATATTTTTCCTACAGTTACCATAAAACAAATAAATTGGAAAAGAAACATAACATATTTTTACACAAAAGTTAACTTTTAATATGACATTTTATGTGAAGTGACAAATACAACAGTACAACAGCTGACCAGCTGATTTACAGCCAGTGCTGCCAACGTATTTCGCGTGCATACGACCTTGTCTGCATGTTACGCGCTCACTATTTCGTGCCTTCACGTTGCAAATCTGGAGTGAGACAAAGTAATTAGAGTGAGACAATGTTAACATTGTCTCACTGATGAGTGAATTGCCCACTTTGCTTTCTCAAATCAGTGAGAGAACATGTGCATTGTTAGGTAATTGTAGGAAAAGATGTTTTTTCACCAACGTTTAGAATTTCGCATACGTTTTTAAACCATAAGTTAATGTCCTAAGTTTTTCTTCAAATCGTGAAAAGTTAAACTATGTTATGGCTTGAGAAAGTATCTAATTAATAAACAATACAATCTGCTTGATGAATCAAGTGTTGCAAACAAAGTGTAGAGTTTGATATGAGATTTATAATTTTTATGAAAAACAAAGGTTAACAATAAAATCCATACATTTTCGCAGCCTCCACAGTTTTAGTTTCGTTTGGTAAAATTTGTTAAATATACAAATAGAGGTAGTTACTAGCTCGTTTATGGAGCTGGATGGCTGAGTGGTTTTATTGCTTGCCTAGTAATCAAGAGGCAACCGGTTCGATTTTTTAAATTACCAATAAAACACGTAAACCTTCGAACTGCTCAGTTTTCAAGCCGTGCACGTGCTTTAATATTTTCGTGTCTTTTGTTGTATATGTATTATTTATCAACCGTCGACGCAATGACAATGAAGAAATGTCGTGAAAATTTTAAATACAATAATTTAGTTTAGTGTACGACTGCGCACCCGACGATTAAGTAATAGAACGACCGTAGCGCTATTGCACTCGTGGTGTTATTACAAATCTGGATTGCGAAGACAGTAAGTAACTTATATATTTGTGTATATGTACACGCAATCTGCCACACTCAAAAACCGTTATCTAATAATATTTTTTTTAAATTGCTGTTGCACGGGTTAATTTTGATTTTGGAAATTTTTTACCCGATGTTTTAGTATGACTCTGGTCCAGAACGATGACTTAAAAGATGACAGAGACACCCTGTACAAAAAAGTTCGGGGACACACTATACAAGAGAAACTATTATACGAGGTTTAGTTTAGGGAGATCTTCATTGGAGAAACAGTTCTCCTTTCCTGAGAAGTCTATCCGTTTTTCCAAACATGTAATTGCTCTTTGAAAAGACTTGCAAATTGCTCTCAATACAACCATATCGATATAGACCAATCAAACTCCCTTTTGGTAAAAGTTCCAATGCAAATTTCCAAATGAAACCTACGTGCTCTGTTGTGAAAGTAATTGGTAATAATGTTGAGGGCAGTTTTCCTTCAAGTGCTCGTACGCCTGGTACTAAAATCGGCAGTAGAACATTTTACGTGCTTAACGCGTTGTAGACTTCAGTTGTTGACAAGTTGGAATTTATTGTGTATTCTTTCACATAAAGATTTTTTCCTTTTCAGTCATGGAACGTTTATTCAAATTCATTTTTTGATCAATGATTGTCTATGCTTGAAATCTCTACGTGTATTAATCCGAGAGAAGGTTAAATATATTCCAGCTTTAAGCCCACATTTATTTAAGTAATCGTCCATACTATTTCAACCATACTCTCGAATTATCCTGACGGCAGTGAGGAAACAGGAAGCATCGTTTATACGATTTCGGAAACAACAAATAGTTCAAATGGTAAAATGGTCTCTTCAGTCAAAACGAAACGGCAACTTAAATGGGCTAGCCACTTTCAGCATGTGTGAGTTCTTATAAATAATGATGCCCTTGAAATGTGTTCAAACCAGATGAAGCAATGAAGGTACGGTTTTCCGCTCATTCACGACTGCTAATTTAATTTACCTGTTTCCCTAGACATTCAGAACGTATTACTCCAAAATTAATTCCCCCCCAAAATTAAAAATTAATTCCCCCCCAAAATTCATAATCTTGGCATTCATTTAGTAATCGCAGCAATGTTTACGCAACTGTATAAAATCATAACACCAGTTGATGTTGATAAGAAGACGCATCAAACCTTTTCGATGTAACGCACCGATGCGTTAACTTGCGTTACGAAACTTGTGTAACGCAGTAACGCACAGAACTTCTGACAAAGCAATTAAGTGTTGAGCACTTATCCATTCACCTGGTCGATTGTTAAAGACTTGACTCTTGACTCTTCAACCTCTCGACTTGACAACTACTGTACATTGCTTGCGGTACCTCGTCGATACAAACAAAACAAGCAATTACCAAATGCAAATTATATGTTACATATCATATAATTTAGATATTGAACATAATTTAGATATTGATAATCAAGATATTGAATGATATTGACAATCATTCAAACATTCTGATAGTAAATATAACATACAACTAATACAAAAATTAAACAACTAAAAAAATTCCGATGAAATTACGAATTTAAAAGATGTTTAAATGCTTGAAATAAGGTTTTGTAAATTGGTTCTTTTTTAGATTATTTATCTTTTCCCTTTCACTCATAAATACAATGAAAATTTAAAGGCTTGGATTGTCTTTAAAAAAATAATGTTTTTTATAAAAGTTGCTAATATTAAAACATTTTAGTTGACGTAATATTACACTATACAAAATTAAATATTTAAATATGTTAAGTTTAATTATTGGGATTTGTTTATCAAGGGGGATGAAATATATAGCTCGGAATATGAATGGTTATACCATAGTTCTCACCTAGTAATGAAACGGTCACCTGTTTAATATTGAGAAAAGTCTGTAGCTTTTTGAAGGTTCAAAACTTGACACAGCTTGATAGTTGAGTTTTAAATCAATCGTCCTGGTTCAACCAACAGCTGGTCCCAATCTGCAACAAAGCTACAAAAGACATGTCACTCATTTCTATAATTTTGATTAAAATACGCCCATTTACATCTCCATGTTAATTAGTAATACTAAAAAGTAATAGCAAAAGTTTTTTTTTATTGACATACCTCAGCAAGTAATAAAATACATCAGTGTAAAATTAGTTTCTAATTTTTCTGTCTGATCACAATTTTTAAAGATTGATTCTACTTTAAAATAAATCAAACATTATTTATTCAACATAACTTGATTATACTTTATAGTTCAATAAAGTTCAAGCCAAAATCCCACAAAATATGTAGATCAAAGGATACTAATTATGGTGTTGCCTTTTGATCGATTACTTAGTTGTATAGAACTATTTTGAATAAAAATTGATTATTCATAAATTAATCAATTATGATGATATGTCCACCTGCAAGGGAATATGCTAACTGCGTAATCGTAGTTCAGGAATAAAGTTGGGACAGTTAGGGCTATGTCACTTTCAGTCTTACATGTGATTTTTAGGAATTCTCCCAACAACAAAACTCCTCATTGTTCTTGATGATATTTGTTTAAAACCAATGAAAATTTAACTTCTTTTCTCACGCTTCGTAAACCATTGTAATAGCTCTTTGTTGGGTCTTATCATCAATGCTACTTTAAAGGCCATAATTATGTTGGTGAACATAACTCTCCTTTAACAATTTCTCATATTATTTCGTTCAACAAGGATCGTACTCTGGGATTTTCTGCCTTGATCGGTAATGTATTTGGCAACTCTTTTTGGTGTCTAATCGGTTTAAATAATTAAGTGAGCAAGGTAAAAAGGCAATTTTTGAAGTTGTAGAAGGCCACCAAACTTCCCTTTGACCATAAATTATTGATTTTTAAAAGAGTAGCGAAAGAGTGATGAAGTTGATAGCAAAAGAATAACCATTTTGTCCGCTAATCATTTCTAATTCTTTGTTTGATTCTTTTTCTTATTATTTTCCTAATTTTTTGTGTGTTCATAAGAATGTTTGTTTTTGAAAGGTGTCTGATTATAAAGCCCCTCGAAAGTCCGTAATTGTTATTTCTAAGTAAAGTTAAATTATATATATCCAATATACATTTTTCAAACCACCCAGAATTTTGTGCTGTGTTTGGATTCGTCACTAGGCTAAATGATCAACGATGTTTTACAAATAATGGGTGGACAAGTTAAAGACTTTCATTACGAGTTTACTGAATAAGCAATAGAAAGAATATAGAATTTATAAACGGTTGTATTATTTTTAGTCATTAAATCACTTTCCAAAACAAGCTGAAAATATCATTGTGAAAAAAGCTGAGGAAAAATACTCATGTGATAAAAGCTTTACAGTTTTAGTGTGTTTTAATTTCTTAGTCACAATTCTGTAAGTGCATTTTTTTCAACAAAACATAAAAACCATACAAATCTTTACAAATTTATTTGTATCCAAAGCTGTTGAAAATGTTGCACTTAATTAGCAAAATAATTAGCAGTTTTCATTTTTAAAATGATAACACTAAAATATAACTTTTTGTAATAGACAATTCTGTTTGTTTCGTAATCGCTCAAAAATATACGAATTGACGTGCCTTCGTCCACAAATATTAGTTTTTTAATATGAACATGTAAAAACATGAACATGAATCGTGGAGATGGACTTTTTCTAACTAGTTTCACTAACTAATTTCACGTAAAAGTAATACGGTTTTAACAGACATTATAAAGCATATTTTATTGGAATAACTTGGGTCTTTTTCGATAGTTTACATGTAACATATGGAATATTCCGTTTATCACTAACGAATGATCATATTGATGTTCCATTTACCCGTATTAAGTTTGTCACCATCCTTCCTCAACTAATTTTAAGCCTTTCTACCAAACATGCTTCTCTCTTCAACTATAACACCTTTAAAATAATAATATATGTGTTTATTAGGGAATCGTCAAGCGTTCAACATTGATTCAATATGCTAAACTATTTGGTTTAAGATCAATAAAATGTGTTGGAAAGAAATGGAAAATATTTATAATTTGAGGTTGACCCTCAAATGAGGTGATCCCCATTTATTAGAAATGGAAAAAAATCTTATTTTTGCCCCATATAAACTCTTTCCCATAGTCTGATCATGGTGGTTCGCCAACTCGTTTGAATATACATAGGTTTACACTTTCGTACCCAATTTCATCAAAATCGGATGATATTTACTCGAGTTATTGTGCTAACAGACACATACATAAATTTGTTAATGAAAAAATATTCATTCAGGGATTGAATCAATGGACAAATTAATACAATAATAGTTTGAATCTTAGGAAAACTGTAACACATTGAATGACAATCAAATGTATATTTTTGAACTTGAACGAATGGTGTTTTGGAATCTTGGGAACTCAAAAATAAATAGTAAATCGGTCCCGGTCTAGGTCTTACCATGAGACCCACAGTAATAATAGATTTTTCCCTATATGGGAAATTCCCTAAAACCCTATTACCCTTTTTATGAAAAGCCTACAGGGGCATAGGTAGTCTGCACATAACCTTTATGTATAGTCATAAATAACCTTGGATTTCCTTCTAGGAAAATATTTCATACTACTGTAAAAACTAAACCCTTTAAACGACAACAGGATAAACGTTTTATAAAATCATTACAAATTTAAAAGTATGGCTGGATCCCGGAACAAATTTTTTACAAATAAATGTGACAACCCATAAATAATTTTTATTGGAAAGAATGCAAATTAGTGCTTGAATTTGGATAGTTATTACCAGAAAGATGGCAAGATAAGAGGAAATGCCAAAGGTTTAGTGAGGTCGTCAACAGCATTAGGTCGGCGTTAACACAATTGGTTCCATTCGAGTATTGGTCCTTAAACCACGACTACCACCTGTTACCAGGTATTTAAGTCTGATTCGCCGGTTCCCATCAAGCAATTAGTCTTATAATAGAATTATATGAATCATAAATCACTCCTCGGTAAATATGTATAGCTATTTATTGTATCAACACTAATACTACTGTAGTTGCTATTAATGTTGAGTAAGGATTTGGGAGTTATATGGCAATTTACTATTGTATAGTAATGATTTTAAAACAGCAAACATAATTAGGTGCAAAAGTTTCACCGGTTTCAAAGAGCAATGTTATTGCATATAAAGTCTGCTTGTGCTATCAGTTTTTATTCTTCTATTTTCTGATGAAGAAAATAGTGTTTTCCTACAGTCACCCGACAAAGTTGGCTTCCTTGTACTGTTTATAGTACAGAAAGCTGCTAATTGCTGCATATTTATACTTTGCCGTACGGTTTATACTTTGCCGTACGGTTTATACTTTGCCGCACATCAGGATTCCAACGAAACAACACAAAACAGCGTGGTTTTATTATGCACGTAATCCGTGTACGCTTGGAAATAGGTTGGCAACACTTAAAGATAAAAATACTATGAGCAGCTGAATGACTATTATAACTACGATTTAACCTGTCATTTCGTGTTTATAGTTTCGGTATTTCTGAACTTTCTGGACTTTTCTTTTAAACGTTTTTAAAACATTCCTACGATCTTAATAAACAAGAAAATACATTTAAAGCGTTTTTTTAGGCGCGGAAACCACTTCAAATTAGAAAAACATACGGAACTATATTCTCAAAACGCGGAGCACATTTCTTGCCGAGGAAAAATAGCGGAGTGATACGGACCGCGGGTACTACTTTCTCTATTGCACCATTTGTGTCGCCAGCTGAACCTAAAAACGTGTTGTATAGTGTTTGAAAGACTAATTATTTATATGCTTTATAGTGACTGTAGGAAAAATATAATGTGTAACACGAGTGAAAAAGGCCTTTGCTGCACTCGAGATCACTAGTTACACAAATAACTATTCTTTTATCTTTTATAGTGTATTCTTTATGGGAAATGTGATTTTTTATCACTCCGTGCAGAAAGTAGCTATTTTTGATTACAGCTGATATTACAGATTGTAACTGTCCACAAGCTCAAATTTAGAGCAGCTGATTTTCCCTTGCTCTAAATTTATTTTACCTTGCGCTTGATATTTATTTGTCCTTACGCGCGGAAATTTGTTATACTCTTTAATGTGTGTTACTATAAAGTAGTGGAATTTATCATTTCGCTCTACAGGCTGTAGTGGTTCTCCTACCACGAAGAATCCTCCTTGAAAAATACATACTCTTTATTACAGACCTACAATTAGAGTTAGTCGCCGTATTTCAGTTGAGACCAACGTTCAATTTGATCCAATGTCATTAGACATTCCACGTCTGACGTTCAATTCAGTTTGGACCTAAGCCGTATATCAGTCCATTTGGATCTTTTTGGTACGAATATAATCTGGAAAAATCGTGACAAACTGGACCATGTGTCTTCATCCTTCGCCTACTTCAAGATGACTCACACAGTAAATATTATTTCAATATAAGTATCTGGGTATAGGTACCTGGAGGCCAAGATTAGTTCGAGGAAATTCTTTTGACTGGTATAAGAAATCCTTTGTTAGTATAAATCATAGTTTTGTATGACTGTGTAGGATACGGTAACCTTAAATGAGTTCGCGAACCCGCAAGCTTGTGTAATAAAAACAGGATATTATGGGGTTTTATTTTTCAAAAATTGTTTCTTTTCAAATCATTACACTTAAAACATGAAATTACCAACCATCCCCACTTTCACTGTAAATACGCTATAAACAAATAATTTAGTTTACTGAAGTGTTGTTGTACGATTAATGGTTACTGCGTAAATTACAAAAAAAAAAAACTGTACATTAATATTATTACCATGTCTTTAAAAACAACAGGAAACAACAGGAAACAACAGGAACAACAGGAAACAGGATATATTTATGGATGTATTTTGAAAATTTTATTTATTTCATATTGAGCTATTAACATAAAAACCGTTTCCTTCCCTTAAGCAGCAAGCCTAAGTACTCGTTAAACCTATATGGTGCTATTAAAAGAGGAAATAAATCTGGCATGTTCAAGGAGGTATTTTTGTGGAAATCCAATCTGGCAAATGGGAATTCGCTATGTCTGCAGGGTTGCTGAGGTGGGAGTACTTCGTGTACCTATGTTTAGCTGGATTTCAACCCATCGTTCGAGGCATTACCATATCGTAAAATGCGAATGAAGATCGAAGTGGCGGATTTAAAACCGTCTCCAGATCCGCCCCTTTCCCCCATGACTCATACACTTCCCCTATGATAACGCCTACCATAAACACTCACTATTACCTTCTTAGTATATTCTCTTATATACTATATGTATTTCATATCACTAAATTAAAATTGATTCTGCTATAAATACAATGAATATCGATGAGATGCTTTTCTACGGACTACTTAGTGATATTCTTTACTTCTACACACCAACGAGCGCAGCGTTCTCAATAACACAGAAAAAAGGAAAGCACTACAATAACCATCGGTTATGTTAATAGAAATCTTAGAAACAGTGAATAAGCAGTTCTAATGACCTAGATACTATGGCTTCCTTCCCCTCTTGTTTTCACATTCCCCTCGCATATATCCCTATCGAACATTCGGACCTTGACACATTAGTCGTATAGTTTATCTATATGAACATTATCTGTTTTTCAGAGAAAGTGTTAATTTAAAACCACTCTACGTGACTACAAAAATCTTTACAATAAAAAGAATGTTCATCAAAGCAATACTGGTTATTATAAAAAATATGTAGATACATTATATATAACTTGATACGCTGGCATGGATCAGTAATTGTTAATTTAAAAAAATATGTTAGTGATTATAATAACCTAATAAACTTAGTATACCAACTTTAAAACATTGTTAATACTTCTTAATTTAAAAACTTTTTAATTGCAAATAGATATTGAATGGTGTTAGTATGTTATAGGTTGATTTAAAGTTAGACGAAATTCATATTATGATTAAGATGTCAATATCATAGTAGTTTTAGAAATTGAGTTGAATTTTAACTTATAATCATCTCTACCATGTTTCTATATGAATTAGTTTTCTCGTGAAGTGTAGGTACTCTGCAATAGATTTATAATCAGCTGTTATAATAATTCAATTCAAATATGACATGATTTTCAATATATAAATTAAAATTTACGTGTAAGGGCAGGTTGTGCCTTTATCTCAAGCTTATTACAAAAATAAAAATAGATATAACTTCGTGTTAACCCATCCAACTATAAACGGGTGCGTGACATGAGAAAAGATTAGGGAGGAAACATATTGAATTACCCAATTATATTACATCGATTACTCAACTAAATTATAACATTTTAACACTAACGAAGATTGTTTTCCTTTAAAACATATTTATAACCACATAACAAGAAATAAATTTTAAAAATGCTCGCACTGTACTTATTAATAATACATTTAGATTACCGCGTCTTAAAATAGTTTTTTCGTCACTCCGCACCGAAAGTGGCTATTTTCGATAACAGCTGATATCACAGAAGTAGTTTTTTCCCAAGCACTAATTTAGAGCCCCGGTAAAGCGATCAGCTGATTTTACTTCTATCTAAATTTACTTTCCCTCTCCCTAAATTAGTTCACCATTACTGTTTCATTGTTGCATAATCGAAATGTATACAGAAACAGTTTTTTGTTGTGTTTTTAGCATAGTACGTGTTTGAAATTGCTCAAAATATGTCTAACAATCCTGATGATTTGATGGAAAATGTTCATAGATAACGAAACATATTCCACCAAAGAAAGCACGGGAAAGATATGAAGAGGAATGCAGAAAGTTTACGAACTGGAACAAATTACAAAATTTAAAACAAATAAAGTAAACGACGAAGTATTTCGTAATATTTTTATTTAGAAAAATCTATAATCATGGAACCATATATGTTGTGAAGTAGATTATCAATGACAAAGAGTGGTCTGAAACAATTTCAATATTACTGATGTCTTTAAATCTGTATGTGTGTATTTTTGCGTAGTGATCAAAAGTATCGTTCATAACTCGTACCAAATGTTATTTTTCATCATTCCGTACCGAAGAAAGAAACTATTTAAGATAACAGGTGATATAAAAAAGTAGTTAATAAGGGATAAATGATAAATGATTTTATTAGCCATTTGGTACAAATAATACAATAGGCATTGTCATTCTTAAAAAACAAAAACGAATGTCCAATCTTGACCAACATGCACCAATCTAACTACAGCACAACGTTATACAGCAAACCAAAAACAATACATAAAAGTTGCAAACAACTACAAACTACAAAATAATGCAGCAAAACCATGCAGGTGCAAAAAAAAAAAATATACCTTACAGATTCCTATTCTAAGGTACAATAAATGGACCATGCTTCATTGCATCATAAAAATCCTCTATATAATTAAAAGAGTTTGCCAATAGCCACTTTTTCAGGATTTTGAATTTTGAATTAGAAAGAGATTTCACTTGATCTGGTAGCAAGTTAAAGAATTTGATAAACAGGGAAGCATTGTTGAGTTTTACTTAGTCTATTATAATTTAAGTGAATATTATTACAGGATCAAGTCTTACTGGTGTACATCTGAATTTCGAGCAAGTGTGTTTTCTTAAAGGCCACGAGACACTGAAAAATATAAACGTTGATAACAGTCATGATCTGCAACTTACAAAACAAAGGTACACAATGAGCCAGGTAATCAGTCTTGCGGTTGTTTCCCAAGCTCTAATTTGGAGCAAGAGAAAAACGATCAGCTGGTTTTCCATCGCTCTAAATTTACCTTCCCTCGCTCTCGATTAGTTCTCCATTTATCCACTACGCAAGCTAGTGTTTGGTTACGGTTTATTTTAATGATTTTAATCAGCTGATTTCATTGTTGCGCTTGCGCAATCTAATGTATTCCGAAACAGGCAATAATTTGTTTTGCTATGTTTAGCATAGTACGTGTTTTAAGTTGCTCAAAGTATCTAACATTCCTGATAATGTTTTATGAAAAAAGCTTCAGAGGTAACTCACCTTCCACTAGATAAATCACGAGAAAGATAAGAAGAAAATTAAAATGTTTAAAACTGGCACAAATTACAACAAGTCAATTAAAGTAAGTTACGCAGTATTAATATATTTATCTAACAAATCTATAATCATGAAACCATATGTAAGCTGTGAAGTGTATTTTCTATGATAAAGAGTGGTCTAAAACTATTTTAACGTTGCGGAGGTATGTTATTCTGTATTTTTGCGTCGTGATGAAAAGTATCGTTCACAATTTGTACCGAAAGAAATTTTCCGACACTTGCTCCATTATTCCCGCCCTCGGCTTCGCCGCATACGTGAAAATAACTCTCACATGCTCGCCTTCCCTCGTACGTGAAATTTGGTTTTCCTATGTTCTTTGCCCCACTCATGAAACTTGAGCGCGCGCCGGAAAATGCCACTTTCGGTCCTAGTAATGAAATATACTATTCCGACACTTGCTCGATTATTCTCGTCATCGGCTTCACCATACGTGAAAATAACTCAAATTTGGTTATCCTGTGAGAGGCAAACATACTATTTTTACGACAAGGAAAAAACCTGTGTCGATTTTTAAAACATATAAAATTAAGATATGGTTGGGATAGTTACCTTTTTCATTGTTCTCATACAGTTCATATGATTGGAGGCTATCTTTCAGTTTTAAAATTAAATGCTACGTACACGTATTTTACCGATAAGTGCTAAAACGTTTGTAGTACTGGTGTAGTCGATTTCGCGAGTAAAATGTGTACTGATTGGCTAGTCTTTTTATATTTCTATTCTATTACGCAAATCATGAAAAACATTCCTACAACGTTTGAGGTGAACATTTTATATTTTACAATTCAAAAGTCACAAAAGTTTGTAACTAATACAAAATCAGAAAACATTAAAAAATATCATAAAACAATGATAGAGATGGTAATTTTATTCTAATTTTAATTTTAACAAATGAAATAGATTTAATCCGTGCTAATGTGTTATAGTGAAGGTTCACATTTTCCTTATTTATCAAGTGATCAGTTTTATTGATTTAATAGTTTTGTTTGATAATTTGCGACTTAAGAAAAGTTTTACTGGTAAAGTCTAACACCCCCGACACTGAACGCGGTATACTGTCGTCCGTGTTAATCTAGTAACGTTAATGTAAGACTCCACAAAGGCAAAAGAATCTCATTCTTGTGTGAAGTATTAGCGACCTAACGCTTTCTCGGAAAATGCATTTTCCTTCCAAGGAAAGGTTTCAACGTTGCAGTCAGAATTGAATACATCATACCAGTTTTTAATCGTTTAAAGTTTACAAATTGTTTATTTTTTTTCGTTCATTGTAATTGGTATTATTAGTATAAAACTGCACTTCAAAAAGATAAAGGGGGGCGAAAAAACATTGTGGTTTTTAAAAACTATCATTTTCCCTATTAATCTATACATGACTGTATACGTTGTCTAGTTTTCATAGCCACCAACTTCATTATTACGTTTGCAATAATACATTTGGCTTTATATAAGTATTCTTTTATAAAATAAAACTTAGCTTTCTGTTGCCTATTTCTTGGCGAATTTCCCATAAAAGCTATTACCGTAGAACCTGGTCTTACCTAATGTAGTAAGACCTGGATCCGGAACCGATTTACTTTTTCTTTTTGTTGTTTTGATTTGATTTCCCCAGAGGCCAAAACACCATCCGTTCAGATTCTAATGTGTCCGTTACTCGAGTAAAAATGGTCCAATTTTGATGAAATTTGGTACAAACGCGTAAACCTACGTTTAATCGAACAAGTTCACGAACAAGGGTTCGGATTGTACGGAACGGGGTTGTTGATGCATTAACATTTTATTTTTCTCATTTTTTACCCTAAAAACATAGAATTTATAAATTTCTTTCCAAAAAATTTTATAGAGCTCATAAAAAACAAATAATTTAGCATTATGAAGTATTTTTGTCCTGTTAATGGTTATGGAAAAATAATAATTTGAAATTCCTATGTTATTTTGTAGAGAACGAGAAAACTGTCGTAGTTTGATTGTTTATGGATATATGTTTATCAAACTAGGAAAATTTATTTATTAGAAAATAACTTTTTCACTCTCCGTTACAGCGAACCTAAGTTTTGTTAAACCTAATGTTATTTAAATACATATGCATCTTCAAATATTTAAGTGAAAATTTAATGTGGATGGAAATTCCCTTAGTTTAAAGGTTCTGCTGGTGGTGTATACACACGTTTTACACGGCTCTGTATAACTGATCGTTTCAATTTTCAACCTCAGTGTTATAAATAAAACACGTCGATCTATAACGATCAATTCAATTAAATAATGATTGTTTCGTTTTCATACAGGTACTCTACTGAGAAGGGATTTCATTTGCCGGGATGGATTTCCAAGAGTACAGGGTCAGAGGTGAGTTCATAGTGAAATAAATTTTATGTAATTGTAATCCTAAATTTGTTTATCAATAAAAGTACATACACATTTTAAGACAGAACCCTCTCATGGAGCAGACAGGGGTGCGTCAAATTAAGTGGAAAAAAGAATAATTTTGTTGTATTTAGTAAGTTGTTTGAATTTTAATTTTTGAAGTGACTAATACTAACCGTATGAACAGATTTGAGTCTAGATGATTGAGTTGCATTTGGCGATACTGAACGGGAACTAATCCATATACATACTTTATACGGCAAGGGGTTTTCCCGTTACATCAGCAAAAAAATACTAGGACAGTACAGCCATCCTACTGAACTGGTGTTTACGATTGTGGTGTCATTTTAAATCTTATGATCTATCGAACTTGCGAATGGTATTCATAAAGGTTATTTCTCAAGGGCTTCGCCTCCTAGCGTAAAATTTATTTTTGGAGTCCCTTATTTAAGATCAACTAACTTCACAATGGTTTAAATGTGAATTGTAATTTAGCAGCTGTTCCTTCTTCTTTACAATAAATGGCTAAATAGATCTTTATTTTATTGAAAATATTGTTTTTTTCATTATGATTTATAATAAAGCATTTTAGCTTTACACATTTACAATTGCTAGGAGAATTGTATAATTTATCTTTAAGACTAGGCTATTTTCTTTACTGACGCCCGGGAGTAGGCCTACCCTCATTCATACGACTAATAACATACGCTAGCATTTTTTTGGTTAAGTATTAAATACTTTTTCGCATTTACAATTCGGCTTTCTAATAACACTATAACAATCACAAAAACAACAAAGAATCAATAATCAATCACAATTGTATGGACGGTAATTTTTACGCGTACAAATTTCAGGTGGGAATAACATGTTATTAAAATTGGTAGTGGTGAACTAGCAAAGAGACGCCACTTGGGACGTTTTTCCCCATAAGAATAACATGGGGATAATTTTTTAGCCACTAATTCCAAAAATTCTGATCTTTGCCTACAAATCTCTATTTAATTGTTAAACCTTATTTCTTACTTACTTTCCAAGTGGCGTCTCTTTGCTAGTTCACCACTACTTAAATTAATAATCTTATGTTAAAATCAACAGCCCTGTTTAGATTGAAACCAGAATAATCTTAATGTTTGTTAAAGTTCTCTTAAAAAACGGAAGAAGTCTAAACAGCCTTTGGACAGAACAAGTAGGGTCAGACGATTTAATGAAGGGTCCAGTCTACAATATACTAGTCTTTAAGTGAATCTACAGGTTTTTAGTTCATAGCAACTACTTGTTGAATTGTCATGTCAAATCGTTTGCTATTTTTTGTGTGAAGATGGTTATCTACTTTAGGTACGGTGTTATTTACTAGATGCAGTTTTATTCTTTCTATATTGTCAGTATTAGGTGGTGCAGAAACTGAAATTTTTATAATTTAATCCCCAAATTTCAAAAGAAAAAAATGGGTTTCCCCATTTTCATACTTAAGTTCTCGTTGATGGTGTAGACTTTGCATGTAGTATAGTAATTAAATCAAGTTAATCAAACAGTCTACTGGAACCTTTAACTGCTCAAACATTCATAAAAATAATGCTATTAAAGAATTTTAGTTGCCTTAATTGTATGATGTTGTGTTTTTCCTTTTGCAATATTCCGAGGCTTAAAATTGAATTTAATTGTTTATTTTAGCAATTTAATATTAATTTTATTATTATAGTATATAATAATAATAATATAGTTTATAATATTTAAAATATTCAGGAGTTAATACAAAATTATTCATAACCTGATGCCAATATTTATTATTGATTAGAACTGGGAGCAAAACACTGAATCTAAGTCAGTCAAGTAAACCAACTTTGCATATTGTCCCAGACGTGTAAAAGGAACGTAAAATAAGCTGTCAGATAAGCCATAAAGCGTCCAATATACAAAGACTGGGTTTCCAATGGAAATGAGACGTTTTACATGCGTTTATTGTTGCCTTTCCTATTGGAACTCAGTTGTATTCTTAGAGTAGGAACAAATTTGTTGATAAAGTCACAAGTATTTGCAGGTCTATGAGGGCTTCTAACCTTTGATTACTGCTAAAGAAGCCCGGTAATCAAAAATTGTGAAATAAAAGATTAGATTTTTAAAATTAAAAAGGTTAGATATTTTATTTATAAGATTTTATTTTGATTGTAAGTCGGTTTTGGATACAGTAGTAAAACCATTAACGAAGCTAATAAAAATAAATTTAGAGAGAGGTTATAGAGTTTAGGTTATAATAGCAGTTCAACAGTAATTTGTAAATTGAGAAAGGAATAGCGTTAAATTTATTGTTCTTCAATAGGAAGAAATGCACGTATATAGGAGCTTGGGGCAAGAGTGCGCACTTAAAGTTTAACCCCCCAACATATGGGTCAAATGATTAACAATTGAAACAAAACTAATAGTAAGCAATTGTATGTTAGTTGGTAACCAAACGACATTTTATTTTTACAATTATCATTAATGTAAGCCTATCACTTATAAAACAATAATGTTATGAAAAGTTACATTTGCAAACTCTTGCCCCGTGGGTGGGGAAAGAGTTCGCACGTAATGGGGCAAAAGGACGCACATTGTTAAAAAAAGCAAGCAAGACATACTGAAACAGATGTTATTAGTAAAAACACCGATTCACTTAAATACTACAAAACAATTTAAGTTTAGCACGTTCTTGGTGAAAATTAGTTTTTTTTAGCAGTAATCACAAGTGAATTTGCTCCCATCCTCATAATTTGAACAAGAGTCATGCACTTGCATGAAGTCAGTGCATTGAATCCAGTCCTCCTTTTGCGGATTTTCTGGACGGATAATTTTTGTACTTGATGTCCTTGGTTTTTGAATTGTTCTTTTCCTTTAGAATTTCTTCAACGAGGTGTGAACACTGAAATAAATGTTTGGGGCATATGAACTCTTGCCCCAACGGCAATGCGAACTCTTACCCCACATCGTAAAATTACAGATATATTTTTAAAATATATTATAGTATTAATCGTACTTGCGTGAAAAGGATACATAATTTTATTTTAGATTCGAATATAAAGTTTTTTTGAGGCAAGTCATTAATCAAGGCTTGTTTTTATTTATACATTTATTGAATCGCAATTTCAAGCATACTAAGCAAACGAGCGTTCATGACACCAGCCGCGAACATTTCAAAATTCCAAATAAATGAATATAGATGGATGAACGTTCCTTGGATCGTAAATAAATAGTAGACAGATTACTTGTTGGATGTGGAAATGTGAGAGCATTGGAAACAACTTTGTAAGGATGCTGGTGTTCTCTGTACCATTCCTTAAACAGGCCAAAAGGAGTAGCATAATCCGACTCGAGATTATGAAGTCCTGTAGGCTCCTCGGTTTCTGGTACTGTCGTCTGAAAAAAGATACTATTTCGAATTTTCTTTCTAAAATACCAACACCCATGCATAATTTTAGACATACATACTTATTGTTAACAATATTTCAGGATTGGTTCGGTATAATTTATTTTTTTAACAGAGCTATAGACTGACTAACGAAAGAAAAGGATTTGGCAAGGTCTTTGCCAATGAAAAACGTCAAAGTCAGTCTATTTTATATAGATTTATTTATAAACATTGTTTGTAACAGCCCTTGGATTGCTATATTCACCAATAAGGGACAGTAATGTATGCAATGCATAGCTAAAAATTATTTTAGATTGATTTTTTTAAATATTTTTTATGTATTTCAATATTTTTGTATTAATTTAAGAGTATTAATTTGTATGGGCATATCCCTAATTTTCACCCCTTTCATAACCATTTTAAACTATATTCCTTTCAACGCGATGTTTTAAATATTTTTTCAAGAGTTACAAACCGGTTAGTATAACACTATAATTGTATCGTAAATAGATCGATTAAAAATACACGAGTTCCTGGCTATGTAGGGTTTTCTCGGATATATTTTACAAAATTACATACTGTTGTCATGACATTTTACATTTTGGTATTTAAAGAAAATGTAAACATTATCTTAGAAGCTAAAGAAATCTTTCTAAAAAGAATGAGATAGCAGGCAATTTAATTAGCATAGATGCAAAAGGGAACAAAGGCCGGCTCTGAGGTGAAATGCTCCAGCAGGGGGGGCGTCCAGCGCCCGCACTCTCTGATAGGCTATGTGGTGGTAGTCACCTAGAACCATCGGTCCCCCGGCTAGACCACTGGAGCCCGGCTGTATATATACCGCTGCTCGAAGACGCAACTTACCTGCGAGAACCGAATGGTTTATGCTTCCATAACTACTAGGTTCTTACCATTTTTTTGAAAGAAATTGTTCTGTGGGATTCAGTTATAGTTTATCTACCTGAGATAAACTTTTTTAAATTAAAATATGTATTTAAATTACATTTTCATAAAAAGCTTAATACATGAACTATAAATAGGTAAACTATCAATATAAGCTCCCAAAGTGTAAAGGAAATACAACTCGTTCAAAATATATTTTCCAAATACAGTAGTGTTATTTATAATCACTTTACAGAAGATTGAAGGAATACTTGGATTATAAGGTAAAATTTCTGAAATACATGATCTTGTTTATGTCAATTTACCATTAGGTTCTAAACAATAATTATTTAGAGTTGATAATTTATTATTAATTGCATTTTATACGACTTTTTGGTAAAGCTACCGTTCCCAGCGCCCCTGTTGGCGATCCGAAGAACTACCAACATCCATATGCGTCGGGAGAACCATTGTATCTTCCCCTGTAGGTGGAATGATTATTTTGCTTATGTGGCCTTGAATTATTAATTGTCTGTCAAACATAACTAAAAAATACTCATGCCCAGTATAAAATCACTGGTTTAACATCCAGTGATTTTAGGTTAACTACAGTTTTATTTCTATTACTTAATTGAATGCAGTTTTTCCGTTTCAGTTTAGTTCCGAAACTAAATCAACATTTTGCAAAGTCAAAAATAGAAACCAAAACGTAATCTTTTCAATATAGTTTATGTTCAGAGAATATTTGACACTGTTAAATCTGTAAGTTTTTACTTGCTAGTTTGAATAGTTTTTGTTTTATTAAACTAGACCTAACTTTGTACCTACTTTTGGGACAAAGAAAAGCTTACTAAATTCGTCCAATAAAGTTAACATTTTAGCAATTGTTTGACTTATAGTAAAATTTAATATATTCTCTGGAGGTTATTATGTCAGTATAGAAGAAGTTTTTACCCCTCCGTAAACACTAATTTTGCATTTTCAAATAACTTTCAAAAAATATTTAAAATCTTACAGCGAAAATACTACTGAATTTAGGATCAACATTAAACCTATAAACAAACTTAGTCATATTTCAAACTAAAAAATAGAGTAAATGTGGATGGTAAAACACAACAGGATTCAAACTTGTTTTTGTATTCCTTGATAAGGCGTTATACCGTATTAGACCAATACAAAAATATGGTTTCTGGCACAAAATGATACAGAGATTTTAAATAATCATACTTATAAATTTACGCATCAATTAAATAAATGTTTAGAGAGCAAAACGTATATGTTATAAGACTTAACGAAATCACGTACGTTACCTATGGAATTGCGCTGGTGGACTGGAGTCGTGTGGATAAGACTACCACAGCCCGGTTAACCCTTGATTCCAACTGAAATATAAAAATATGTTTACATGCTTTATTTGAAAAGAGCTTAAACAAACTGAGCTTAATTGCAAAATAAATATTCAGCCAATCCAATAATGTTTTAAGATTAACTGCATTTTCACATGGCTAACATAAGCCATTTTTTGGAGGGTAAACTTATTTAATTGTCTTATGTATCAGTATTGCTAACAACTTACTGTAATATAGTTTTGTTCGTAGGCCTAGCCAAGATGGCTTTTAGAGGGAGTTAAAACGCCTGGGGATAGCCAGGGGTAGCGATATGCGGATAAAATAATATACACAGTTCTCTAATCTTGTATTCCTCGGGTATTTTACAATTACAATATTCTAAAACACCTACGGCTTAGCTGTGTTTAGTTTTTTTACTCGTTGGGTAAAATAATATTTTAAGAAAGGGGTAAAAAAAACAATAAAACAATTAAAAAAAGTTTTTACATGTAATGAGCTGCTGCTCGCTTTGGCCATTAATGGAACTAAACTAACATGGCTATAAGTAGAGCATTAAATTGCCATTTGAACTATATAGGATTGAAACGATTGTTGCAATAACGTATAATAATTCCCAAATTCTTTAATATTAGATCAAAATAACGGTAAAATTATCTTACCTCATTGTGAGAGGAATAAACAGAGAGGAACCATCAAACTACGGAGGAATGGCGAGGGTACTGTCTTGCATCGGATGAGACTTGGTGGTACCAACTAGCTCAAGCGCAAAGTCAAGATTTCCGCTCTGCGTAGTCTTTATACCCCGTGCGTACTCTTGCCCCGAGTTACCCTACTTAAAGTACGATATGGGATTTATTTATTTATTCTCCACGGCAAACACCATTTTAAAAACAATACATTAATCCAATTCAATACATTAGCAAGCAAACAATAGCAAAAGTAATTCTAAGGTAAGGTAGCATATTCGAGCAAAACAAACTGTGATGAAATAAAAATTTGAAGAACTGAGCAAAAACTCGGAAACTTTTTTTTTCTTAGCCCTTAAGGCTTAAGGCTTGGATAATTACTCCACGAAGCCTATTCGATTTCTGATGTTGACTATTACTCACTGAATTCTTCTGTGGTTGTCTTTGTGCATTTGCCACTTTCTGTAATAAAGGATAGGTTATGTTAGTTATACAGTTAACATTTATGTGAAAGTTTCTGTTTTTCTTTTTGATTTTTAGTTATTTGTTCACATTTGTATTAAAGAGGGATACATCTAATGATTAGGGTTTGGTAGGATCTAAGGTAAAGGGTGAGATATCTTCTCGGCCAGGGGTCCATCAGGCCTTTACCTACCCCGAAAAGGAGGGGGGACCTCGGATAGACGAACCTTAGGCAAAGGGAGGGTGTTGTGTAAATGTAAATTTATTGTGTGAAATGAGCCTTTGTTGTCTTCATATTCTTCTTTTTATAACCTTCAGAAAGGTATTTATTTCTTTGTATATTTGTATATCTTCACTTGCCAATATTTTCCTCACTTTTTCAAAGGTATTGTCATTAGGAAATTTGTTGATTCTCCTGAAACATTGTACTCTTGCGAAATCATAATGTGGGCATTCAAGCAAAAGATGTTCTATGGTTTCTGAGACACCATTGGTGCATAGTATACATAAAGGTGTAAAGTATCGTTTGATTTTGTGCAAATGTTTATTCACATTTGCTATACCAATCCGTAGTCTAATGATATTAATCATTTCAGACCTAGTCATTTTTTGCCAAAGTACCAAGGTCTAAGCTTACTATTGCTTTGTATTGTTCTGTACCAGACTGCCTTAGTTGAAACTTGTAACTGGATGTTTCTTTGTTTTAAGAGTATTTTTTTCTGATATGCTTTTAAGTCCGAAATTGGTAAGTATATGTCTTTAACTTCTGTTTCCTCGGTAATAGCTTGTTTGGCAAGTTGATCAACAGTCTCATTATGTTTTAAACCAATATGACTAGGAATCCATTGGAAGGCGATTTCTTTCTCAGATAGTAGGCAATTTCTAATGATTTCTAGACACATGTTATCTTTAACTAAGCCATTTTTCATATTCTAGAGAGCTTTTATTGCAGATTATGAGTCACTGCAGATGAGAATGCTATCTTGTGGGATTTCTTTCAGGATTTTGGAGCATTCGAAAAGGGCAAACTGTTCTGCTGTGTATATTGAAGAATTTAGAGGTAATTTAAACTTTCTCTCTAAATTCATGAGAGGAATCCAGATTGCTGCTCCTGTACCGTCTGTTGTTTTTGAGCCATCTGTGAATATTTTCAGAGAGTCTTTATGTATCTGGTTCAGTGTATTGTGGGCCACCTGGTGAAAAGATATCTTAATGTCAGTTAATGGGGGATATGTATCCCAGTCTAATGCCCTAACATGGTCCGAGTTGGCTTCCAAATAACTCAACAATTTGGTTGAACTGACGAATTGAAGTAATCGCCTTGATATACAGTGGTATATTTTGGTGTCTCCAATAAGGGTTTGTATTTGTAAGGAGTTGCAAGTATAGGCATTTGTATCTGTTTCCACTCGAGTCATCTGTCATTGTTTTGTAGATTAACCGTTCGGTTACAATTTCTCTACGATCAGCTGTGGTTTCCATTGCAGTTTCATTTTGTAGGGCAATGATTGGGGTGAACTTGCCTGAGGCTGTTGCAATTCTTAATGCTTCATTCTGTAGCGTTTCAAGTTTGTACAGCAAAGTGTTTGGGAGGTGACCTAAAAGGAAAGAGCAGTAATCCATCTTAGATCGTATTAGGCTTCTATAAACATTGAGACGGAATTCCGGATTTGCTCCATTTCTTTCCGCATGAAATCATTTTGAGAATGTTCATGTCCTTGTGGCATTGTACTAATAATTTATTTACGTGAGAGTTGAATTTTAATTTGTTGTCAATTGATATTCCTAAAAGTTTCAAATTATCTACAATAGGTAGGGGTTGGTTTTCCAGTTTGAGTTTGATTTTGGAGCTATCTGTATTTCTCTTTCTACTAATTATCATGGATTTGCATTTCTCGGGACTTAAATGGAAGTGCATCTCGTTCAGGGTCTATATTTGTTAGGGCATTTTGGGATTTTTAAGCTGTTTCTTCTAATTTTTTTCCAGATGAGTACACAGTGATGTCGTCAGCATATTGTAGGGAAACTACACCATATGGTAGGGCTTCATTTATTTCTGCTAAGTACATAGCGAATAAAAGTGGGCTCAACGTACTGCCTTGCGGTAGGCCTCTGCTGGTTGATCTACCAATTATCTAACTTTTTATGGGCATGTTTAAAGTTCTATCTACAAGCCATTTTTGGCAGTGTATAATGAAATAGAAATAATTAGAATGGGAAATAGAATAGAATTTGGTGAGTCGACGGCTCACTCGGTAGTACCATGGACTTCGTAGCGATGTCGTGGGTAGGATCCTGGTGTATTAATATTTTTTATCAGTACAGTTCACCCTTGTACTTAAATGGCTCATCCCTTGCTTTGTTGGATACGTTCCACGCACAGGCCGAAGGCCTATGAGGACGAGCAAATGCAAGGTTAAAAGAGACCCCAAACCTTTAATCTTTAAAAAATATAATAAGATCATTTTTTAAGTTCAATTCCCTTCCTAAAAAATATTATAGACTATATATATATAAAAAACTACCCACTTTCAAGAACAAAAGTTGGTGAAAAATACAGTTTTTGAAAGAGAATGTATTATGAATGAATACCTTTAAGGTTTACGACATAAACTTCGTTTTACTGATCATAGAAGTTTTTACTTAACAAAATCGTACAATTAATAATGGGATGGTATTTAAATTGACATAGAAAAAAAAATATGAATTTATTTATAATAATTATCCAAATATAATTAATAATAGTTCAAATAGCCTAATATTCATTTTGATTTCGATTTTCTAAGTATTTTCGTTAAAAATTCTAATTGTCAGAGTATTGAACTAAATATTAATAGGTCGTGTTAGTGTAAAAACAAAACTTTAGTTTTGTGTACTACTGTACTACTAACCTGACAATGCGATAATTTTCGAAACGGCCGCGTCGTGCAGTATCACATCTGATTGTGAAGATGGTAAGAATTACATATACTTTTATATTAATAATAAGTTCCTTGTTGAATGGATTTTTCAGGTAAGGAGATGGTGGACTACATAGCGGATTACCTAGAGAACATCCGGGACCGGAGGGTGTATCCGGCAGTCAAGCCAGGGTACATCCGGGAGTTGGTGCCGGCACACGCCCCTCTGGAGCCAGAGAACTGGGACACCATCTTCGGTGACATTGAGAGAGTAGTCATGCCAGGGGTAGGTAAATGTAATAGTTGAGATATCTGGGTAATCTTGAGTATGGTTCTTACTGTAGCAAACATTTTATAAAGTTGGAATACTTATAGAGTTTACATTAACATAATTATTGTTAGTCAGGTGAAACATGGTACTTCAATCCCCTTAATAACTTTGATAATTGATATAATACAAGAAACCTTCATAAATTCCAAATTAATGGGCGTAAAATATATCCAAACAAAATCAATACAGTTCGACGAAATTGCTTCAAACAGTCAAACAAAATTCCTTAACCAATTACCAGTACAGTATAAGTTAAAAATAAATTTATGGTACTAAATTTAAGAAAGCTCAAAAACTTCATTTATGAAAAAGGTTTCTCCGCTGTTTCAACAATCTTTGCTATAAACAATAAATTGCGGGGTTTTCAAGGAATATTTGTATTTTATTTTCTCATACAACTATTGTATTGTTTTTATTTTACATATATATTCATTTTACATAACTGTGTTATTCACGCCCTTCAAATTTGACAACCATTAATGAATAAAAAGTTAAGTTTTGTGACTCCTGTAACCAGTTTTAAATGTTATATAAAACGAAATAGTCATATTATAAGCAGCTTAATTTCTTTTATACACTTGATCCCTGTTAGCCTAGTTTGACAAAAAAATATGTAAAAAAATTAACCCAAGATAAAACAGTCTAAATTATTTTAACTTTTCAAATACTCTGAAAAATGCACTCTGCCAGCATTAAAATGGTCAAAAGTCAATATTTATTCTCTCTGTTTGGACAGTTTCATTTTACGGAGGGCTAGAAAAAGTAAATTAAAAAAAAATTCTTTCCATAGCTATAAATTAGTCAGTCATGTTATGATAAGCAAATTGGAATTATTTTATTCACCGTAATTTTAACATTTTGAAAGTGAGAATCAAGAATTGTAATAACATTGTAAATATTTCAGGTGACACATTGGCAAAGTCCCTACATGCACGCTTACTTCCCGGCGCTCAACTCTATACCTTCGTTGCTGGGGGACATGCTAGCCGATGCTATCAACTGTTTGGGATTTACATGGGTCAGTTTGAATTTTATAGCCACTTCCCAGGATTACGAACTCGTAATTTGAATACAATTGCTGTATGGTTTTTATAAACGAGCGTATATATACGTCAACGATGCTATTCAGTTGCGAGCATTGGACGTATAGGCCTATATACGAACTCAATCTGAAGGTCACAAGTGTACGACACATATATACGTCAAAATATGACAACGTCATTTATATAAGTATTTTAAAGTTGTTTTTTGGCCGTCAACAGTTACTACAGGTGTGCTGATATGATTTTGTGGTTGTACAGTATACTGTAGGTATTTGTGTTGACCTCTGGTATGTGTTTTTTGCATATCAAAGATTAGCTGGTATTAGTATGACATTCCCTTGAATGTGAGTCATATAATGGGAGAATCAGAATCATAATTTCTTTATTGCAAAAGAAATGTATATATATATATATATTTCAAGGCAAAAGTCACTAAAACTAAATTTATAAAACATAAAAACTAAAACTAAAAAGTTATAAATAAGAATACAAACTTCTAGAGGTACATATTATATGAGGGTGTGTTGACCTCTGGTTTGTTTTTGCTAAGTAACATTTGATAATTACAACATTATTGTGAATAAAAAAAAATATGAATGAAATGATTACCTACTTTATCACTTCATACAGTTAATAATTTGTAAAAATAACACAAAAAACGTACCATTCGGCAATTCAGAACTAACTGCTTCAGTATACCTAAAAACCATTTTTCCTGAGAATTTTATTTAAAAGTACAAAATCTTTGTTAATTTCGGAAAATATATATCTTAAGTGTACAAATTATCAAATTTATATTGCTTTGCACTTAATTGCAAGTAAATATTGGTAAATATAAACGCAAAAAACTTAATTTTGTGCAGTTTGGAACAGCTTCATTAGGCCTAAGAAAACCATCTTCTCCCAAGAACTTTGTTTCCATTTACTAATGTTTTAAAACAAATAGTTTTAATTGTAATATATAATTGTCAATTTTATAGCTGGTTACAGTCAACAATAAGTAAATATCGGTAAATATAACGCGAAAAACGTAACGTTCGGTTGTTTGCAACTGCTTCAGTAGGCCGAAGAAACCAATGTTCTCTACAGAATATCGTTTCAAAGTTCTAAATCTTTGTGAATTTTGAAATATATAAAATACATATATATATTTGGTTAGTTGGCAGATTTCATGACGTCACGTTTCAACCGGGTGGGGGGAGGAGGTTATCCGGAGGGTAGTATTCCGCATCCCCGGGTAACAACGAACGATCGCGGTCTTCAGGATTTCAAAAAAGCACCTGCTTTGTAGTAACTACTGTAATATTGTGCTGTCGTTTCCGGAGCGCATGGAAAGAGCCCAAAATTTTAATCCCCAAAAAGGTTCACTAATCTTAAGCATGGAAAGAGCCCGGGTCTCCACAGGTACCTGAGGAGGAGGAAGCTGACTATAAATTGTGTGTGTATATATAGTAGTGTTTTAGTAAATAGTGTTGTGTTTGGTTGGGTTAGGTTAGGTTAAGTTAGGTTAGGTTAGGTTGGGTTAGGTTGGGTTAGGTTAGGTTAGGTTAGGTTAGGTTAGGTAAACAGACTATATCTTAGTAATGTAAATATCTTTGAATAATATATATTTTATTAATGTATCTTTTAAAAGTGTATCTTTTAATATTGTAAATAATTTCATGTAATTCAACTGTGTTATTTGTTCTTTATATTTTGAAGACCCGTTGTGAAAGTTCTAAAAAGAGACCGGGCTCTTTTCGCACCATCCTGGTTGGGACCTTGGAGGTCCGGGCGCTTTTCAAGCGTCTGCCTGAGTTTTTGGGCTCTTTTCATGTGCGCCCGTCGTTTCGGCCTCGTTACGGATAAGTATATTCAGGTCAGTAACGAAGACTTGACTGATGAGGCTATCGTCAGCACAATATTGGTTATGTCCCACGGTTCTCCCCCTGAGCCTCGCAATTGTTTTATCAGGCGAGGCCGTGGAAGTCCTACTCATACCAATGCACATATCCTCTGCTTATGACAGTATCCATTGTTACTTGACAAACTAGACATACACCTATATAGCTAGTTGAAAATATATATCTAGTAATTTATGAGCATCTATTAGCACATGGTCAACATTAATTTAAGTCAACACCAAACCACTAAGATACTGGAAAGAGAACACTTTAATGCATTTAAACATGTTATTATAATAATCTTTTTAAGTACCTTAAGTTAGGTTTCATTTCAATTCCCATTTCAATTTGTTCACAAATTTTCAAACCAGAATTTTATATCTTTCTATATGATTCTTTTAGGCTTCCAGTCCTGCGTGCACAGAACTAGAGACGGTCGTGATGAACTGGCTAGGAAAGATGATTGGTCTTCCAGAGGAGTTTCTACACACAAGGAGTGATAGCAAGGGAGGAGGTGTTATACAGGTAGGTTCCTGTAAATTACTTTACACATGCAAGTATCGTACAAATTATCGCATTCTCCTTTAAAAGAAGTTGAAAGTTTCGCGAGTAACGGAGTCAGAACACCAGACTGTTATAAGATGGGTTCATAAAAAAGTAAAATAGTGGTTGGGCTGTGGGTGGAGGATGGTGGAGGATTACCATTGTTTTATATATAGTTTGTTAACATTTGTGGGGTTTGTATTCATTGTCCGCAGGTAAGTCCCATCCCCGAACACCTTCGTTACTTCAACAAGGTCATCTAGACGGTTGTTGGATGAAGAATATAATAGGTTACGTGTACGATTTTTCCGTCTTCAGTCTTCTAATATAAGTAGTCTATGGACAGCTAGTTTTGGGTCAAAGATCTATTTTCATATTCATATCAAATTGGCTGATCCATTAATACGAGTCTTCGTCAATACATAAATTCACGTCGACACATAAAGTTCACATAGTATTTTGGATGTTAGATGTTGATGTTTGAAACTAGCCTCGTCAGATATTTGAATATTCGTGGGCCCTCACTCCTGAATCCTAACCTCTCTTAGCCCCCAGCTTAGCCCATACACACAGAGAACGTTACGAGCAAGGCTATGGTCAAGCAGGCTAAAAAGAATGTCCTGTCCTATCTAGTATGCTATAATCCTTCAATTTCCGTTGCTCAATTAGTTAAATTAGTATATTTTGCACACGTAGTAAATTATTGTGGCATGTGTGCACTTAAATCGATATTATAGCTTCTCTTTCCCCAATTTGAGCTTTACATTAACTATACTGCTTATTATTCGCCAATATATAGAGCAGTTTGAGCAGACATTGCGTAATGCATAGCTGTGGTGACTGAGTGGTGATAGTGCTCGCCTGTCAATCAAAAGATTGCTGGTCCAATCCTGAGTCGGTGGCTTGTTCATGGTTCGAAACTGGACCCTGCTTTTCTTAATTGGTTTTGTATGAATGACATTAGTTTTGTATAAATGGGCCTTGCTAAAAAAAAAAAAAAACAGGTCCCTCTGGCTAGTAACCTCCAAAATTGTCTCGCTTCATTCTACTATCATTTTGGACCCTTATTCACTATTCAGCAAAAATTTAGCTGAATAGTGAATAAGGGTCCAAAATAAGGGTCCATTTAATGATAGTGTTGTTTTTTTTACTTGATTTTATCCCAATGACTCCTCCTCGACTGTTCCTCTCCGCCTGACCCTGTTGGCTATTATCTCCTTCTTGATCAATTCCCAGGCTTTGCCTTACTATTTAGTTTCTTCTATCAATGTCCATTTCCATGTATTTCTGAGTCTACCCCTGCTTCCAGTGGAATACCATTCCATTGCTTCCTTTGCTACGTCTCCATTTCCCTTTGGCAAGGAGGGCCGTACACTTTCCTTCTTTTTACTTCAACTCGCTCCGAGCGGACTTCAACCCAAACCGGAGCGGACAGCGGGAAGGGGGTGAGTGATATAACCAACGGCAGCGGTAGGGTACGTGGCGGGAATGGGGTGGTCCACACCGAAGTGGCTGGCAGAAGAAAGCGGAACGTCACCTGAGTGCATTTTCAGCCTATGTTTAGTGAATGTTTGTGTTTAATGAATGTTTATATTATTGTGTTTTATAAGTTCAAGTTATGAATCTGTGGCCATAAGAAAAAAGTTCTGAGGCTTTAGGAAAATGTTAGCAACATCTGAGGAAAAGATGAAGATGGAAGAGAGTGGTCCACTTGGGTTCATGAAATTTATCAAACTAGAAATTTATTTAGCGAGTCTTACCCTAATGCTGAATCTAAGAAAAGACGAAAGGCAGTTTTGTATTTGTTTTAGAATGACTATCGCATGTTTTCATCAACTCCTGGATTTGATAAGAGAGGTACAACAGCATATGAGCCATGTGGTCCCGCGGCGGTGGGAGTGGGAAAATCCAACATGTTTTAAGAAAATGTATAGTTCCTTAAAAAAATAGATTTTTAGGTGTGGTGTTGATGTACCAAATCTTATTGATTTATCTGTTGTCGTTTAGAAAATATTAAGCCCGTGCGGGACTTTATATACACCCTGTATTTACGTTTGATACTGTTACTCACAAGACGGTAAATACAGGGTGAGTTTCTACTAAGTGCGTTAATTTTTACCAGTTATTCTACTCACCAAAAGGAACAAAAAATGACAAACAAAAATGTTCTATCCCCACCCGTTATGCTGTAATGGTCGATTATGTGAATTTTAAAAATTACCTGTAGTAGCTTCACTAAAACAAGCATAGAAATTAAGCCAATACACGTACAGCATAATAACTTATACCAATGAAAAGAGCGTTAAATTTCCTACAAAACCATTGCACCACCTTTAACATACAACCATATTTTCACCGTTGTATGTCTCACATAACATAAAAAAAGAAGTTTCAAAATTAATTCTTTACAACTTCAAAGTGGTTTTACAACTATACATACTAATGTGATGTTTTCTCAAATTACGTAAAAAACCTTTTCCATTTAATGCCCTTTAAAATTATGTAACCCATAAGGTTATTGCTGTATTAAAAGTTCGAAAAATTAGGTCAAAACCGCGTCAAGGTCAGAGTTTTCGGAATCAAAACATTGAACCAAATGTAATACAGTATCTGTTAATTTCTTTGCTATCTTATAATCAGCTGACATCTGATCAGCTGGGTGTTAAACGTTGTTTACAAAACCAGCTGATTTCAATTGTTGGCTTGTAAACATTCATATTATTAACTATTTCATGAACATACTTGGAAAATATTACAACTGTTTAGTGCTATGTCGGTGTTCACCAACAAAGTGTCTTGATATGATTTTATTTTCCGGGTTCTGTTCTCAAATGTGGCTGTAATCTGGCGTGAATACAGTCGTCAGTTTCCTAATAGGTGACTTTCAAATGAACGAATATTCATCAGTGTCCATACAAGTTTCCATGGGCACTAAACATCATTCTGTTGGGAACGTGATACAAGATTGTGCATGTGTTTAAGAAGCTGTGTCAGATGTGTTGGGGTGGTTTGAGGACGATCCACGGACAAGAACGAGGACAGTTTCACGCGAATTTACATTGGAAATACTTTCCTAATGTGGATTGGAAGAGGCGGATCAATTGCTTGGCCACCACAGTCACCAGACTCCAATGGACTACTAAGCTTGAGGTTACCTCAAACAGGAAAATTACCGAACACTATTTACTTCAAACAGCGAATGAGCTAAGAAATCGGACTTAAGCTTCCAACCTTCTTGAAGAGGAGCTAAAACTAAAGGCAACAGTGAGAAACTTTCGGAAAAGACCATATTTATGACCACATGTATTAGAGCAAAAATGGTGGACATTTTGAAAACTTACTTTGATTAAAAATCCAGAAACCAGACTCTACAGGATTCATTTTGTTTATTTGTACAAATGTACTAACCTCGATTTTTATCAAATTTATTTTGAATTTTTGTTATAGAATTATAAAATAATGAAATAGTTAATAATTTAAATATTTACAAGCCAACAATTGAAATCATATGGTTTTGTAAACAAAGTTTAACACCCAGCTGATCAGATGTCAGCTGATTATAAGATAGCAAAGAAATTAACAGATACTGTATTACATTTGGTTCAATGTTTTGAATCCGAAAACTCTGACCTTGACGCGGTTTTGACCTAATTTTTCGAACTTTTAATACAGCAATAACCTTATGGGTTACATAATTTTAAAGGGCATTAAATGGGAAAGTTTTTTACGTAATTTGACAAAACATCACATTAGTATGTATAGTTGTAAAACCACTTTGAAGTTGTAAAGAATTAATTTTGAAACTTCTTTTTTTATGTTATGTGAGACATACAACGGTTGAAAATATGGTTGTATGTTAAAGGTGTTGCAATGGTTTTGTAGGAAATTTAACGCTCTTTTCATTGGTATACGTTATTATGCTCTACGTGTATTGGCTTAATTTCTATGCTTGTTTTAGTGAAGCTACTACAGGTAATTTTTAAAATTCACATAATCGACCATTACAGCATAACGGGTGGGGGTGGAAAATTATTGTTTGTCATTTTTTGATCCTTTTAGTGAGTAGAATAACTGGTAAAAATTAACGCACTTAGTAGAAACTCACCCTATACAAAAAAAAGATGGTAAGTGGTTATTTATCTACATTCGCCTATTGGGTCTGATGATGATTGGAGTGTCCAATCGAAATCGATCACCACTTACCATCTTTCATATATATACACATCCGCATACACATATACACTAGTTATATTTAGTCTTGTGAGTAACAATATAAGCGTAAATATATGTTTTAAGTTTTATAAGACGTTTCTTTTTTTTTTACTTTCCGTTATTTATTTACAAAAATACAAATTGTTTGTATTAATCTTTTATCTGTTTCAGTCTTGTTAGTATTACCTAGTTCTCAACTGCAAAGCTGAACTAGGCTATTGATATAATGAGTATATTTATAAAAATGAATCAGTATAATTAAAAGAAATCCCCAATCATAATTATTTATGTATATAGTGTGATAAATCGAAGTTTATGATTATCAATACAATATTTATTTACCAAAAAGAATTGTAAAAGAACAGTTAGTTCATAGTGATCGTTAATAACGTAATGAACAAGAAAATTTCGTCAACGTTATCAATCACATCTATTGAAGTTTTATAATGATCGCCGTTAAGAATTTGTGTTGTTAAATTTACAATAGTATAATGTGATGTGTTAAACAATAAGGAAAGTGTAAAAAAAGAATGTAAATATTTTCCAGTTATTACGTAGTATCATGCATTATGTAATTATTATTCATGTTATGAATTTGTCTTTTGAATCGAAGTGTAGCTTACATAGGTAAAATATTGAGATCATTAAGTCTGTTAATAGTTGTTATAATAGGCTTACAAGATTTCAGAATTCATATAATAACTTTGGCAAAGGTTTAAGCTATGAATAAAAGCTACAAATTTTACGAGTATTTGCAAATACATAGAGATATATTATTCAATCAAACCTTTTGGAGAAAATCAAGTAAACACTGCTTACTACTGTGATAATCTGGAAGTTTACTATGTTATAAAAATGCTGCTCTTATGTACAGTAACAAATAAGTACACTGTTGAATAAAGTCCTTGTTCTTTTTAACGAGTAAAAGTATATCTCTTCTCAAATGTGTTTGACAGGGAAACGTCCCTATGTTGAGACGGCTGTTAAAAACGAATAAGTCAACATTTTGTGAATCTCAAATTCCTTAACATAATTCATTTGAAATACTTTGCACACATTTTAGTAGATTTCCCTATAGGGAAGTAGTTATTACTGTAGGTATGGTACGTGCAAGGTAAGACCTAGACCCGGGACCAATTTACATTTACATTTTGATGTCCCCAGAGGTCAGAAACAATATTCTTTAAACAGTTTTTGATGAAATTTAAGAAAATGTGTTGAACGGAATAAACATAAATGAGTTCATGAACCAGCAAGATTCTGTAATGGAAACAGGATGTTAAGAGGTTTTGATGTTTTTCAAAATTTGTTTTATTTTATTTTTACCTTTAAAACATGGACATGCATAGCTTTCCTCGTGTAGCGCTTAAATAAAAATGATTTATTGTGTATATTGAAGCGTTGTTGAATGATTAAAGGTTGCGGAGAAAATTAAAAAAACAGCACATTTAAAAATGTCTGATGACCTAGCCTGTAGGTTTGCGGTCGGGGTAATTCAACCCTGTAGATCGTAGAAGATGCCTAATGTGTGTTTCTGTTTGCAGACTACAGCGAGTGAAGCCACGTTTATATCACTACTGGCTGGTCGGACCACGGTCATCCAGAGGTACAAGGAGGTCGACCAAGGGCTTGAAGACGCGGAAATCAACAGTCGCTTGGTTGCTTACTGCTCCGACCAGGTACATCAATTAGGGCAACTACGGTCGAAATAAGTTGATAAGTTAATTGTAGTAGCTACTCTCAACATAAGTGGGAGAATTAATTGGTTTTCACAACTGAAGGAGTCAAAATGTCACTTTCAAAAACCAGTTAACTATTTTAATAAACAAGAATTCGAATTTGTTTGTTTTATATTCACTGGGATATATAATGAATGCATTTCCAACAAAAGATGGATTATGTTAACCTGTAGACACTTTCCTAAGTCAGACATCCTCCACCATATATCCTGTCGTTTAGTTTTGCAATAAAAATGTTGGTAAAAATTTCCACTAGGATTGAAGGCCGTTTCAGATAACTAACCTATATAAACACATTCACTACCAAGTCACACAAGGTCCCTCAAACAGATGAGTGTGACGGCTGGTAACAATGTGTTAGCCAAAAGAGACAGAATAAAAAAAATTTTGGTTTAGGCTCACTCATCGGTGGAGAAAGCTGGTCTGATAGGCCTTGTCAAGATGAGATACATAGAGAGCGATGAAAACCTCAGCCTTAGAGGGGACCGACTCAGGGAAGCCATCGCCAGGGACCGAGAAAAGGGACTTGTGCCGTTCTTCGTAAGTTATTGTCAGTTATTTTGTTAGAGATAAGATATTACCGTAGGTTTAAAAAATAGACCCAAATCGGTTTACTTTTTCGTTTTTATGTCCCCAGAGCCTAAAATCACCATCCGCCTAAATTCATAAATTAGTTATACACTAGAAAACCCGTGCGGCTCAATGAGCCGCATAGTATGAAACATAACGCCGAGGAAAACGTTACGCTTGAATTCGAGTAATTCTAGTTACATCTTAGAGTTGTTTAAACACTTGTTTGAAACTAATTTTAAATATCTGTATTTGCGTCGTCAAGGCTCACCAACATTATTTCTGCTCTCAGTTTTAACTGATAACTAACTTCTAATGAATGCTGAACGATCTGCTTCAATTCAAGTTAACATGGTGCTAAAAGTTTTTCCAGCTTTGAGAATTGAAGAAAACTATTGCCTTACTGATAACCTGTGTTTAGGTCATTTTATTTCTTTGATTTGAGACATCCCCCTAGTAAAACAAATTTTCTCCGTAGAGAATCCTGTAAAGTGGGAGTGGGGTGATACAATATCAACCATTTCATGTGCTCAATTTTTTACCCAAAAAACTCCAAGTTACCAGCTGGACAGCCATAATCTGCTTTGAATAGGCTAAGGCAGCAACACCTTTGAAAGTTGGTTAACATATTTTAACGTGTTGTCTGTCAGTCACAGTATATGCCCCGCATCAGAACGTTCTCACGTTGTTCAGTGGAGTTTCTCTTAATACCTGTCCACAAGTTTTGAAAGTATCATGGATTCATTTGTCGAAATAGGTTGGATAACTCTTGTAGCTATAAGATTTGGATAGCAATTTTCATTTTCTCTTTTTGAACAACATATATTATTTGCCTCTCCTGAATCATTAAAATAAACTTGACCGTAACTACTCGATCGTTGACTACATAAACACTAATTCCTTCACTTATGTTTGGTCTAATATTGCCACTAAAACTTTCAATAGCAAATGAGTTTTGAAACTTCTTATTTTTGACTTGAAATGTCTGGATTGTGTTGGTGAATTAAGTCAAAAAACTTTGTATAAGTTTGTCCGAGGAACTGGAAACATAACCTAGAAGTGAAACAATCCATTTGCGTTTTTCTCAATTGAAGTAGAACGAGTAATGCAAAAGTTAACAATAAAAACATAAGGTCCACCAAGATTTGGTATAATATTACTACTTGAACTTATCATAGTCAAGGCATTATTATAGTTTCTAATAATTGTTTTGAAATATTTCGATCTTTCAGTGTCAGAAGTAAACATTTCTTGCATGCATTCATTTCATCTGACATTAGGCAAGTTTACTTTTATACCACCGTGACAAAACTATGTGCTTCGTATATTTTATCACTTACAAAGTAAGTTGCATAGCAGAGCAGGCAAATATTATTCATCTCACCAAGTGAATGTGTATCTGGATGGGTATCTGTTAGACCAGGCCTCTCTTTTTCTACTCTCCTCATACGCATAAGATATCTTATTATTAATTGTCTCATCCTCCCGTTTTCAATATTTCATCTTTGAACTTGAGGCATTTTCTGTTCTTCCAAATAAAACTGATTAGGTAACTGTTTAACTTGGTCTTAACCTAATGAATATTACAAACATTAATGTTTACTCCCAAACAGCTAATGAGTTTCTTTTAATCAGATGTTTTTTTGTTTTTAAAATTGTTCTATGTATTTCTTATGGGGAAAACCCGACCTTTGAGAGGGTCTCACGCCCTTAAGAAAAGGAATTTAAAAATCTAAAACCTTATTGCAAAACTACATATTGAGACGAATCTTTTGACACTTTAAACGTTGAAATTGGTCCACAAATAAGGGAGGAGTTGCGTTAACAAAAAACGGCTTCACGTATTATATAGATAGATGTTTCCGATAACTCGAGCAAACTCAACCTCAAAAAGCAAATAATTGATATTGAAGTGTTTTTGTAAATGGTTATAGATAAATTCCAAAAGTTTTTGTCAGTTTAATTCCCATGTTTTTTTAAAAGTAGGCTATAGTAAATAAACTATTGTTGTTTGCTTGTATATAGGCCTAGATATATTTCAATCAAATTTAAAAAATGTATAAATTTTATGTCCATTATTTGCATTTCATAAAAAAATACATTTAATTACCTTCCATGTTAGTACTCGTTAAATTTAAGGTTATTTAAATATTGAACACATTTGACAAATTTAAGGTAATATTTTAGTGCTAATCCAATCAGGTGGAGGGGAATATCCTTTGTCTGCAGATTTGCTGAAGTGCGCGCGGTATTATCGTTGTGTACCATGAATGTAAATGTACCAGTCATTTGATTTTTAAATTACCTAAATTGTCTGTTGCCATAAACCCACTGGACTGTTCGGTGATCTGAAGACAATGAAGGCGATCACAGTGATATTATAGTGCACAAGTCTGGTCTTGAACTAGCAACGGTACCACCAAATTATATTGTTTAAACTATAATTCATCAGCAATCTCACACATACTTTCTATTTTGTCAAAAAAAGACTATAATACAGTAAGACTTGGATAACAAGACCCTTGATAAAAAGTCACCCTTGATAACAAGGCTTATTTTTATTTATAATACCTATAAGAATCTTGCTATCAAGGTTCTACTGTATACTAGATTTTTTATCAAAATCGGTCGAGCAATTTTTTAAAATACGATTGCAATAACTTTTGAACATGCGTGTGGTGGTCTGTAGTTTAGCACACATCCACACGCACACGCATATAGACTTTGAAAACCACTATTTTGGTTCAAGGGGACCCAAAACGGATAGATCCGCCCAAAACTCAAACTCGAAAATGTTAACGAAACAATACTTTTTTCATAATACTATGTTTAGGGGGAGAAAGTAAACATTGATTTAGGCAGCAAGTTTATAACGTACTATTAAAATTGTCTAAAAGGTTCTTCCCTTATTTTTGAAATTTCTTACACCCAAGAAGAACCAAGAGTTTTTAAAATAGTTTAAGTACTGTGCGTTTTCAGGGTATGTATATATAAAATTGTATTATTAATATACTTCCTTATATATTGGATTTTACTAAACTATTTCCATAAACAAGTCATATTTTTTAGTTCCTATTAAATTACATTACATTTAACAAGTATTATTAAAAGGCTTGCTGCTACGAGGAAGGGAAAAAGTGTTTTTGTGATAAAATGTCAATAGTATATGATAAAATAAATAAATTGGCCAAATTTGATTAAAATATATCCATAAAAAAGCAAACTACAAGAGTTAATTTTTTCACCATACGCATAACATAAGATTTAAAAATTTATATTATATATTGTTACGAAAATAGAAGTAAAAGTAAAATACTTTTTATTAAAAGTAAAATATTCTTACGGATTACAATAGGTAGCCAATAATAATATAAAAACTAATTTTATAGCTAAAAGTTTACAAACTAAATTTATGAATTATAATATATATATATATATATATATATATATACACGGAAAATGAGGTATAGCCTATTTATGAAGTCGTCAAAATTTAATTAATTTATGAGACATAAATTGCAAAATATGCATAAACAACGGCCATCAACTGTATCAAATGTTCAACATAAAATGTATAGGAAATTATAGTTACAAAATTACATATATTTAAGCAACGTAGTATATCATAACTGGTTTACTAACAACTACAGCTTTAACCCTACAATGAAATTAAGTTGACACGTTATGGTATTAACATCTTGGTTTTCGTACATTTTATTCACTAGGCAACGAGGGAATCGTTAAGAAGATCAATGGCAATATTTTTAAGTTTTGAATGCCATTTCATCGTGAAGGAACTGTTTGAAGGAAACAAGTAGCTGTTTAAATAAACTACAACATCTGCGCTGGCAATCAGTACATTGCTCGTCGAGATTATTTCTGCGGCAATACCCTAAGAAGCTTTTTCTTCCCTTAGGACACAATTAATGGTTATTATCCTAGAACGTCTTCCCCACCCACGGCCACAATCTTTTTGTCTTTTAAAAACTGCTGAAAGATTTCATTCTCCTATATGTTGGCGAGGTATTTCTTATGTAATACGAATATTACCACATTGAAGAATATCCTTCAATAATAAATATTTAAATATTGGAAGCTATTTGTCAGACCTTCCATTTTTTAGAGTTGTTAAAAATATGTTACAAGGGGTTAAACAATCGAGGCTGCTACAGAGCAACAAATTTTACACAAATTTTGTGAAGTCTTAAAATGATAGATAGCCAGTACATTTTAAAATTATAACAAAATGTCTCTAACAGTATTTATACTAACAACCTTTGCAGAATATTTTTTTGAACTGGGCATAGGGAAAGGTGGAGATCATATGCATAATTAACTTAAAAGTTTATAATAATTTTACAAGAAATACTTAAAAAATATAGTAGATACTATAAATAAATAAATTCTGCGCTGCATGAAACAATTTTAATGCTACGATTGTATAACATTTGTCAAACCAGTAATGCGTGTGTAAATGTATTTTATAGACTTGAAGATGGACTATCAAACCTGTAATGGTCAATAAAATTGCACTAACTTTGAATCGTTTGATGGAAAAGTACGTAGTCTAGCTTGTTTCATAAACTGTGTTTCTGTTTTGAAAATATTAATACATTTGTTCCAAACATTTTAACCTCATAATATGCAAGCAGGTTATTGCTTATTTAAAATTACGATTTAGACGATTGTCGAAACTAGCTGATATGAAAACTTAACCTGTTCTTAATTTTAACAAAAGAACTAAAAAACAATAAGTACAAAATTTATCTGTGAAAATGGTATGTCATAACAAACTTTTGCGAGGCTTAAACCGGGGCTCGCACAATTTATCCCATCTTAAGGACCTGAGTTCTGGTGTTTTACTCCATGTTTTGTGTCATCATGGAAATACTAGGAGCTACGCTACTAAGATGATATAGGAGTGCACACCCTGCAATAACTGTTTCATAGTTTTAATACTCCGTGTTTCGTAACTGTTATGAACTAAACAACTCTATAGACGAGGATTGTCCGTAATTTACTCCATCAAGCTCCCCTCTCAACCAAGCAGCTCAAATCAGAGACTGTCGTATTCATTACTTCATTCACTGTTATTCTAACTGGTTTCCATCCCTAGTCTGTTCATAATGTTAAAGTCATTTTGAAAGAAAATAAACGCCCCCGCCAAGTATACATCACGTTCTGTGGTAAGGTTTATGTAGGAAGGGGGTCAATCCTTGGTGAATACTATTGTCAGTGGACATATGTGTATGCAGAATTGTGGTTCGTGGTAGACAATTCACAAATAATGTTTATTTAGGATTAGTGCTTAGATTTATCATACTTGACAATTCCTATTCCACATTTGAAATGAAGATATTCTGATTCTGATTCTTATATATGTTACAGCTGTGTGCTACATTGGGCTCTACTGGTGCCTGCTCTTTCGACAATCTTGAAGAGGTTGGACCAATATGTGAGTTTCAATTGACAAATTATTTGAATGATGTTATAAAAAATATTTGTCTCGCTCTATCAGTGTTATATTTTTGTTTATAGATATAGTATTTGTTTTCTATAATTAGCTGTACTAATATATCAAATGTTTTGTTCCAAAAAACTTTTTAATGCTAACATTGTAACTACATGCATACTAAACAATTGTGTATTAGATTAAACATTTAACTGTGAACATTTTTTTTTTTTGACAAGACTACAGCTATTGTTATGCCTAAAAAGAAGTGAGTCATCATCGTTGAAGTTTTGTACAGATTTCAACATTTACAGATGATCTAATCAACACAATGGTGGTTTCGAACAAGGAGAATACAGGGGCTAAAGCCGCTCCTCCCCATTGGACCCTGGAAAGATAAATTTAAACATACATTTTGTCATAAAAACGTAACGGAAATTATTTAGACTCATTTTCAGACGTTGAAATTGACTTTAGAAAGTCACCTTTAAAATAATACCAATCCCAGGACCCCTCCTTTTTTGAAAAGGTCCTAGAACCGCCACTGATGCTGAAGTACAGTATGATGATTCATTCAAGAAGGAGAATGAGAGGCTAATTAGATGCTGTTTAAGCTGGCAATGTCAGGGTTTTCATCCGAGGAACATATTCAGACAATGATAAAGTTTGATGTTTTAGGCAAAGAGGAAGGACTCTGGCTACATGTGGATGCTGCTTATGCTGGCAGCGCTTTTATTTGTCCGGAGTTTCGGAAGTGGCTTAGTGGCATCAACTACGCGGACTCCATAGCCTTCAACCCCAGCAAGTGGCTTATGGTCCATTTCGATTGCACCGCAATGTGGTAACTATCTTGCAAGATATCTTTAAACGTCTAACTTTATATTTGTCTTCTTTTGAACATTCAAAATTATATTGAAATGGGAATAAAAGATTTGAATAGAATACTCTACCTACCCCATTTAAAGTGCACCATATGAGTTCTAGCATGTGTTCTAAAGCTCATGGATTCTTATTGAGGTGAAAAGGATCCCTAATCTTTGGACCCACCATTAGGGAGGCATGGATACATTTCTATTCCTTCAAGCTATATCTTTATGGCCAATGAGAAGATATTCCCCAAAAAAGGTCCCTACTTCCTAGACCTCTCAATTGGGTTCTCAAATAGGTCAATCTTCAGACCTTATTTGAGACTACAAAGTGATTAGCTTGAGGCTATCCATTATTTGTTTAGGTGAATTAAAGAGCATTATTTCACAACTTTCATTCAATATTTCACAAATTTCAATATAGAGATTTATTAGAAGTATTTTATTGATATTGTGTTTTGAAAATAAAAAATGACCCCATATTAATTGCAAAAGTATTTTTTTTTTATAATACTAACATTATATGCTTTTATAATCAACCACCATAATCCGTAAAACGATATAAAAATGTGTCTAATGATAAAAAATATAAATAATCATAAGTATGTATATAGATTTAACAATTATGAATCCTCCAAGAAAAAGGCTTAACGAAAGAGTTTTACCCAAGGCGAAGAGCCTTAGGAGCACTGCCTTACATGAATTACAGGCGAAGAAATCAAGCAATTGTCCAGGAAAAGTTGTAGGACTGTGCCCTGTAGTTTGGGATTTGTATAGCTCTGGGGGGGGGGGATAATTTCTTATTTAATTCTGAAGTTAGTTAATTAAGTTTTATTTTTATTTTAGAGACTAGGACAAAGATTGTTCAACAGTAACAAGAGTAAATTATCAGTAACAATGGCAATCTAAAACAACAAGATGCAGTTATTCTTCTAATTTTGTTCTGATTTGTTTGAAGATTAAGAACGTTACTAGTACAAAAGTGTATTAAGGTAAATCTTTATTTATAGGGTTAAAAACAGTGGAGCTCTTCACAGAACCTTCAATGTGGAGCCACTGTACCTCCAGCATGAGAATTCAGGTAATTACTATTCCCTTGACCTTATGTTCTTAAAACTTCAGCTTCCCATATCCCTGAAGACAGCAAGGTGACATTACAATATACGTGTAAACAATATTGAGTACCGCTGCTCTTATAATATTTATAGAACTTAAAAATCAACTCAACACCCTAATTAATTCAATTTTTTTTAACAATAATTGGTTTTGTATAATCATAATGTGTTTATGTGGTGTGTTCATTACAAATGATAAATAGCTTACGTTAAAAATACATAAATATAAAACTCATAGCTTAGACTCAGATGAATTATTTAAATTGTTGCCTCTTTCCTAATTTTGTATTCTTATTATTTATAGTGAAACTTATTAATTCTTAAATTAAAACAGTGCTTGGCTTATAAGAATGTATTGGGCTTAATACATTTTGAGGATGATTCTTTTAGTAAGTGCACAAATAAATCTTCATTAAAGATCAATTGTTTTCTTATCTTGTTTTCATATTCAACATTTCATAAATGATTTTGTGCATGTGTGTTTTGCATTAATATCTCATTGCAGTACTACTCCTCATTTTAGAGTTTGCATCTGTTTTTTATAGAGTTTTTTTTTTACTTGAACTTGTTTGTCTAGTATACAATATACCAAATTAAAAACTAAATTTCATAAATAACTGTGTCTGTTGTAAAGTTAAATTTGAATGTATTACTGAACTGTCTTACATTTAGTGCATAAACATTGAAGCAACTTTGTTATTTGTTTTTAGTAAGAATATTCATTTTTAATAAATTGAGTACTATATTGTTTGGCATGATAATAGTGAATGTAAAGTATTTAAATTTTTTCAGGTCTAGCTATTGACTATATGGTAAGTAAACATAATTTTTAAACCATCAAATCACATTATTAATTCAAGAAAAACACAATTTGACATAAATGTTAAAAAATCGTGCATATCTTATTTACAATCCAAAAATATCCTAAGCCCACAAACCAAAACATATTCGCTCATCGTTATATCTAGCTCCCATTACTTATGGCATATTTACCAGTCATTTAGTTAAGATCTAGTATTTATAACTAATTAAATTACTAAACATTCATGTGACAATAATTGAAGACTATAAAAGAACTCTTCCACACAATGCTATATATCAAATTTACATTTGATAAAAAAATGGTATATTTTAGTCTCTAGGAGTCAGAAGTACTCTCTAAAATTACAAAAAAAAAAAAAAAAAAAAAAATTAAAGGTTTAACTTTTGCAACTTTTAACAACAAAATCTGTACATTCATGAAATTTCACCTGTGAGTTACTAATAATATAAGAAATGAAGATCCGACGAGTTCCCAAACTTTTGGCCCTTGGACCTTTTGAACTTTTGGTCCTAAGGCTCTTTTTGGGGCCCTATTTGTTCCGAGGGGGGCAATTCCGGAATAATTTTGTTTTTATGTTTAAGGTCGAGTGAGGTGTAGTTTTTCGATGGTTTTAGTTATTTTAAAACGATTGGGACTAGTTTTAAGTGTATTAAACCACTCCATATAGGGGTTTCAACAAATATTATTACTTTTTACGATATTTAAACATTTATTTATAAAGTACCTAATAGAATTAGTTACCTCCACGCTCGATACAAAAGAGGATTATTGAAAATAACTGTAATTCTTTACTACGTAAGACACTTGTTAAGTGGTTGTTCGGATTAAAAATCTGCATCAATGGTGTCTGAATTAATGAGAGCTTACTGTAACTTTAAGAAAGGCCAACGATTATAGCCGTGTAGTAATAACATTTCTAAATAGTTCCTTAATAACCTTCTAGTCACATTGTAATTTGTATATCCATGATATAGAGAGGTATACAGATGGGTGAAAAAGTAGGTATACATCAATGACACTTTTGATAGAAAAAAATATTCATTTATACAAAAACCAAACTTTTCCAATTTATTTGAAGAGTTCAAACATGCAATTTGATTTGTAGCACTGGCAGATAGGACTCAGTAAACGTTTTCGTGCCTTGAAACTCTGGTTTGTCATCAGAAGATTTGGCATCAAAGGTCTACAAGCTCACATTAGAGAGGTATGTTGTAGCTTTAACCATAGATAGAACTAGGTGTTCCATCCACATATTAAATTTGTTGCCAGTTTTATGATAAAAATGGACGTGGTATAATTGAGAGCCACCGATGGAGTTGATGTGAATTACTGATTTTTGTTGATACGCCAACAATTTTTAATAAAGCCAAACTAATAGGACGGCTTATTGTTTGCTGCAGCTATTTTATGTCACATCAACTGTCTCAGCTGGAAATTAATATACCCATTAAGAAAAAAAATTGAGTTTTATACTGTAGTAGACTCTGTGATTGATTCATCCAACTGTTTTCTTCTTGAATGAGAGAAGGTTAAGGTGGTTTGTTTAGGTGGGCACATGTGGACCTAAGTGCATATTTTAAGACAGAGAGTAACAAATGGTTAATGGATGAGATGATAGCTTTGTTACTGACTTAGATCAGTTGGTTCCTCAGCCAGGACCATTTATTAAAACCTGATAATCAAAATCAAGGTCAGCTGGGTCCAGTTTTGAACTAACTAAAGCTACTGATTTTTTTCATGATCAAACTGTCGACCTGATTACTATGTGGGCATTAAAACCACTCAGCTTCCACTCAGATAAAGGAGTTGATGGTTCTATTTTTAGAATCAAACGTTAAACCTAATAGCTTATAATCATATTATGGTGGTAAATTGACAAAGACTATCCAAATGTTTTTAACAATAAAAATCTACACAGGGAGTTCGCTTGGCTCAAAACTTCGAGGCACTGGTCCTAGGAGACCCCAGGTTTGAGATTCCCTTTGCCAGACATCTTGGCATGGTCGTGCTGCGTATCCGAGGAGACAACATCCTCACGGAGCGCCTCCTCAAGCGCATCAACTCCCGCGGTAACATCCACTGCGTGCCCGCATCGCTCAAAGGTAATCAAAGTTCGAGAGGTTTTCAATACCAAAAGGTACAATTGTATTTGTTGTTGGATTGGGTTCAAATTATTCAGCTAAGAGGATGATGTATGTGATGCTGACAGTTTGTGATGTATTAGTGGAAGTACTATTGGAGTAGTGGGAAGTTAGTTTGCCCACGGTCCAGGTACTTGAGGTTTAGGTATAGGTTCTACTAGTCAACCACCTTTGTTTGATAACACATAGTGAATGGTTTAACTTACGTTTTAGTATTTACTATAACTATTGGTTAACAAGAGAGCCAGAGTGACCTTTGACTTAAGTTCTTTGAACTTTACTACCTTATATAGTCACTGTTAACGCGTAGGCTATATGATGACAGATCTGGACATTTGGCCAGTAGAGAGGTTTTCAGTGTCAAAAGAGCGGATTATCTTAAACAATTGATAAGAACAAACCAACTCTTGTTGCATTTAAAAATAAAAACTTATAAGTAAAGATCATAATAGTGTCTTAATGTTGAATCAGATTTTATAGAGTTATTCAAATTACAGGGTATATTTGTTATAGTTATTTAATCAGAGTTGGAACAAACATTATTGCTACTTTATTGTTGACACAAACAGTTATTATACAAGGTGTTCAAAAAATGTGGGGACATAATTTATGTAGTGATTCCTTGGGTCAAAATAAAGAGAAAATCAAGAATAACATTTTTCTCAAAATCGCTTCGTTAACCAGATATCCGCCATTTTGTATTTTTTACATAACAATTTTTATCATTGAATGTTTTCAACCGATCTTTACGAAACTTGGTATGTATGTTAGGTAAAAGAGACCAATGTTAGAAAAAATTCATCTTGATTCAACTTAAAACTCTATGGACTTTCAACATTTCCTGTATGTTTGACACAACGGTGTTTGTGATTTCAGGAAAGTATGTAATCAGGTTCACAGTTACGTCTTCTCGCACAACCTTGGACGACATCACAAGAGACTGGGCTGAGATCAAGACAACGGCCACAGAGATAATCTACGAGAGCTCAGACATCACAGGGGCTGCAAGACAGAGGGTGCCACTCGGAGGTATGTACAATAATACGCAAGTCTGGTTCAAAAGAGCTGAGTAAAAGAGATAATGCTAAATCATTTACTGCTTCAAGATACAAAGAGATCCACTTCTTGGGGAAGGCGAATGCAGAAAAGTGGACAAGTTGTCGTCTTTCAGAGACAATCAGGCTAGATGCTCTCTGAGTATTTCACTTGACTCTTGACGTTTAATTCATCTCTCCCGTGCATTTATACTACAAGTAGAAATACAAGTACTGTTCAGTAAGTCACTTCTTTCATCTCGCTCTGTCAATCTACTTAACAACCAACCTTTTCCACTCCTAAGTAAACCACTGACATCCTCTACTCACTCCAGCTATATACGAGTATTTCACTAACTCACTTTTAAACTAGCTCTTGTACTTAAACTGCACAAACCATCCTTTATCAATCACTCCTCAGTGAATCACTGAAAGTTCTAAACATCCATTCTACTCGTTCTCCACCTGTGTATTGCACTTAACTCATCTGTGAGTTTAAACTGAAAGTTGAAATGAGACTACTGTGCTCTCTTACTTTTCAACTTGCACTCGACCCATGTAACTAACTTTCACCACTCCTACCCTTCGTGATCATTTACACTAAGATTTGTTGTGATAAACATGCTACAGCGGTTTTATGATACAAATCGTGTCATGTATAGTGTTTTTCGTGCTACGTTGTCAGTATCGTTGTACCAATATATGTTTCAGTTCTCCGCAGACTGCGGAGAATATTGTTTCGGATATGGTTACGAGTTGCAGCGGAAATCGCGGTGAGTCGTATCGACCGCTATGCTGAGCTGTAATATAAAATAACAGCAGCTACACAGTAGCTTATTTGCTTGGCTAAGCCGTGTTCTATTAACTCTTCTAACAACTCATTTAGCTGTCTACGCTTTCAATGTAACTATAATGAGAAACAAACTCTGCTCCCAAGGGCATTAATCCAAAAGGTACTGCTCTAAAGCACATTATTGGAGTAGTGCCTGGCCATAAAATTATTTTGGAACAGTGCCTGAGCGACACGTTTTTTTTTTTTTTTGGAGCAGACCAAAAAATATATATTTTTTTGTCTTGATAATCAAATGTTGAGATCGGCGAGCAGCACTATTTGGACCACTACCTTTTGGAGTTGTGCCTTGAGAACTTTATAAGCCCTTAACACATACAAATCTAACTCTAAGCTTGTATGGGACTGTCATGCCTCTGTGTCACAACTATGGATAGAGGAATGATCTTTACGCTTTGTTGGGTTCTTTAATACTCAGGCATTGAAGGTAAGGAAGCTATTGACAATCTGGCAAATATTGCTTCAGCGGCAACTCCACAAACTTTCTTTGCATCTCACGAAGTATATGTCCACTCCCATTGCGTCATGGGCCGCTGAATCACACCAAAGACGATGGACTGAAGTGCCCCTTCTAAGAGTAATTTTTTAGAGTTAGTACTCGGTGGAGTACTAAGATTAAGCTTGACACACCTTCAAAGCGGGTTGCGTGGGACATTCTTAGGCTGGATACGCGATGAGTTTGAAAAACAGTGGAACTAAATACCATAAACGGTCATTTTATAAAACATCTGATACGTATGAGTTTGTATGATGATGCACCATTATGTAGGAAATGCAGTAGGTCAGCGGAAACAGCACTGATATTTGACTGTGAGGACTGAGGAGCTCTGTGAGGTAAGAAGGACAATTAATTCTTGGTAACCTAGTAAGAGGATCTACCTGAAGAGGAACTGTTGGGGTGCGCAATAATTCAATGAATTCAGATGAAGTGCTTTGTAGCTTCGGCCCGCATCTGAAAGATAAGGTAAGTAGTGCACATTCTTTTGCAGCAGTGCCTCGCATCACATTTTTTTGGGAGCAGTGCTTTCAGAGGCAAAAATATTCAATACCGTATACCAACTAAGAAAGGTGAAGATACAGAGAAAAAAATATTCGCAAATATCGGTCTCAAGAATGCCAAAAGCAAGATTCTAACAAATCTCGATAATAATTACTTTCCATGTTTTATGAAAACGAAAAGTTAAAAAAAAGAAAACAGTTGACCCAACTTTTCTTTACTGTGTCAGTGTGTGTAGTTGTGATTTATGGAAACAAACTCTTAACAAATGTATCATGAAACCGCTGTGTTTACGCTTTTATGTTATATGTAATTATAAATAAGAATAAGTAATAACATTTTCTTTGGCTACTTTAGTGATAAGCCCAAAGTCTATAGGCCTACTTACTGATGATGAAATAAAAATTAATTTCTCTCAATTTCAGATTCTACTTGCTTGATTATTTTACATACTTTGTATGAAAAATTGTTAATTTACTGATAGATAATGGATATTTCAGGCATTCTTTAATATGTTAAGGAGATGTGTGGTTTTCAATGTTATCTGTACAATAATAAATTGAAACTCTAAATCCTTTCTACAAACTTGTTAAATTGCCTTTAAAAATCAACAGGACCAAGAATTAGGTATAAAATTAAAAATACAAAACTATAACTGTACTGGTTATTATAAAACTACAACTAAGAAATACATTTTTTGAATCTTATTACCCTTTCAGAAACCACCACTTATTCTCAACCTTTTCTTAATTCATGTTTATATTACAATATATGTTTGTTTCAGAACTCGAGTAAAAAATGCAGATTTTGGGTCAAGCTTGCTTCTTGCCAATTCACCAATGTCTCCAAAGATTGTTAATGGAAGCTTTGCTGCTATTTTTGACTTTGGTGATGCCCAGCTTCTCCTTTTAATAAGCTTCTGAGCCTTCAAGCAAAGGACAGCCCTGGTGAGTTTAGTATGTTATTTATTGTATGTATCATTAGGAATCTAAATAACTGTTTGATAAAGTTTATTTGGTTTTCAAAACACTATTCAACAAGTTATTTTCAATTATGTGGCTTTAATTTTGAAAGGTATTCGATTTTCTCTTACAGGTTCTAATTTTATCTCACTTTTTTGTAGGTATCAGGAATTGTGTTTCCTGTTATAACCAGCAAACAATTAGTTAATGGATAGAATAAAATTATATCACTATACCGTAAGCAGCACTAGTTGTGGAGATAAATGAACGAATTCAAACAAAAAAACAAAACTAAAAATGAGGATTTTGTGGTGGATAGGTTTAACTAACAGCATACCTCA